>NC_140247.1:6599957-6872457 GCF_949987555.1 Borostomias antarcticus | reverse complement strand
AAATTAACAGAAACAAGAGTATTCATTACATTAAGATGAAGATAAATAATAATGAATAATTAAATGTATAAATAACGATTAAATTACGCTTCAAAAGTTTTAAAGAAAAAGCGGCATAAGAAAATACAGTATTTTACAATGTGCAAATAGTTGAAGTATACATATCAGTTTGATTACCGTGGGTTTTGTGTACCATTGAGGTATTTCACCTAATGAAATGTATGTACTGTATGTCGATATTTGCTTTGTTTTTAAATTCTCTGTGGGTCTGTGTGACCTGTGGGAAATATATTTCTAATATGATATAGTTGGCAGGAGGTTAGAAAGTGCATCTTGGTTTCCACCTCAGTGTCCAGTAGGTTCATAGCCCGTCTTCTCTCGAGAGCTAGATCTGTATGGCAGCCTACGGTACCTTTCCATAGCAAGGCTATGCTCACTGAGTCTGCAGTAGTCGTGGATTTTCTTACTTTTAGATCACCTTTTAGAGACCTGACGAAGACCCACACGGGTCGAAACGTTGTCACCTTTGACCTAATAAATAGCCCTGTGGAGTAGCTGTGTGCGGACCTCAACCTTACTGTATCAGATGTCATTTTGTCCTGCACCAGCATGGTGGATGTGCTTGGCATACATTTGATTGTATTTCACTTACTTTTAGATCAGTCACAATGGTCAGGTATTCATCCACTGTGAACTCTGGGTTTAGGGCCAAATAACGTTCCAGTTTGCTCTTTTTTGTTTGATTCATTACAGTGTGTCCAGTAATTATGTTTTTGTTTTCTTATTTGGTTTGGTCTAATGATGTCGCTGTCCTGGGTCTCTGTGTAGTCTGGTTGTGTTAGTGAACAGAGCCCAGGAACCAGCTGGCTGAGGGAACTTTCTAGATTAATCTCTCTGTAGGTGACAGCTTTGTCATGGAAGGTGTCAGAGTCGCTTCACTTTCTTTTAGGTGATTATAGAACATCAATGCTCTCTTCTGGATTGTAGTGGGTGGGTAACTTCCTAATCATCTCTTGTATTCCCTCTCGCTCCCTCTCTCCCTCCCTCTCCTCCTCCCTCTCTACCTCTCCCTCTCTCTCTCTCTCTTTCATCAGTGTGTTTACATCACCCATGACTGAGGGGGATCACTAAAATCTGGTCCCTTCCCTGAATGGGTCTACACACACACGTACACGCACGCACACACACACGCACACACACACAAAGTCAGGGCTCCAGGTATGAATGGAGAATGAGGCTGTTTGAGTGTAGCTGCTTTTAAGTTTCCCCAGAAGGAAAAACTAACATGGAGCCTTATAAACAGACGAGCCTGCCCACCAGTCCCCCAGCAGCATTCAACCATCCTCCACGCGCACGCACGCACGCTCGCACGCACACACACACACACACACACACACACACACACACACACACACACACACACACACACACACACACACACACACACACACACACACACACAGGCGGCAGCCTGGTGGAGGAGTGTGTTTTCTCCCCCTCATCACATCCTGCTCCTGACGGCAGCTAAGTTAGACGTTCTCTCTGGCCAACGTTTCTCGTCTGCTCCATAAAAATCAGCCAAAGCAACAGAACACAGTTCATAACTAACATTGGAACTGATGGGGGAGCGAGAATCAAACTTAACACCAAAGTTACGGGATCTCAATACATCTGTCAAACAAAAACTCCTCACGAAATAACAAAAACCCTGGATCACCTCTCCCTGGCCTCAGAACCAGCCTATACTCAGCATCTTCAAGAAATTGTGGGTGGTGGATGTTTGTGTGTGTGTGTGTCCATCTGTGTGCGTGTGTGAGAGTGTGTGTGTGTGTGTTTGTGTGTGCGTGTGTAGGAGAGGGAGTGTGCGTGTGTGAATAGGCCCTCTGTGCATTCCTGTGGGTGGTTCCCGAGGGGCGGGTCTAACAGGGCAGTCCCCGCCCCCATTGGCCAGCGTGGTTGGGCTGAGGGCTGTTAATTGGCTTCCTGCTCAGGGTTAAGTCAACAGGCTGGCCTGGTGTAGGCAACAATACAGCTGTGTTAGCTGCTGCTAGCCCTGCCTCCTTTAGCCTATCTTTGCCTTGCTTCCTCTCTACCTCCATCTGCCTCTCTCTACCTCTCTACTGTACCTCTCTCTACCTCTCTTCCTCTCTACTGTACCTCTCTCTACTTCTCTACCTCTCTACTGTACCTCTTTCTACCTCTCTACTGTACCTCTCTCTACCTCTCTACTGTACCTCATACTACCTCTCTACTGTACCTCTCTCTGCCTCTCTACCTCTCTACTGTACCTCTCTCTACCTCTCTACCTCTCTACTGTACCTCTCTCTACCTCTCTTCCTCTCTACTGTACCTCTCTCTACCTCTCTACCTCTCTACTGTACCTCTCTCTACCTCTCTACCTCTCTACTGTACCTCTCTCTACCTCTCTTCCTCTCTACTGTACCTCTCTCTACCTCTCTACCTCTCTACCTCTCTACTGTACCTCTCTCTACCTCTCTATACCTCTCTCTACCTTTGTACCTCTCTACCTGTCTACCTCTCTTCCTCTCTATCACTCAACCTCTCTGCCTCTCTCTACCTCTTTCTACCTGTCTACCTCTCTTCCTCTCTATCACTCAACCTCTCTATCACTCAACCTCTCTGCCTCTCTCTACCTCTTTCTACCTGTCTACCTCTCTTCCTCTCTATCACTCTACCTCTCTGCCTCTCTCTACCTCTCTATCACTCTACCTTTCTGCCTCTCTCTACCTCTTTCTACCTCCCACTGCCTCACCAGGCTGGTTAGAAGAACAAACCTGCTGGAGCCCAAGCTGCATGACAGATCCGTCAGTCATCCTCACAAACACACACACACACACACACACACACACACACACACACACACACACACACAGACACACACACACACACACACACACACACACACACACACACACACACATGCTCACATGCACACACACATGCACTCACAGACTACCCCCCATAACAGACTAGGTCCCTCAGTTCTCTCAATCATCTTCACTGTGTTTGTGTGTGTGTGTGTGTGTGTGTGTGTGTGTTTCAGATGACACAGTGGTGGTGAGCCAGACCAGTGCTCCTCCTGTTGCAGCAGAACCCAGTGCTGAGCTGATCCAGCCGGACCCTACTGGAGAACCCTGGGGTAGGACAACACACACACACACACACACACACCCTACCGGAGAACCCTAAGGTAGGAGAGCACCCTGTGTCAGGGCCAGGTACTCACATGTTCTCGAGTAGACATAACCTCTGTGACGTCATCGCTGTGACATCATCCCCACGTGCTCCTGTCCCCCGTCCCCGCCCAGTGAAGCCCAGGTTCAGCCAGCCCACCAAGATGCGCCGGCGGGTTCTGTACAAGCCCGTGGGCAGCTCTGTGCGCCTGAAGTGCCAGGCCGCGGGGACCCCGCCCCCCTCCATCAGCTGGTGGAAGGACCACGCCCCCCTGCCGCCGCCCCGCAGGGCCGGCCGCCCCCAGTGGACCCTCACCCTCCGGAACCTGCAGCCAGGGGACAGCGGCAGCTACACCTGCCAGGTCAACAGCCCCGCCGGGCACATCAACGCCAGCTACAAGCTGGATGTCATCGGTATGAGGGGGTCAGGAGGGAGGAGATAGGGAGCAGGAGACAGGGGGTAGGGGTTAGGAGGTAGGAGGCATGTACACCAGCCTATACAGATTGTAGTGGAGGGGACGGAGTACGCTCACTTCTTTATCCGTGGATCCACAGTATAAACCCTCTCCTTTAAACACCACCCATTGGAAAAACTGTAACATTTCCGCTGCAGTTTACCCACTGATTTAGTCGCGGCTGCACCCGTGGATGCTAGCATGTCAACGGGGCACGAGGCACAGCTACACAAGACACAGCTTTAAGGGTCAGAACTTAGCCGCCAGGCACATCAATACCTCTTCCACATTAATACCGCTTCCTAAGTATCTAATCTCTCTCTCTCTCTCTCTCTCTCTCTCTCTCTCTCTCTCTCTCTCTCTCCCCCACACACACACACACGCGCGCAGAGCGGTCCCACTGTAAGCCCGTCCTGACGGGCACCCACCCGGTCAACACCACCGTGGAGTTCGGCGGCACCGCCTCCTTCCAGTGCAAGGTCCACAGCGACGTCAAGCCCGTGGTCCAGTGGCTGAAGCGGGTGGACGCGGCGGCGGCCGAGGAGGACCGGCGCAACACCACGCTGGAGGTGGGCGGGCAGCACTTCGTGGTCCTGCCCACCGGCGAGGTGTGGTCCCGGCCCGACGGCTCCTACCTGAACAAGCTGGCCATCGTCAAGGCCACGGAGGAGGACGCCGGGATGTACATCTGCCTGGGCGCCAACACCATGGGCTACAGCTTCCGCAGCGCTTACCTCACCGTGCTGCCAGGTCAGCGGGGCGGGGGCGTGTGTGTGTGTGTGTGTATATATGTGTGTGTGTGCGTGTGTATAAGAGTGTGTATATGTGTGTGTGTATGTAAAAAAACGTGTGTGTATATATGTGTGTGTGTGTGCGTGTGTGTGTGTATAAGAGTGTGTATATGTGTGTGTGTGTGTATGTACAAAAATGTGTGTGTGTGTGTGTACAAAAACATATAATATATGTAATGTGTTGTGTGTGTTTGTGTGTATACGTAATGTACAGGTGCATCTCCGAAAATTAAAAGTACATTATTTTCTGTTTAATTCAAACTGTGAAACTTTCATGTATTCTAGATCCATTACACAAAGTGAAATATTTCAAGCCTTTTTTGTTTTAATCTTTATGATTGTACAGTATGTTCAGTATGCTCATTTATATACTCAATACTTGGTCAGGGCTCCTTTTGCACATGGAGATAATCAGCCTTGAAATGTTTCACTTCATGTGTAATGAATCTATATAATATATGAAAGTTTCACTTTTTGAATTAAATAACAGAAAATAATGAACTTTCCACAATATTCTAATTTTCTGAGATGCACCTGTATAATGTGTGTGTGTGTGTGTGTGTGTGTGTGTGTGTGTGATCTCCCTCCTCACCTCTCTCTGGCCTGTGTGTTCAGACCCCCAGGTGGAGAACACGGTGACGGTGTGTGTGTGTGTGTGTGTGTGTGTGTGTGTGTGTGTGTGTGTGTGTGTGTGTGTGTGTGTGTGATCTCCCGTCTCACCTCTCTCTGGCCTGTGTGTTCAGACCCCCAGGTGGAGAACACGGTGACCCCGCCCCACCTGAGTTCCGGCCTGCCCTGGCCTCTGATCGTGGGCATCCCTGCCGCTGCCCTACTCATGGTGGGCACCATCGTCCTCTGGCTGTGCCACGCCCGCCGGCGCCACGCGGCCCTGCCGCCCCGGCCCCTGGGGCACCGAGACCACCACGGGCCCCCCTCGGACAAGGACCCCCCCGGCCATGACGTACCTCCCGCACACAGACTGCTGGGCGTGGGCCCGGGCCCCCCCCCTAACCTCGGCGCCCCGCCCAAGGTGTACTCTAAGGTGTACACGGACATGCACACACACACTCACACACACTCCCACGCGCATGTGGAGGGTAAGGTACACCAGCACCAGCACTTCCACTACCAGTGCTAACTGGGCACACGCAGAAACACACTACTCACACATACACACACACACACACACACACACATAAACTCTCTTATACACACACTCAACACACTCACACGCACACACACACACGCACACAAATATAATGTTTTGTACGCACACACACACAAACACACACACACACATCTCCCTTGTGGCCTTGTCTCCTAGCCACTGCTGCTACTCCCACCTACCAACGGACTACAAGCGAGGGACACTGAGTCATGTAGATGAAACCAAAAATATGAACTATATCTCCCATGGTGTAGTGTGGACACGGGGAACACTTCCTACCTCCTTCGAGAGGTGTGGAAGATGTCATGTCAGTGGCCGGTCTCACCAGTCTCTGTCTGGACCACACCTGGTGGAGGTCAGGCAGCTGAGAAGACGCCTACAGGGGTGAATGGGGTGACCAGGGATGGGACAGTCTCTATTAGACACCAACACAGAGAGACAAGCATGTAGCTTAGTGGAGGGAAGAGAGTATGGAATAGTCAGCAATAAGCAGAGAGACTGAGGCCGTAGCAACCTAGCTGGTCTCCCATCCCAAAGAGACTATATCAGTCTAGCTGGTCTCCCAGAGAGAGCGTAGCAGCCTAGCTGGTCTCCCAGAGAGACTGTAGCAGCCTAGCTGGTCTCCCAGAGAGACTAGCAGTGGTTCTCAGGAGTCCTAACCCTGGTTGTGTGAGATCAGAATGATAGAATGTCCCAGCTCTGGCGGTCATCCACAAACACTTTGATCCTCTCCAGTCTGACTTAGAAATTGAATTCCAATTTACTCACAAGTTCTTCGCCCTAATATGGACCCTATCTGACCCAAGCCTGGAATGTTTTGTGGTGTTATCTGCTTGGAAGCATGATGTACAGTAGCTACTGTACCCTGTATGTCTCCGCCGCAGGGAGACGCATGGTCCAGCCAGCCTCTGTGTGCCCCAAATGTCAACTGTGTCCAATCAATTAAAGTGTACCAGCCAGAATGTTTACAAAGTGTAGCTAGCTTGGATGCTAGCCTGTTAGCAAGGTTAGCTGTGGTGGTTATGGTTCCACTCCCTGTCACGGAGATGATAGATGTTGGAGAGGAGATTGTTACGTGTGAGACTCCTGGAGGAGAGCACAACTCATCAGGGAACATGGATGGACGGACAAATGGATAAAGGTGAAACAGGCTTTTTCTATTTTTGTATTCAGATATTGTATGATAATATAATATGTATCCAACTGTGCCTGAGAGAACTACAGTACTACCGTTGTTAATCAGCATGTATGTGCCAGATCCCATGTCGTTCTCAACGCTAGGTGTGTATATTATTCTCATTTCTTCTTAGGTATATTTTTATATAAAGTATGTGAGGATATGTATTGTTTTATTGTATTGTGAATTGTTAACTCGCCAAAAAGCTATTTTATTTGCGTTATTTTCTCATATGTCTGGGCAGTCTGACTGGACTGACAGCAACCGGAGCTGTAAAGAAAAGAAAAGCTGATTGTACTGTTAACATCACATATCTAGCATCATATCTAGCACATCTAGCTTGGTTCTCTATGCAAATTTCTATCCAGTCAGTCCAGTTCATTCTATAGGAAACCTATCGAGTATTTTTATTTCCTGGAAATCATGCCAAACATTTCACAGAGCCATTCAGCCAGTCCTGGATCTACAGTGGGGTGTTCTAGAAGAAGTATTCTAGAGCCTGTTCACGTCATGCTGTACATTTGTATTTTTGTAATATAAACATCTCCATTACTGTTCCCCAGAAACTCTTTTGAATGAAAACAAGGTGAAAGATGTGTGAACATGTTTGTTCTGTGAGCTGTGGAGGTTGAGAGGGCAGTCTGGGGCTGGTCTCTCCCTGGGTAGTCTGGTCTCTCCCTGGGCAGGCTGGTCTCTCCCTGGGCAGGCTGGTCTCTCCCTGGGTAGGCTGGTCTCTCCCTGGGCAGGCTGGTCTCTCCCTGGGCAGGCTGGTCTCTCCCTGGGCAGGCTGGTCTCTCCCTGGGTAGGCTGGTCTCTCCCTGGGCAGGCTGGTCTCTCCCTGGGCAGGCTGGTCTCTCCCTGGGCAGGCTGTTCTCTCCCTGGGCAGGCTGGTCTCTCCCTGGGCAGGCTGGTCTCTCCCTGGGTAGGCTGGTCTCTCCCTGGGCAGGCCTCAGCCCTCTGTTAGTGTAAAAGAGGGAGGAATGCTCTGGGAAAAGCAAGCTGCTCTCTCAGCGTCAGGCAGATAAATATTCCCAATAGGATTTGCTGGTTATTAATCAGGGGTCGAGTTGTGCAGAGGCAGGCCTCAGAGACAAGCCTCCTTCCTCTGAGCTCCCCAGGTGACTCAAACTGTTCATCAATCCCTGACAACCATGGGCTTTACAAGGTTAAAGGTTGCATGTTTGTCAATGTGACACCTAACACATTGGGTAAAGTTGTGGTGAAAACTTGTGAAGAACATGTATGTCATGGCAATCTTGAGTTTCCAATATGTTCTACAACTCTTATATTTCTGTGATAGAGTGATTTGAGCACATACTTCTTTGTTACAAAAAAACATTAATGAGGTTCTTTTATGAATTTGTTATGAGTCTACTGAAAATCGGACCAAATCTGATGGATCAAAAATATACCAACAGCAACATGAATTTTGGTGATGTAGAAAGTTGTGTCCATCAAATTAGCTTTGTGGCATGGCCTCTTAACTTAGAGTGATTATGCTTGACTACAGCTGGTGACTTTTCCAAGCCCATTTAAATTGGTACAAATTAAATTTGATACAATCATTAGACTCAGGCACAAACACTACAACGGGAAAGTTAAAGGAGTTCAGCACGGATCTGAAAAAGCACATCATTGACTCGAACAAGTCAGGAAAGTTACTTGGAGCCATTTCAAAGCAGCCACAGGTCCCAAAATCAACTGTGCAAAAAATGCTTTTAAGTATAAAGTGCATGACACAGTTGTGTCACTGCCACAATCAGGAAGAAAACGCAAGCTATCACCTGCTGCTGAGATAAAATTGGTCAGGATGGTCAAGAGTCAACCGAGAACCACTAAAAAGCAGGTCTGCAATGAATTAGAAGCTGCTGGAACACAGGTGTCAGTGTCCACAGTCAAGCCTGTTTTACATCACCATGGGCTGAGAGGCTGCCATGAAAGAAGGAAGCTCTTGCTCCAGAAGTGACACCAAGGCTCGACTGAAGTTTGCAGCTCATCACATGGACAAAAAAAAGCCCTTCTGGTGGAAAGTTGTGGTCAGGTGAAACAAAATTTGAGCTGTTTGGCCACAATGACCAGAAATGTTTGGAGGAGACAAGGTGATGCCTTTAACCCCAAGAATACCTACCGTCAAATATGGTGGTGGTAGTATTATGCTATGGACCTGTTTTGCTGCCAATGGAACTGGGGGTTTACAGAAAGTAAATGGAATAATGAAGAAGGAGGATTACCTCCAAATTCTTCAGGATAGCCTAAAACCATCAGCCAGTTAAGTATTGGGCACAGTTGAGGGTTCCAAGAAACACACATCAAAAGTGGTAAAGGAATGGCTAAATCAGGCTAGAATTAAGGTTTTAGAATGGCCTTCCCAAAGTCCTGACTTAAACTCCATCGAGAACATGTGGACAGTGCTGAAGAAACAAGTCCATCTGTCAAGAGGAGTGGTCAAAGATTCAACTAGAAGCTTACCAGAAGCTTGTTGATGGCTACTAAAAGCACTTAATTGAGGTAAAAATATGGCCAAGGGACATGTAACCAAATATTAGCATTACTGTCCATATTTTTTGACTCGATTTGATTTGGTCACATTTTCAGAAGATCCATAATAAATTCAAAAAGTAACCAAAGTTCATGATTTTGTGTGGCTAAGAAATGTGTGCTCCAATCACTCTATCCAATAACTTAAGCCTGTCATTGTTCTTTACAAGTGTATGTAAACTTTTGACCAGAACTGTATGTAATAAATGTTTATATTTGTGTATCTGTCTCTTTCATGAGAAAAACACCCAGTAGCTTAGTCCCATTCTAAAAGTCTTTCATTGTTTCATCTATGGAGGACAACATTCATTGTAGCGTAAATTTGCCTCATCTGTGTCTAGTCTACAAGGTCTGTCCATAGATGTACTGTATCGTACGAATCTCGTATCTGATTGGGAATCAAGGAAATACTATGACTTTGTTTAAGAATGGTATTTTGCGCCATCTAGTGGCTAACTTGCGCTACGACTAGGCTACGTGCGACCATGATCATGTTGCTCCTGTTGGGGCGGCTGTACCTCAGTTGGTAGAGCGGATCGTTCAATGATCGAAGGGTCAGTGGTTCGAATCCCAACTCAGACTGTCCACATGTCGAAGTGTCCTTGAGCAAGACACCTAACCCCAAATTGCTCCCAAAGAGCAGGTTAGCGCCTTGCCTTGGATTGCTGTGTGATTGGGTGAATGAGAGGCCATTGTAAAGCTCTTTGAGTGCCGCTAAGGTGGAAAAGCGCTATATAAGTGCAGTCCATTTACCATCAATAATCAGATATTCTAATTAGCCTATATAATAGGCTAATTTTTACCCCATTTCTGTCAAATATTCACTGCAAAGATCTGTCCACATAGAGGTGAGTCCAGACTGGTTATTCCAACTACTACAGTACTTAAAGGGTGTTGAGCTAAAACCAGGCAAGGTCCAGCCTGGCTTATGTACGTGGCTGACTTGTTTCTGTTCAGGACTGGTAGAACGGAAGCTAGTCATGCCACTGAAATAGCTGTGAATTGAAATTACATGAAATAAGGTCTGATAAATTAAAGGAGTAGTAAAGGGAAATGCATGTTTAGCCCTGTTTTAGGGTTACTTATGATCATATACGTTTTCTGTCTCCCCTAGTGCCTCTCTCTCTCCCTCTCACCTCTAACCAGGTCCAGTGTCAGCTGCGGAGCTGTGGATATCGTAGTATTTAGTACACACACACACGTACACACAGACACACATCAGTCCACATCCGGCTTAGGCCTGGACCTGATGCTCTTAGCCTTTCTTGCTCCGAAAATTTAATTTAATGTTATCTATTGTTCTTTAAATGTTCTTAGCCATTAGACAAATATATTCCAGGAGCTTGCCCCAGGTTGCCTGTTTCAATATCTGTGTGGTCTGTATGGCTCTATGTGCTACTAACCCTGCTCTGCCTTCTCTCTGCCTTCCCTCTCCCAAGTGCCTCTCTCTCTCCCTCCTATCTTCTAACCAGGTCCAGTAGATGCCCCACTGTCACCAGCAGACCTCCCGAAGTCCGATAGATACCCCTGTGTCTGCTGTAGATGATGTAGCATGTCCATAGAATATTCTCTCTCCTATGATGCTTTTAGCCTCTCTCACTCTGAAATGTAATTTAATGCAATGTATTGCTTTATAAATGTTCTTAACCGGTAGACAAACATACTCCTGGAGCTTGCTCGATCGCCTTGTTGAGAGGGGAATAATTTTTACAGCTCACTTATCTGGCCCCCGGGTGATTACTGTTTTTTTGCTTCCCTCTGGAATATGTAGAGTGGGTCGTATGCCCACCTCCCTTGTTCTCTGTAAAGCGCATTGTGTTGCCTCTGGGTATGAAATGCGCTATACAAATAAAGCTTTGATTGATTGATTGATTGATTGATTGATTGATATACAATGGTTCAGATCAAAACGTTGACAAAACTAGCACTTTTGAGAAAGTCTGATAATTGCTCTACCACCGTTTTGGTCATACAATGGATGTGGATGGGCACTGTGAAAAATCATTCAAAAAACATGTTAAACTCTCAATTTCAAAGACAAGAAACTCACCGAGGTGTTAGTTGACGTTCTGACATATAATTCGCCATAAAGTAAGATTCTAGTTCATCTGGAAAGGCTTTTAAAAATATTTAGCATAGAACTATTTAGTCCCAGCACATACGTGTGTAAACTTCTGCAAACTAGGTAGCCTAGCAACATAAACAATAACAATAGCTACTGTAAGTAGTTCCGCTTCCTGAATCCCCTCTGCGGATTGATCTACACATCTACAACGGTCGCTTCAATACAAGTCAATGGATTTCATAAAATGATCAATAAAACCCTACAGGATTCATACTTTGCAATTAATTTTATGTCAGAACACCAACGGACACCAATTACCCCCTCGGTGAGCTTCTTGTCTTTGAAATCGAGAGTTTAACATGTTTTTGAATGATTTTTCAAGATGCCCATCCACATCCATTTTATGACCAAAACAGTGGTAGAGCAATTATCAGACTTTCTCAAAAGTGCTAGTTTTGTCAACGTTTTGATCTGAACCATTGTATATGATCATAAGTAAGCTTAAAACAGGGATTAAAAAAAGGGATAACTAAACATGCATTTTCCCTTTACTACTCCTGTAAGATAGGTCTTGTCGCCTGGACACATCAGTTCCAATGCTAATCCAGAACAGTAAGAGTGGGATAGCCAGTTAGCTCATGAGCTCACAACAACTAGCAGCAGCTTCCATAACATTAATGGTAGCGGTCAGTAGCTAAAGTAGTTATACTGATGATTCCTTTAACGTTATTTTGCTGCAATTGGTTCAACTTCTGTTTCTGGACAAAGGTAAGGGATAAAAAGATTGGAGTGAAAGGATGAATGTGTGGAGGCTTGGGGTATAGTCCCATAAAGTCAACCCCACTGGGGCATTGAACCCCGGTCTCCCAGGTGGGAGTCCTATGCTCTTACCACTACTCTACTTGTGTGGGTTGAGGTTGGCCTGTGTACTTGTCCTATTTTTCTGCGACAGTCTCATGATGTTCTAGGCCTTCTCCTTTGCTACAGGCACTTGTTGTGAGCAAATGCATGTAGGTTTGCCTTGTCTGCTGTATATCCCAGAAGAAATAATGCTCTTTCAATCTTTCTTGAAATGCCCTACATTCCTTGTCAACCATTCACTTGAAATAGTGAGATTAAACATTAAAGACTTATTTAAGTTCAACAGTTTAATAGTTTAATATGAAACATTTGAATACAAAAATAAAATACAAAAATATTTCCTCAACAGTGTTATTGTTCATTCTATTACATCACAACATCCAATTACATAAAAAGCATGAAAATGAAAAATATGGGAAAAAAAACATTTAATGAAATAATTTAACAGTAAAGAAAGAATGCTGACAAACAAGCACAATATGTAACAGATAACCTCACAATGAACACACACAAGACAATAACCTCCCAATGAGCACACAAGACATAACAAATAACCCACCCACCGACCTAGAACACACACAAGACATAACAAATAACCCAACCACCCACCTACATGCCTACCACCCAAAAACCCCTCCTACCTACTAACCCACCTACCCCCCTACCTACTCACATACCTACCTATCCACTTACCTACCCACCCATGTACCTACCTACCTACCTGCCTACCTACCTACCTACCCATGTACCTACCTACCCCCCTACCTACCTACCCCTCAGTTACCTACCTATCTACCCACCCACGTACTTACCTACCTACCTACCTACCCACCAACCTAACAACCTACCTACCTAAACACCTACCTACCCACATACCTGACTACCTACCTACCCACCAACCTACCTACCGACCTATCTACCTACCCCCTTACCTACCTACCCACCTACCACTCTCCCACCCACCCACTCCTACCTACGTATCACCCCCCCCCCCCCCCAGCCCTCCTACCTACCCCACTACTTACCTACCTAACCACCCACTGACCCACACCCCTACCCATCTACCCACCCCTACCTACCCACCCACCCCTACCTGGTGGAACTAGGACTAGCGCTGGGGGGACTAGGTCTGGAGCTGGGAGGACTTGGAGGCCTGGAGCTGGGGGGACTAGGTCTGGAGCTGGGAGGGACTAGGTCTGGAGCTGGGAGGGACTAGGTCTGGAGCTGGGAGGACTAGGTCTGGAGCTGGGAGGGACTAGGTCTGGAGCTGGGTGGACTAGGTCTTGAGCTGGGAGGGACTAGATCTGGAACTGGGAGGGACTGGAGCTGGAGGGACTAGGTCTGGAGCTGGGAGGGACTAGGTCTGGAACTGGGAGGGACTAGATCTGGAGCTGGGAGGGACTAGGTCTGGAACTGGGAGGGACTAGATCTGGAGCTGGGAGGGACTAGGTCTGGAGCTGGGAGGGACTAGGTCTGGAACTGGGAGGGACTGGAGCTGGAGGGACTAGGTCTGGAGCTGGGAGAGACTAGGTCTGGAGCTGGGAGGGTCTGGAGCAGGGAGGGACTAGGTCTGGAGCAGGGAGACACGAACGAGAAATTACAAGAAAAGCCAAGGCAATAAACATGGGAGCCAGGACCATGGCCACACCCACTGTCCCCAGCCCCAGGACTGAATCTCCAACCAGCCGCCATGGTAACATGCCAGCCACTGAGAGAGTGTGAGGGAGAGAAAGACAAAGTGAGAGAGAGAGAGAGAGAGAGAGAGAGAGAGAGGGAGAAAGAAAGAGAGAGAGAGAGAAATATCCAGCAGTTTTATTACATGGCGCTCTGAAATACTCGATTCTGAATGGACAACCGACACATTCTGCTGTCAATTATTTCTCAACAACTTACCCACGTTCAGGGCAACGGAGCAATGTTGAGTGCTGCTTGGGGCAACACTCTTAGACCGGTCATGACTGGGCACGATGATCACAGGACATGGCTCCTGAGACACAGACAGACACAAACAGCGAGAAGATTAGTCAAGTCAAGTGAGCCGCCAAATCTGTTTCCACTCCTCCACCAACCAACAACAATAACCGGCATTTTTGTTCAAACTAAAAACAGTAAGTCCAAATGTCCAAACGTCTATCTCGGGCTGCGTGGTCCGGTTGATGGCAGTGCTCTGTGGTGACATACCCAGCCTGCCTTGCAGCACGTGCAGGTCATTGGCCACCTGGAGCTTGTTACAGTACAGTATGAGTGTATGAGTACAGTGACACACCAAAGATTGAGTCATCTTACTGATTTAGAATCCTCTCCTAACAGTTGCTCCATCTGGGGGTTGATGTAGGAGAAGCCTGTGAAGGAATTCTGGTCTGTCACCGTGTCAACGGTGGGGAGGCGGGGCTCCTCCCTCAGCACCTCCTGGTCACTGCAGTCATGGGCGGCTTTCTGTGATTGGCAGAGAAGGGCTGTCAGTCAACAAGCTGCCAGTAGGAAGGACTATGGTCCCAGTAATACATGTGTTCTGCTTTCTCTAGAATGTTCAGTGTTCTGATGTTCTGATGTGACTGGAAAATAGGCTGTAATGGAGTCCCTACTTGTTGTGTAAGAGAGACGATTATCATTCTAGAATGATAATCATCTCTCTTACACAACAAGAGGGACTCTAGGCTGGAGCTGGGAGGGACTAGAGCCGATTGGACCAATGTTTCATTTTATCACAGACATCCTATCACCAATAGCCTAGCGAGTCGTAAACCACACCTCCCTACTACAGCAAGCATTAAATAAAGCATTACTTTTAGAGTTCAATGCCCTACAGTTATGCTAGGTGGTGCTGTAGCTAAGTTAATCGTAGCTGGCTCTGTGACACTATCTTTTAGTTTGCTCTGACCCCTTGAGGGATATTGTAACCTTAAGGCCTATACTCACCTCTGTAGCCTAGGCCTACTCAACAGTGTGGCCTATCCACCTGTAGATTCACTACATCCCTGCATTTAGCCTGAATCAACTAAATGCCAGAATAGTCCCAGGTCTACTACCCAGCTTGATATAGACTGGTTTGCTTATGCATATCTTAGACCTCTCTTACAACAGGCCTACAATAATAGATTAAAAACGCTGGTATCAGGTCATCTATTAACAGAATTTCCCCACCCATGGCCCATGATGTCTTAAAACGTGTTATGTTATGTCTAATAGACTATAGCCTTTTACTAACATGCAACATTACTAATAAATAATAATAATAATAATAACAATAATAATAATACTAATATTGCAGATATTTCTTTGAGCAGTGTAGTATTTGGAGCCAGGTCTGGGGCCAAACACACTCACCTCCGGGGCCATGTATGGCCGAGTTCCACAGGAGTCGGTGCCGAACATGTCTTCCTTGCACAGCCCAAAGTCGACGTGTCCCTCCCTATCCAGCAACACGTTTTCGAGCTTCAGGTCCCTGTGGAGGACGCCCTTGCCGTGGAGGAACTGGAGCCCGATGACGATCTCTGCAGAGTACAACCTGGGAGAGATGGAGGGAGGTTAACAGCACATTAAGGTTCATACAACAGCCCAGGCAGGCAGTTTTCGTCGTGGCTGTAAAAGGGCCTGTATATGACCTGGTGTAGCTCTATAACAAGACCTGTATATGACCTGGCGAAGCTCTATAACAGGGCCTGTATATGACCTGGTGTAGCTCTACAACAGGGCCTGTATATGACCTGGTGTAGCTCTATAACAGGGCCTGTATATGACCTGGTGTAGCTCTATAACAGGGCCTGTATAAGACCTGGTGTAGCTCTATAACACGGACTGTTATTACAGGGCCAAAAAAGGGGAAAGGAGCGAGCAGAGGGTGTGGGTATTCTTTCCCCAAATCTTTCCCACTGGGGTCTTGAACCCCTGATCTCCCGCATTAGAGTTGGATGCTTCATCCACTACACCTACACTACCAGGGAATTAAAAAATGTGTGATGTCATAGTGTATTTATTTGGTGTGCTGGGACTACTGCCTCTTGTGGTGGCAAAATAGAAATGCAGTTCAACAACGGGACGGGGGGAAGGAGGGAGGGAGTGACAACCCGACAAATGCTATCTATGGTGCGCCGGCTTACAGCCACGCACAAAAAAATAGAGTGGCAAAATACGTGGTTTGATTGCTTTGAGTTTCCGTAGCTCAAGACATCACGGAAGTATTTCAAATGAAAAGTAAACAGACAAGTGCACAGGGCGGCAGGAATCTTCTAGCAAACTTAATGATTTGTATTTT
The DNA here is from genome assembly GCF_949987555.1 of Borostomias antarcticus. Taxonomy (NCBI): domain Eukaryota; kingdom Metazoa; phylum Chordata; class Actinopteri; order Stomiiformes; family Stomiidae; genus Borostomias; species Borostomias antarcticus. The sequence goes on along the minus strand of NC_140247.1, from coordinate 6,855,953 downwards.
AAGAATCGGAGATAGAACCATGTATTAGATATACTTTAGTATTGCTAGCGTGTTCAACAAGCTAGCAGGGCAACGTATAGCACTAACAGTCAGATTCAGCTTTAGTAGGCTTAAGCGAATGAACGTTGGTCAATTGCTAACTTACCTCGCCTCCTAAATTGTCTGGCTAGTTTGTTAGCTAACCAGGTCATTGGCTATCTAGCCTAGCTACTATCTAACATTAGCTGTCAACTGGGACGATGAGACTACGCGCGTCTGTTTTCGCCTCGTTTATCCTCATATTGGAGGTGTTGGGCATCGCCCTGTTTCTGAGGGGGTTCTTCCCTGTCCCCATCAAGTCTTCTGTCTCCTCAAAGAACAAGCTGTCTGATCTCCCTGCGGAACCCTTCACAGGTTTGCTGCTCACTGTGTCCTATACGTAGCCTATAGGCCAGCCTAGCTGCTGGGTAGTATTGTAGTAGTACCTGTGAACTAAAAAGTTATTATGACTTTTCACATCCATACGGATTTATAATGTCAGGTGATGATATGGCTCTTGAAAATATTCCAGCACACATAGGTCTAGCCCTTCTCAGTCCCAGCACACATAGGCCTAGCCCTTCTCAGTCCCGTTACACACAGGCCTAGCCCTTCTCAGTCCCGTCACACATAGGCCTAGCCCTTCTCAGTCCCGTCACACATAGGCCTAGCCCTTCTCAGTCCCGTCACACATAGGCCTAGCCCTTCTCAGTCCCAGCACACATAGGCCTAGCCCTTCTCAGTCCCGTCACACATAGGCCTAGCCCTTCTCAGTCCCGTCACACATAGGCCTAGCCCTTCTCAGTCCCGTCACACATAGGCCTAGCCCTTCTCAGTCCCAGCACACATAGGCCTAGCCCTTCTCAGTCCCGTCACACATAGGCCTAGCCCTTCTCAGTCCCGTTACACACAGGCCTAGCCCTTCTCAGTCCCGTCACACATAGGCCTAGCCCTTCTCAGTCCCGTCTCAGTCCAGTGAAATTATTTTTCCGAGGTAGTCTTCTTCTGTGGTGGTGGCGGTGCTTTGAAGGAAAAATAATTTCACTCGGACAGAACGCGTCTAAATAAGTTATTTGATGGTATCGCCGAGGCTTCAAAACCCAGTATTTGTTAAAATAGACCCTTTTGCTTAGGTAAGTGAAGTTTGATGTTTATCTGACACTTGTAAATATAAGCGCCTCTCCGGCATGAGCGAGCGACAAGGGGACTGAGAAGGGCTAACATAGGCCTAGCTAGAATGACAACACCTTGTGTAGCTCATGCAGAGGAATATTTGGTAACACATATTTTCTTTTTGCATCACAGGGAGCTCTTCTAATGCCACCAAAGCCCCCCAGCCCCTTTTCAAAAGAGTGGTCATAATGCTGATAGATGCTCTCAGAGAGGACTTTGTATTTGGGCCCAATGGACAGAAAAACATGCCATACACCAGACATCTGGTGGAGCGGGGCTCAACACACAGCTTTGTGGCCAAAGCCAGGCCTCCCACCGTCACCATGCCCAGAATAAAGGTAAGGTGATGTTTTGGTTAAACAAGGAGTAGAGTCGCAGAGTAGTTTGATATGTTATGATGAATAATTATAACATATACAGTAGGCCTATAACAATGGGTGTGATGAGCAGACAGCTAAGAGCCAAATCATTTGGTATGTATTCAGATGTTCTGCAATTTACCAGGAGGTGGCAGTGTTGAAGTGTCATGGAGTGCTGTTCCTGAGATTACTGCAGTGCACCCAATAAAGTAGAGTGACCCAGCCAACTCAACCAAATCATAATCTCACATACTTGTATGTACACACCCATTCATCAATGGCTCACCATCCGCCCTCTGACTATTGACAAGAAATCATTGAAATACTCAACGGCCTGGATTCTTGTGGCTGATGTGATAAAACACTTAGATGTGTAGCCTACATTTCCTTGGGTGAAAACAGCCCAGAAGCACACACATTGTTGTGGTCTCAATCCCTCCCTTGATAGGCCCAATCAATTAATTTGCTATCCATGAATGCATAGTGCTGTCCATCACATTCTCTTGACTTCATAGAGATGGTCAGACCAATGCTAACTCAGAGATGGTCCGCAATCTTGCCACCTCCATCTTTGTTATCATAGCTCTGTCTGCTGACGGCAGCATCCCCATCGACACAGTCTCCAACTCTATCCTCCTCAACCGCCTGTCCGACCACCTAGTCCTCACCAGTACAGCTCTCTCCTGGTTCCAGTCATACCTCTCCAACAGGAAACAGTCACCATCAATGGCTCCAGCTCCTCCCCGGCCCCAGTCAACCAAGGTGTGCCTCAAGGATCAGTGCTTGGACTCTTCCTCTTTACCATCTACATGCTCCCCTTCGGTCAGATGCTACACTGATGACACCCAACTGTATCTCAGCACCACACCATCCACTCAGCTGCCCCCACAGTGTCTTGTCAACTGCCGACACAAAATAAAAACATGGATGTCGTCAAACCTACTCAAACTTAACTGCAAAAAATCTGAGCTCATTGTTGATGCACCCAAGGCGCTACTCCGGAAGGTTGGTGATTTTGTTCTCCGGGTAGACGGCTGTTCCATCTCTCCATCACCAAGTCTGTAACCTGGGTGTCATTCTTGACTCCCGTCACACATCAAATCCATCACCAGAACCATCTTCTTCCACCTCAGAAACATTTCCAGACTCTGGCCGTCACTCTCAGACTCCTGACTCCTACTGCAATGGAGTCCAGTTCGGGGTGTACCCAGTAAATCCATGGGACAAGCTCCAGTATGTGCAGAACTCAGCTTCACCCCCACCCTCATCCAACTCCACTGGCTTACAGTTATGTCCCGCATGTCCTACACATGCCTCCTCCTCACCCACAAAACCCTCCATGCCCTTGCTCCCCAATACCTATCTGACCTCCTCCACCAACATGCACCATCCCAGAGCCCGCGGTCCTCAGACACGGGTCTGCTCTCCACCCCCCTGCACTAGCCTGCGACCCTTTGGGGACAGAGCCTTCAGTGTGGCTGCCCCCACCCTCTGGAACTCGCTCCTCACAGAGATACATAACCCCTCAACCCTGGACATCTTCAAATCAGCCCTCAAAACCCACTTTTTTAACAAGTGCTCGTTAGTTAGCTAGTCAGTTAGTTAGTTAGTTAGTTAGTAAGATAGTTAGCTAGTTAGTAAGATAGTTAGCTAGTTAGTAAGATAGTTAGCTAGTTAGCCAGATGGTTTCTGTGTCGTTTTTGTTCTGGTCTGTTTCTTTTGTCTGTCTGACTCATGAAAGGCGCTATATACATGTAATTGTATTATTATTATTATTATTATTACATGTTTATTTAGCTTGTCAGTCACACACACACACACACACACACACACACACACACACACACACACACACACACACACTTTCTCTCTCTGACCTGGCAGCCCAGTGAGGTGCGGAGTTGTGTGGAGCTTATCCTCCACAAACTGTTGTTTCATCCCAGCCTCCAAATGATGAAATGGTTGGCAATACTGCACACTCAGGTCCTTCATGCATCTGATGTGATGCCAGGGCCATAGCCTACCTCAGAGAGCATGGTGGGAGGAGACAGGTTACAGCCCAGAGGGGTGTACAGTACTACAGTACCAAGCAGTTTGGAGGAATTAGCAAACTAACTTCAACTCTGACTTGAAAGTGGAGTAACTGGTACAAAGCTGGCAACATATCCTTCAGAACTAATCTGCTCTGGGGGAGGTTAACTTAGTGTCTGAGTCACACTTTAAGGACCAATTAAACCAGATTCCCTCATTCTGGCATATATATCATCATCCTCTGAAGTAGGGATGCACCGATTGCAAAATTCTGGGCCGATGCCGATGTTTAAAATAACAATCCGGCCGATGTTTATTTTATTTTATTTTGATTCCCCCTTTTGTGCCAGGGGAACAAAGAAATGAAGTGTTTGATTGCAAAATGCCAATTTTTTTTTTCACTTTCATTTGAAAGCAAACTACACGTGCATTTGCGGTGTTAAGTCACGGATCTTCTCCGAATCTGCAGCTGGGTAGGCTACGTTTTGCAACAAAAAAAACCGTAATTGTTGCGACATAAGATCGGCCACTACCATCGGTGAATGTCACTTCATTTGCCGATGGCAGTCAACAAGGCCGATGCATCGGTGCATCCCTACTCTGAGGAACTGATTAAATATTTCAGTGATTATTAAATGTTTTTTGAGTGTTGAAAGATTAGATTACTATCACAGAATGCATTTCAAGCATCAAGCACAGTGAAACTTTTATATGCACTTGGAGAGACAGTTCCATTACTACTAGAACCATGACGGTCAGTTGGTATTTCAATTGTGTAGGCTAAATACTTTCAAAGGCCTAAGAAATAATACATTGCAAGATGATGGTATGTTTCATATAGTTGCAAATCCTCAGCACAGCAAATGGTACCTGTAATTGTAGTTACTAATATATTCATAGGCTTTAGATTCAAGAAGTGCATGTTGGATTAGGCTAGCCTTGTGAGACCATCCTGATCTTGCGAATTCACTTTCAGTTTCTCTCCGCAGATCAGTCTGGACTTCCCCCTATCTCAAATTATTTCGCTCTGATTACGTTTCACTGTTCTGCCCCCCAATAGAACTAACCCCTTATTGGTTCCCGTGGAAAAACAGTCTCCCGAAGCAACGAGCAGTAACGTTAACGTTATTAGAATAAACAGCCTTAAGTGTAGTATTGCAGAAATAGATTCACAACAATTAAACAAGAACTGATTGGCTGAAGGAGTTAGTCTGTCAAGGCAAGTGCTCCCGTCCACTGAAATCATTCAAGATAGGGGGAAGGCCAGACTGATTTGCGGAGAGAAACTGAAAATGTGCTCCCTAGATCAGGAGGGGCTAGTGTAGTAATAGGCTACTAGATAGGATTGTTTTTCTGACTTAAATAGTTGCATGCCCGTCTGTAGTCTAATCTAATACATTCCATTCCATATATTCTTTCTGTGAAATATGTGTTGACCATGGTAGGGTATGGGAAATATAAGTGTGAGATGTGATGTCTGCTAAATGAACACATTGATTGGGGTATGCGGTGTAGGCTTAATCTAGGGGGGTAAGACCATTAACCCTGCAAAGATCAGTTCTGGTGAGTGTTTAATATATGCTTAACATTATATGATGTTAATTTCCCTAGCCTATTTGACTGTCCTGTTTGTTGGCTTTTCTAAAATAGTTAGAAACCCCATCTGAAAAATGGAGAACAGAAATGTATCTGTCTGTCACTTTCAAATAATAGCAGCACTGAGAAGCTTCCAAGGACATAGTAGGCTATTTAGCCTGCCCACCGAGAGAACTACTCTTTACTGTGGGGGTAGTGATTCAGTCTTGGTGGGTTGACACAGCAAAACATTACCAGTGGAATCAAAGAAAAAGACAAAACTCAAAGTGTGCGTGTGCTGAGATTCAATCAGCAACACAGAACATTGCTCTAAGCCCTTATTTGGGAGTGTGGATGTACCTAAACCCACAAATTGTGACTGAAGCAGACTGAATTTAGGCTCGTAGCACAAAGGTACATACTGTAGCTTTAATGTCTATCTGAAGTGTGCACAGTTATTCTGTTTATACCATTGCTAATGGACACATTTCCCCAACCAAACATGTAGTACCCCTTCAGCCGCACTTTACTGCATATCAATTAGGGCTTCAAAGTTGCATGTGGATTAGAGAGGTGCCTCTATTGATTAGTGGTTCAATGAAAACCCCTAAATAGACGAATCCATAAACAAAGTTATTATACAATAAGGAAGAAATAGATGGGAAATAGATCTCCTCTCCTCTCTATCTTTCATCATATCAGAGCATCAATATCAGGCGGAGGATACTGAATATTTGAGAGCACAGTCACAGCACTGATTCATCTCTCTCAGTTGTATGCATGTTGTCATCTTGTTTATCTTGTTTCATGTTTTATGTATTTTATGTATTTTTACTGAGCCCCTGTCAAAGAAAGATGTTCTTTATGCAAATTAGATGGACAATAACATAATAATAATAATAATAATAATAATAACAACAACAACAACAAATTCTGAATCTGAATCTGCTGTACGTGGCAGGTTAGGCTACATCAGACCAAACGCGGATCACTCTGTGCTGGTTTGGCCTCATCACCATCATCCCTGTTCCCTCCGTCTTTGCCTGCAGGCCCTGACCACCGGCAGCATCCCGGGCTTCATCGACGTGGTGATGAACCTGAACTCTCCTGCCCTCCTGGAGGACAACCTCCTCTGGCAGGCCAAGACCGCCGGCAAGAGTCTGATCTTCTACGGGGACGACACCTGGGTGCGCCTCTTCCCCAAACACTTCATGGAGTACGACGGCACCACCTCCTTCTTCGTGTCCGACTATACCGAGGTAAAGGGGCCTTTGATCGCCTTCTTGTGGTTCACTTGTTGTAGCAGCATGCTGCACTACTGTGTAGCAGGGACGGATCGGACCCTAACCCCAGCAGGGAAGGACTGCACCTGCGAGCCACTAAGCCAGCCTGGAAACCACCGTGTCAATTTGCCAAGCGTCTGTGCAACAACAGACCGACAGGCGATGCGCCATCAGCGTTTGCCGAAAACCAATCCCCTACTTCTGTTTCAACCGTACGTCTCGTGAACTACAGTATGTTGTGTGCCGCTCTCTCCAGGTTGACAACAATGTGACCCGTCACCTGGACAGCACCCTGAAGAGAGATGACTGGGATGTTCTCATCCTGCACTACCTGGGTCTGGACCACATTGGCCATGTCAGCGGACCCCACAGCTCCCTCATCCAGCCCAAACTCCTGGAGATGGACGATGTCCTCAAGAAGATCCACAGCTCTCTCATCTTCAAGGTGCTGTGCCGTCCTCTCCTGTTGAGTTTGTGTTGTCTTCTGAGTGTGTGTGTGTGTGTTTGTGTATGCTCTAAGGGATTGAATTGTGAAACGAATCGTTCATGCTTAAATTGGATCTCCTACTTATGAGTTATCCAACGTTTAATCCAATCTTTCTGTAAACAAAAGTCTTTCAAGATGAGCTTTCATTTCCTGAAAGCTGATCTTTTTCATCCCCGGTATAAAAAGTCCTCACAGTTTACGACTAACGGCTGTTTTCCTGTTCATTTTTTAATTGGATATTTGCATATTAACCACTCTTGCGTTGTAGCTTTTATTCTCTCAGCCAGGAAACTCAACTGGGAGCTCTTTGAGTGGCATCTTTGCCACAACCTCCCCTGTGTAGCTCTGCTGCTTCCGCTGTTCCCTCCCCGCTACCATTGTGACCTAAATATAGGTCTTGCGGAAGCTCACACAAAAGTCCACAAGCTTCGTCGGATGACTCTTCACTGTCGGCGGGTTTCGAGGGAGGCTTATGAAACAACCGTGGCTTATATCGCGCACCACCAAACAAGCAATTTCCTGCGTCTTCCTGCGGTATCGCGTCGGGAAGAAATCTCAGAGGCGTCCTGAGAAGTGTGGGGAGAAACGGGAAGACAACCAGGCTCCCCGGGCTCCCCTCGTGCACAGGTAGCAGGAGCGGTGGCCTACTTTGGATAATGAGAGCAGGACTAGTGGTGTCATAGCTGCAGTGCAGCCCTGCAGGCCCACTGAGCCATGGCTGCCACAGGGTTATGGCTAGATGGAGCGTTATCTGTCGTGTTAATGAGCCTGTGATGATCAGTGAGATGTACACTGTTAGCCAAAGGACTATCCAAGCTGACCAGGAGTGTGAGTTTCTTCACCATTTAACGTGACATCCTGTGCAGTAGGTCACTTTAACCGGGTGGGATCTATTACGTTTCAAGTCCCTGCTCGCGGAAGGTAGACGCAACCCAGCTCATAAGGCAAAGCCCACCGCTTTGTTCCCCAACACGTATGTTCTGCATCACTTCGTTTCACGGCCTGTTTCTCCCTCTGCGCTGACGGCAGCCCTGTCAAACAGACGCCGGCAGGTCCTTCTGAGTCAGGATGAAAGGGAATCTGGAGCAGAGAAAGCAGGCTTGATCACTCAGCGTGTCATCCCTCATGAACCAGCGCGTCATCCCTCATGAACCAGCGCGTCATCCCTCATGAACCAGCCTGGCCACCACTCACCTCCTGGGAACATGGAGCTGAATCCTTCCAGGCACAGTTTGCATCAGCATCTCCTGCAAACGATGTCTCTCCCTACGAGGTCTCTCCTTTCCTCTCTGTACAGTCACTTTAGAATGCCCTCCAAAGAACAGAGGAGAGAGAGGGAGAGAGAGAGACGGGGGGGGTGTTAAGGAGGGAGGGGAGAGAGGAGAGAGAGGAGTATTTGGAGCAGTGTCTCTACAGTGCAAACTGCCTGCTTCTCTAGTTTAATCAGACTGGGAGAGAGGTGGTGACACAGAAGGCTGCCAATAATGACCACTAATGTCTTCTCTCACTGTAATCCCATTCCTGCTATTAGCGGTAGGCAGGAGCTCGTTAGCCCGCATTTCAACATCTTAAGAGTTTCGTTTCCTAGCAGTTCTGAAGACTCGGACGACAGGGAGGTCCAGTAGAGCTTCGGATCCACTTTTGACGTGAAGGTGAAGACGTGGTCATTTAGGTTGGGAGCGTTGAAGCAGTCCTATATTGAAATCCCGGACGAGTGCTGCCTGAGTCATCACCAGGGGAGGGACAATCAGGGACCCCATCTCTCTTCCTCTTGCCTTTCAATCCTGCCATGGCAGCGGCCCCGGGGTCCTGTTTTCCTATTCTGACCCCTCTTCTCCAAGCTCATCAACCCCATACTGCAGCACTCGACAAACCTCAGATCTGTTGGACGGCCAAGCTCACCCCCAGACCCCCACCCAACCCACGTACCTGTCCATCCATCTGGCAAGGCGGAATAGGGCTAGATACATAAGAGATGAGAAGGATCATGTTTGTGGATGAGGGATGACGATAGAGCTATATTTCTGATGCAGAGAAGCAGCTGCCAGTGGCTCACCCTTGGCGTAGCTGTGTTGAGAGCGTGTGGATTACTCCCAGCGGCCTGGCATGAAAAATCAATATGAGGAGAGTAGAGCACCGTGGCGTCTCTGAGAGGCTGGAGACGAGGGCCGCATTGTACAGCCGCATCGTAAATCACCGCGGCGGCCTCTGAGCACGGGGCGGAAAAAAATGTTTTCTGTCTACCCATTACTTTAGCTGTGCCTGTCGAGGACCTGCTACGTTAACTGTGCCTGTGGAAGACGCCTTACTGTAGCTGTGCCTGTAGAAGCGGTGCCTGCGGAAGACTCATTTCTTTAGCTGTGTCTCTAGAAGATGTTCCGGTTGAAGACTCGTTACTCTAGCTCTGTGTGTAGAAGCTGTGCCTGTTGAAGACTCGTTACTTTAGCTGTGTCTGTCGAATTTGTGCCTGTGGTGGAAGACTCGTTACTCTAGCTGTGTCTCTACAAGCTGTTCCTGTGGAAGACGTGTTACTGTAGCTGTGTCTGTAGAAGCTGTGGAAGACTCCAGAAGTAATAATAATGTGATGTGACGTGAAAAGGCCACTCTTCTCCTGACCTGGCCGTCATCCATCTCCAACCCTGACAGACCTTCAACCTGTTCCTTCTTGTTCCTCTGCCTGCTGCTGCTGCTGCTGCTGCTGTGTGTGTGTGTGTGTGTGCGTGCGTGTCTGCGTGTGTGTGTGTGTGCGTGTGTGCGTGCGTGCGCGTACACACGTGTGGGGAGCTCTCACTGAACATAGGCTTACCAGGCCAGTCTGGTTTAGGCAGGTACTCCTGTTTGATACTGTTGTTGTTGTTGTTGTTTTTGTTGTTGTTGTCTATAGCGCTGGGTACTACACTACCTCCACGGTGGGACTCTTGTTAAGGAATAGACATGGAGGCAGGGGACAATTATTCTTTAGGAACGCATCAGCTCAGAGGAGATTTTTTCATTGTCATGTCATTTTAACAAGGCATTAGGCCCCTTAGGCAGCCAACTCAATGCTCGACTAGAATTGCAATACTGCCGGTGGCCTCCAGGTGGAATACAATACAGCATGGCTATTATGTAGATTCCTACGGTGCTACAGAGGTCACCAGATCCACATCGTCCGGGATGGCCGGCAGCTGGACAAGGTGTAGTGATTTAAATTGATTCAGCTCCCCTGCAATATAATCATGTCATGATATTGTAATCTTGTAAAAGCTGATCTGCTCTTGAGGGATAGTAGTATAAAAAGTCACCACCAGATGTAGCCATCGGGAACGGATGGGTGGAGAAGGGAATATCCCCACTGAATCAGGTTAACGCGGGAAAGCATAATATGCACCCAGCCTGAGCATACAGGATGTTTTTTTTCTCTTCTTCCTGCTGAAAGTCCTGGCTTGGTTTCAAGGAGCCTTGGCCATTAGCAGCCAGAGTATAGTGATGAGTATGCAGAGGTTGCATAAAATAGTTGCTCCTTTTCCTGTGGGGGGGGGGGGGGGTAGTTGAGATGCCGGAAAAGCCCTAGTTTTCCTCTTAAAAAGCAGACAGAGCCCTTCACCCAGGAAGCTGGGAGAGAGGGGGGGGGGGGGGAAGTGGGGATTCCGGCCGGGCCTTATTTTCTCTCAAATGAGCAGACAGTTACACCCAGGAAGGAGGAGGGGGGGGGGGAGGGGGGGGAGGGGGGGGGGGGGGGGGACAGGAAGGAAGGTAGGATATGAGATTATTTGCTGAGCCAGCAAAACTAGACATCATTTTGATTGGTGGAAATGTTTGTGATGTATGGAAAATGGGATGTGGTCAAGGGTGGGGGAAGGGGTGTTAAAAGATTATAAAAGGTTAATGTAGACAAAGAAAAGGTGTGATCTTCCCGGGGGAATCTCCGTCTTTATGCTATCTTGTTTTTACAAAAAGCAATAAAGTCTTTATCGCATTTGGAAACTTGGTGCCTCGAGCTTTTTCCTCTTTCAAGTCGGACTCTGAAGTTATTTTGAGACTCTGAAACTAATCCGAACTTAGAGTTATTTTCTTGAATTTTGACCCAAGACAGAGTAAATAATTTTTACACGACATTTGGCGAGCCAGAATACAGGAGGAGGACGGCAAAAAGGTCACCGAGGAGACCCGGGGGGACCCTTCCACGCCAAAACACACACGGGCCCTAAATTACAGAGGTAAGCAGAACCGTTTATAAAATCTGCTGATTTGTGTACGTGTGTTTGACGTGGTCGAGATCCGCCCGGGCTAACAGGTACCTTAAATGCCCCTCTTCAAAGAATCTAGAATAAAATGTTACTCTAAATTGTGTTTATCAAATTTTGATTAAATTAAAACATTGAAGGCACCCAGTATCCTATGTGATCGTTTGTCATTAACCATACTGCATGATTTAGAGGAAATGCATGAGCCTCGGTGCGGATAAAATGAATGAATGATTGCACAAACTAACCGCTTCTGACAAGCCAGAGTCATAAGTTGAAATAGTACAAGATATGTGGATTTGTACGATTGATACTTTTGAGGAATAAATCAGCCTACTTAGGTTTAAATTCCTCCTCTGACGTTTGGTTAAAAGATTAAAGTGTACATTGTTGACTTCGAAGATAGAAAAAGTTTGAGTAGCTTGTAAAGGGCCTGTGTGCCCTACAGTATGCGCTGACGAGGGCCGGTGTGTGTGCTCTTAGAGGACAGTGCGCGCGGCCGAGAGGGCAATAAATCTGATCAGAGAAAGAGTGTCTGGTTGTACACTTATTTTGGTAGTGTTTGTTTGTACACTTATCTTGTTAGTGTCTGGTTGTACACTTATATAGAAAAAGTTACCTGGTTGAGTAGCTTGTTGGTGTCTGTTTGTACACTTTTATAGAAAAAGCTACCGGTTTAAGTAGCTTGTGAGGGCCTGCGTGCCCTACAGTACGCGCGGACGGGGGCCTGTGTGTGTGTGCTCACAGGAGGCTGCGCGAGGCCGAGAGGGCAATAAATCTGATCAGAGTAAAAAATTGTAAATAAGTGTAAATAGGCATGCCGACGGAGTAAAATAGTATGAGAGTTGAGAATAGAATAATTTTGGGTTGGGGGTTATTTTTCTTTTCCTAAAAAAGTATAGCGAGTGGTTCTATGATTTAAAACTGAATGTAGTTTGTTAAATAAGTGTTAAAAATTGAGTTCAGGACAGCGAGGCCGTAATTTTACGATCGTAGGGGCCTCAAGACTCAAGCGAGCTGATAAGGGGAGGCAGAGCGAATAGCCCGGCTAGCTCAGAGGCCCGTTAGATTTAATGAGGAAGATTTATAAGACTAAGCGAGCAAAAATAACCGGTGCAGGGCGGTTTAACAAGCCGAGCAATAGACACCATAAGCGAGAACAGGCTTATGAGCGCTATATAAAACTCGAGAGTGGGCACATCATTTGCATCATCGCAGTGTTTTGGGCTCTGGTTATTTTATTACTGTAAGGTTACAGTAAAAGATCTGTGTTGTGCGATAATTGTCTCTGACCCACTCCTCAAAAACTCATACAGGCGAGGTCAGCTCGCCACACACACACACGCTTCGCAGCACACACACAGGTTCTCCAGAGCACACGACACACACACACACCACTCATTAAGCCACCCATAAATCACCACACACGCACGAGCGCCTTCCATCTCCATCACACACACCGCACTCACGCACACGCACGCACACACACATACACGCTTACAGTCCACACACACACACACGCACGTACACCTCCCACACACACACACACACACACACACACACACCCACACAGACACACACACACATACGCACACACACACACACACACACACACACCCACACAGACACACACACACATACGCACGCACACACACACACACACACACACACACCCACACAGACACACACACGCCACACATGCACACACCCTAAATCACCACACGCACGCGCCTAAACACACACACCACATTTCCTGAACGACACACACACACACACATACATACTCGCTTACATTCCACAGACACACACCCACACAGACACACACACACAGACACACACACACATCACACCTTCCACACACACACACACGCACGTACACCTCCCACACACACACACACACACACACACACCCACACAGACACACACACACATACGCACGCACACACACACACACACACACACACACCCACACAGACACACACACACTTACGCACGCACACACACACACACACACACACACACACCCACACAGACACACACACACACGACACACCCTAAATCCCCACACGCACGCCTGAACGACACACACACACACACATACATACTCGCTTACATTCCACAGACACACACCCACACAGACACACACACACAGACACACACACACATCACACCTTCCACACACACACACACGCACGTACACCTCCCACACACACACACACACACACACACACCCACACAGACACACACACACATACGCACGCACACACACACACACACACACACACACCCACACAGACACACACACACTTACGCACGCACACACACACACACACACACACACACACACACCCACACAGACACACACACACACGCACACACCCTAAATCCCCACACGCACGCCTGAACGACACACACACACACACATACATACTCGCTTACATTCCACAGACACACACCCACACAGACACACACACACATACGCACGCACACATACACACACACACACACACACACCCACACAGACACACACACACATCACACCTTCCACACACACACACACGCACGCACACCTCCCACACACACACACACACACACACACCCACACAGACACACACACACATACGCACGCACACACACACACACACACACACACCCACACAGACACACACGCACACACATACATACTCGCTTACATTCCACAAACACACACCCACACAGACACACACACACATACGCACGCACACACACACACACACACACACACACACACACACACACACACACCCACACAGACACACACACATCACAACTTCCACACACACACACACACAAACACACACCCACACAAACACAGACACACACACAACCCTCATCACCCGATACACACACTCACCCACGCACGCACACCTTCCATACACACGCACACACACGCACACACCCCGCACTCACAAGGCTAAACACACACACACACACACACACAAACACACACCCACACAGACACACACGCACACACACAACCCTCTGAACGACACACACGCACACACATACATACTCGCTTACATTCCACAAACACACACCCACACAGACACACACACACACACACATAACCTTACACGTTTATCCCCACATTAACAAACACACACACAGATATACTTACAATAAGCATATACACACACACTCGCATACACACGCACGCAAACACCCTCACACCGATATACACACACATCCCCAGAGAAACACAAAGCCTCTAGGTAGTCAATCAGGATAAAGAGATATGGGGGCTGCCCAAAGGAAAAAAAGGATTGAGAATGAAAAAGGGCCCTCCGCAGTAGAGATAGTGGTGAAAAAACACCCGACACACAGTAAACAAATATTAAAGTATATGGAAAAGTGGCACTCGAGGAACCCATTATGGCCGAAAGAGGGTAGCTTTATGATGGCATGTTGTGACGAGATGGCAATGAACATAAAACATCATAAAGCCAAAGACACCAGCAACAGAAGAACAGGGAAGAGAACAAAAGAAATGGAAGTATTGCAGTGGTTTAGACTAGAGAGAGAAAGACAGAAGTTCATGAAGCAAGCCAAGCAGGAAGCAATAAACAAAGGCATAATAAAAATAAAAGAAGACAATAACATAGGGAGTCAGGAGATAAAACCCACAGCGCCCTTATGGCCTTTTGAACCGCCCCCATATTCAGGTGAACGTAATCCATTCAAAGCAGGGATCTACCCGTCATTAACAGAAGGAGAGGTAGAGGAAGGAAAAGAGGTGGAGGTAAACTGTTCAATGAAAGGAGACTTCACTCTGAAAATACTAGAGGCACCATCAACACCAGTGAAACTAACACAAAAGTCGAAACCAGCTGAAATAGCAGTCAATGATGACACATCTGAAGGCGAAGGGTCACAGGGGGATGAAGACAGACAAAGATACCACTTCATAGAAAAACAACATCAGAAGAAAGGTCAGTCTACATCAAAGACCCCTCTGACCCGTCCCGTTCACAGCGTAGCGTTCAAACCACCGGTCCCGGCACAGCGAGAACCAAGACGGGATGTCCTGAATGAGACAGACCACACACTGCCACAGAGACAAGATGACCTGACTGATTCTCCACAGGAGCCGGGTCATGCAGAAGGCCCAAAAAGGATACAAACAGAGGAGGAGCAAGTCAATGAACAACTCAATGAGTTAATGGCCGAAGCCGTGCGGAAAACCACCGCACAGCTAAACCGAGCCGAACACCATATAGGAGAGTTGAGCAGAAATCTTAGCCCGTTCAGCCCCAGGCCGGGTCCGGCCAGGGGCCCACGACATCGTCATAAGGGGGCGGGGCTACACCCCGACACACAGGGGAAAATGACGGTGAAACTAACAGGTACAATGACACCAACGCAGCCAAATGAGAGGATGCAGCAGGATTCCGAAGAAGAAGAGGAACAGTTGGAGACCACCCAGCCCCGGAGAAAGAAGGGGGGAGAGAACAGACAGGGCTGGGAAAGAGATGAAGGAAGACGATTGACACGAAGCAGGAATGATCCTGACACACACACACACGGCTCAGCAGAGACAATCTATCCACTAGTAGTTAAGGGACAGGGACAAGCAGCATCATATATTCCCTGGGCGTTCATGGATATGATCGGGCTCGCGTCCAGATTACCAGCCCTAACAGATGGAGCTAATAAGTGGGTGTTAACATTGGAAGAAAGCACGGCCGGACTGACTTTGGCATTAGGCGACATAAAAGCTCTATTGATGCATCTCGCAGGGACACAGACCACCGAAGAAATCTTCACAGGAGCAGGCATACCAGGTGTAGTAACCGGAACCCACCACAATGGGGTGGGGTTCGGAGGACATCGCACAATGATATGGGCGGAACTCAGAAAGCATTATCCAGAAAAAATGGACCCCTCCAGACTGGAAGGAGTGAAATTGAAAGATGATGAGTGCCCATCCAAGTTTCTGCATGATTTCCAACGGAAGTGGAGGGATGAGACAGGAAGTGCCTGGAACATAAATCTCACCACTCAAAGCCTGTTCAAACTTATGGTGAAAAAAGCCATGACAAATGATATACAGAAAAGATTGGATTGCGTGGTAGGTTTGTTGAAGATGGAATGGCCACTATTCTCAGAACATGTCGTCCATCATGTGAACATCTGCAGAAAAGAAAAACGAGATGCAGAAGAACTGAGCAAACAGCTAACTCACAAACTAACACAGCTGCAATTGGGAGAATTGACCAAGAAGAAGGACAAAGTAAAAACTCAGGCCCCGGTGGTAACCATCACGCCAGCCCAAACCACAGAGGGACCAATGACCCAGGCTCCAGTTGTGCACCAGTCCCAGTCACCACCACGAGAGGGACCCACTCAGGTGGCACCCTGTCCCCCCATCCACGTGCACATCTCCGGCGCAGATATTTACCGCACAATACAGGGGCGAGGAAGACCAATGCAACAAGGAGATAAACCAGGACGCGGGGGATGGAGAGGAGGCCCGCTCACTCAATATAATACAGGAGGCCACCAACCGCAACAACCACGAGACCCACACGCACAAAGAAATCAGGACCAGCGTCAGCAACAATATAGACACGCTCAGTCAACACCAAACCTAGCTGAAAACTCCCCAAGGCGTGGAGAAGAGTGCTGGGGATGCAAAAAATTGGGTCACGTCAGGGGAAACTGCCCAACAAACCCGTGGATGGGTCCTGCTGCAGAATGGGAATAGGGGTGCCCAGAGAAATCCGAGGGGGACACAATGTCACCAATCATCTCTACCAAGCCACATGATGAGCCCACCTTACCTGTCCTGATTCATGGCCAAGAACACACTTTTATGATTGACACAGGGGCGACATATTCATGTATCGGCGGCCACAGGTGCAATTTGCCCCTCTCCAGCTCGTCTATAAAAACTGTAGGTTTCTCTGGGAAAACACAAATAATACCCCTCACTAAGCCGGTCCCAATGTTCATTGCAGGTAAAGAAATCGTGGCACCTTTGTTATATTCAGCTCAAACTCCTGTTAATCTATTAGGAAGAGACATTTTATGCCCTCTAGAAGCCAGCATTATGTGCACACCAGATGGCCTACGTGTCTCGTTCCCAGAACACTCACCAACACGCCTGATGGCCCTTATGACACATCAGGAACACGGAGACACACCTAGGAGCGCGACACCGAAACACATAAACCCACAACCAGTGGTTTACTGGTTACAGTTGACCCCACAGGAGTCAATGCTACAACTGCGCTGGTTAGAATGGGCGCCCTGGGTGCATACGAAAGTGGGAGGAGCCAAAGATCCACAACTACCACTTCACTGCACACTCCTGTACACCACTGAACAAACTCATGAGGACTATGATGCCTGCTGGCGAGAAACAATCAACAAAAAACACTATTCAGTGATCAGTAATGACATTTACGTGGGTCCACAGGGGGCGGCCGCAGCAGTGACGCTCCCAAGCGAGCTCCGAGAATGGTTTCAGGTGCAGGGGTCAACCCCACACATTACATTAATGATAACAGAGGGACATGAGTCTCATGAGTTAGGTCCAATGGTTAAAACAGCGATGCAAATTCCAGAATGGCAGTCGACCCATAACAAACATATTCATGTGTCTCCGGATGCACAATTCCTTAGAATATCCTCCAAAGTTTATGATGTAGGGATAGCAGAGCGAGTCATAGTTACAGCTAGTGCACCAGTAAGCCAAATGCTCACCACAGAAGAACACAACTTATTGGCCCAGGTGCCTCAGTGTTTATGGTCGAGACACAAGACAGATGTAGGGTTTGTGAAGTCAGCGCAACCGATACACATCAAAATAAAAAAAGGAGTGCGATTACCCTATCAAAAGCAATACCCGCTCAAAGAACATGCCATCGTAGGGATAACTTCTACAATTGAAGGCCTGGTGAACGCAGGAGTTCTGGTAAAAGCACAGAGCCCTTGTAATACACCCATTTTTCCAATAAAGAAGCCACACTCTAATGATTATCGATTGGTACATGATTTGAGGGCTGTGAACTCAATTGTGGAGGTCCCCAGTCCGGTCGTTCCCGATCCTCACACCTTACTCTCAAATATCCCTCCTGGAACCAAATGGTACACTGTCATAGATCTATGCTCAGCGTTTTTTAGTGTGCCCATACATCAAGAGTCACAATATCTTTTTGCATTTACATTTCGAAATTCGCAGTACCAGTACACGAGACTACCGCAGGGATTCACTGACAGCCCTGCAGCATTTAATAGAGTACTGGCCCAGGACTTACGAGATTTACAGGTTTCAAGTACAGTGTTACAGTATGTAGATGACCTATTAATCTGCAGTTCCACTAAAGATCAGTGTGAGACAGACTCAATAACAGTACTAACCAGACTAGCAGAAGGAGGTCACAAGGTCAACCAAGACAAGCTACAATTCTGTAAAAACAGTGTAGAATATTTAGGGAGGCAGTTATGTGGTGACAAAAGACAAATAGCTCAGTCACAGATAGAGGCCATAGTGAAGGCCCCTAAACCACACACAACTGGAAATATGCTATCATTTTTGGGCATGACGGGATATAGTCGACCATGGATCTGTGATTATGCCTCCAAGACGGCACCATTACGAGCTCTCATACGCGCTGCAGGTCAACTAGACCAAAAAAGTCAGCTTCAGTGGACTGAGGAAGCGGATGGGGCGTTTTTGGCTCTAAAAGCCGACCTACAAACAAGCCCTGCTTTAGGAAATCCGGATTACACTAAGCCATTTCACCTGTATGTTGCGGAGAGGGCAGGCTATGCAAATGCTGTATTAATGCAAAACACTCCAGCAGGAAAACAACCACTCGCATATTACAGTACTAAGCTCGATAATATTGAGGCAGGGCTGCCTCCGTGCTATCAAGGTTTAGCTGCAGCCTCCTTTGCATTTCAGAAAGCCGCATCAATCACTATGGGGTATCCGGTAATACTATATACGTCACACCAATTACATGCTCTCCTCACTAGTCAGAGATTTGTTTTAACTCATGCCCGATGCACGGGGTATGAGGTAATATTGTCTGCACCTGAACTTACTATCCAGCGGTGTGGAACAGTAAACCCGGCCACCAAAATGGTTTTGCCAACAGATGGTACGACACATGATTGTGTTTTAGCAACCAATACGTTCATGCGTGCACGCGATGATCTACACAACGAACCAATCGCAGCTGACCTCACTCTATTTGTAGATGGTTCATGTTTTCGCGACGAGAAAGGAAATCACGCTGGATATGGTGTGGTGCAATTGAGTGAGGATGAAGAATCTTTTCATGTCATTCAAAGCTTACATTTAGCACAGCCATGCTCTGCTCAATTAGCTGAGATCAAAGCTTTGACAGCTGCATGTAGACTAGGAGCAGGAAAAAAACTCAATGTGTTTACTGATTCACAATATGCGTTTGGAGTGTGCCATATTTACGGAAGTATATGGAAACAAAGAGGATTTCTCAGAGCTGATGGCACAGCCATCACTCACGGTGACGCTATATCCCAATTGTTAGAAGCAATGCTTTTACCTATTGCATTAGCTGTCATTAAGTGCTCAGCACATCAAAAAGCTGACACAGTCATAGCTAGAGGCAACAATAGGGCTGATGAAGCAGCCAAACGAGCCGCAACACGTGATGATGCAATAATAGGTCCGCTTCTAGTAACTGAAGATTTACTGCCACTGATAACCTTACCGTCACTTATACAGGCCCAGGACAAAGCTTCTCCACAGGAAAAGTCTATGTGGCTCAAAAGAGGGGCTCTCCCTCATGCAGCACCAGGCCCACAGACAGGGCTCTGGCGCAGCCTACAGGGGCGTTTTGTAATGCCCAGTGCACTGTTGCATTTTGCAATCAGGGAGGCGCATGGGGCCGCCCATTGCGCCAGGGGGGAGGTTATCAAAACGCTTCAAAAAGTATGGTGGTCACCATATTTGGCAGCCACAGTAGACAAAACGCTGACAGAATGTGAGATTTGCGCCAAATATAATGTCAGAAAAGTCCTTCCAGCACCAATAGCACACATCCCGGTCCCCGATGGGCCATTTCGACATATTTTTTTAGATTACATTGACATGACGCAGAGAATAGGAAGAATGAGGTATATTCTGGTGGTAATCTGTCGTTTCAGCAGGTGGGTGGAGGCAATAGCCACTACTGGACCAGACGCTAGGTCAGTGGCAAAATTCCTATGCAGAGAGGTTTTTCCTCGGTTTGGCATCCCAGACACAATAAGTTCTGATAACGGCCCACATTTTGTGGCAAGTTTAGTCAAAATAGCGTTCAAAATGCTAGGAATCAATCAGAGATTTGGATGTGTTTATCACCCACAGAGTCAGGGAAGCGTGGAACGAGCGAACGGTACTTTAAAAACGAAATTAGCCAAGATAATGCAGGACAGTAGGATGAATTGGATACAGGCTCTGCCGATTGCTCTAATGAGTATGCGAACGTCTACTAACAGAATAACGCATTTAACCCCGCATGAAATGCTTACCGGCCGCCCCATGCCCGTACCGCATGTCCGAGGTCCTGTCGAAGGACCGGCGCTCGAAAAATTGGAAAGGGAGCTGCACAGCTACCTACTGCACCTAACAAAAATCCATAAAGCTGTGTTTCAACAGGTGAAAGGAGCCACAGAAGCAAGAGAAGCAGACATCCCAGAGAACCTGCAGAAAATCACTCCAGGAGACTGGGTGTACGTGAAAGTGTTTAAGAGAAAGTGGGACGAGCCCAGACGAGAAGGCCCATTTAAAGTCCGTCTTGCAACCAGAACAGCCCTAAAAGTTGACGGTAAGAAGTTCTGGTTCCATCTCACTCACTGCTGCAGAGCAGACGACCCAGGCAGGACTATTGAAGCAGATAGAAGAAGAGCAGCGTCACCTGTGGTGTCGGGGGCAGGTGACACCGCCCCGCAGGAACAAAAAGGATACCACGATGGGGACGGCGATGCCTCCCCGCAGGGGGTCAGGCGCTCCCAGAGACTGGGGGCAGCCAGAAGAAGGAGTGAAGAAGGCAGAGACATTACAACCAACGGCCCCATCCATTCCGATAGTAGAGGGTCAGCTAGGCGAAGGTCCTCACGTCGTTGAACTCCTATTACTGTCCCCAGTGAGGGCAATAGTAGGACACAAACCTAGTCCAAGGAAAAGGCAGACCATGAAGCAAGTTCAGGAGAGAGATGCCCTAAATTTTGAGGCCCAAGTAGTATGTGGTTTAGGAATATTGATAGTAATAATAACCTTTCTACTAGCAGGAATTTTTGTAATAACCTCACTCCGACAGCATCATGCCACAAAACCGAATGTCCAAACAGTGATAAGACCAGCTCAACAAGCCTATGAAGCCCTGCGTTCAGAACCACCCTATAAACAAAACCACTCAATGAAGGAAGCAGGCATATTAGCTAAGTGTGCTCTGGCCACAGGAGTTATAGCAGCAGGGGAAGGGAGGCTGACACTAGGGAAAGAAATACAGTTAATATACGCTAAACGTTCCACACATACGGAAGCACTGACCATGGACATGAATAGAACCAGAATCTATAGCAATTCAGTAAAAAGCAGATGCGATGAGACAGGGATGACGACAATCTGGGTGATTTGTTTGAAAAATCACTGCAGGGATACAAAAACCGGAAGGATAATGATAAAAAACAGGGCAGAAGGAATGATAAAACTGGTCTCAGCAGGCAGTAGAAAGAAGAGGGATGTGTTAGGATCAATCCCACACAGGTTCAACAGACTGAAAACGTCACAATGGCGGGCCAATATGTTCTACCAGTGGCTAAACTTCTCCGCCAGACAAGTGAGTAACGAGACCTGTGTAGCCTGTTATAATGCCAAACGGCTGCCCAGCATAAGGCCCATTCCGGGAAGCCAGATAGGGGACTGTCGATGGATAAGGAGGTGTTTCGCGCCCTGCGCTATGTTTTTGGCAGGTACTCATAACCCAAAACTAAACAACAAAGGATGGAGTGAAGATAAACGAGTGTGCCCAGAAAGGTTGAATTTAACATCTCCAGCAGACGAATTCCCACTGCCACCAATAATAGACATTCCATCAAACATGGTATTTCCATTTTGCATAGTAAGAGGAGCAAAATTGCAAAGAATAGTCACCCGTAACAGTCCAGAGTTACATGATCCAGGAGGGCTAGTGCAGTGCATAAACACTACGATAAATCTTAAAAAAAAGGACGGAACAAACAAAACGGAGTACATAAAATTATGTAACACTACAAGCAAAGCTAAATTTCAGTGCCAACAGTTGGTGGCAAATGGAGGAAGGGTGATTTATGCACTAACAGATACTAAAATTCGGCGGTACGCGACCCCAGACTACTCTAAAGGGACTCTCCCGCTAGCAGATATGTTCTGGATATGTGAGCAGGATGAACATCTGCAAACCCACCTTCCAAGCCAGTGGACAGGAATCTGTGCCCCTACAATGTTAACAGGAAAAGTGACCATCCTAGCCGCATCAGCTTTAATTGGAGGGAGGGCGAAAAGGGACATAGATCAAAAGGGGAAAGCAGAGGATAAGGTATACGTTGCCTGGAACCAGGAACCGCACAACGTGCCCACCGATCATTTAGCAATAAGTAACGCATGGATAATCTCCGGGCAAATAGCAGGGTCCGTGCCCATGTATGGACAGATAATTAATGCACAATACCTTGCACGCAATAGCAGGTGGATCAATTACTTATGGTATAACCAACAAAGATTTATTAATTTCACCATACGGGCCCTCGAGGGCGTAAAAGAGCAATTACATGCCGTCTCACTTATGGCCCTGCAGAATAGGTTTGTCATAGAAACACTTTTAGCAGAAGATCAAAATGTCTGTCAATTAATTGGTGACGAATGTTGTGTTGAAATACCCATGCATTCAGGAGAAGGAGGGAACCTCACAATGGTCCTATCTAAGTTAAAACTGCTGAGAGAGGAACATGTAATCAATTCCAATTGGAGCACGAAAACGAATGAATGGTGGGATTGGCTCAAAAGCCTGTCCTGGAGTAAAGTCCTGAGAGGAATAGGGATTATGGTGGCATGTATTATTTTAATAATACTAATTACGGCATGTTGTGTAGTACCAGTAGCAAGCTTGGCGTTAAAACGAATATCAAAAGCAGCCATTGGGCAGTTCGTGGTACAGGCGGAACTACAAGAGGTTAGGAGGGAAGCTGAGAACCAAATAGACCAACTGTCAGAAAACAACCCCTATGAAAACGACCCCTACGAAAACCACCCCTATGAAAACCATAATGTTTATATAGCCATGGAAGGGCTTAGCCGTTGTTAAAACAAGCAGCCACTAACCCATATGATGGATATTTCAGTGTATGAATGATAACAGCCATCTAATTTTGATATTATGTTACTAGATGAACATGGAAGGAGGGACATTCTGGACGGACAACGATGAACGCCCCCAACATCCCCACGATCAGACCGTACCCCTACCTAGTCTTCTGCCCCCACCACCAGGGGAGGAAAGCCTCCAGCAAGTAGTACCCCAGGTTTTACCGTACCCCGTCACCCTGTACCACAGCTCTCAACCAATAGAGAATATAGTACACTCCACATCCATATCTAATTCCCAGCCCCTGGGGAATCAACAGTTCAGGCAGCCCCTAGGACCCTTAAGGCCAGTCCAGTATCCCAGAGGTCAGGATGAGACCCAGGGGGTCATGCCCGGAGGGCTAGATGAGATGCCCCGATTAGAGATAGAAGCAGCATACGCCATGGGCCTACTTCATAACACCCCCACAGGTCAAGCAGTCTGGCAGGGAGATGCAGGGGGTCCAGGACCGGCTGGTCCGCCCCCCTACCCGAGGGGACCGGCTGGTCCGCCCCCCTACCCGAGGGGACCGAGGACCCCGCCCCCCTACCAGACGGCGCCGATGACCCCGGGACCGGCTGGTCCGCCCCCCTACCCGAGGGGACCGATGACCCCGAGCCCCTACCAGACGGCGACGATGACCCCGAGCCCCTACCAGACGGCGCCGATGACCCCGAGCCCCTACCAGACGGCGCCGATGACCCCGAGACCCACTGAGCCGACAGCCCCCTACCAGAGTATGCCGAGTCCAGGACCCAGCAGAAACCCCGCCTTCGAAACACCTGGATCAGCCTTCAGGAGACACCAAGCGACAACCTGGCCATCCACTACACCAGCTAATTCACCCACCGGGGTCAAAACCCGGTCATCAAGGATGACTCCCGCCCCTCAAAAGGAATTCCCAGGTGCCATTAGCACCATCAAGGGGAGAGTAGACGCCTCGCCCCGAGTGGTGCCCCAAAGCCCGTTCAGTCCCGTCGAGGTGGAGCCGCTGGCCACACCCCCAGAGCGCTCCAGGTCACGCAATTGGTCAGCGAATAACAGCTACATCTCCTCAGAGGAGAACATGGATCTGTCTTGGTTTCCCTGCACCCCCAGCACAACGGAGCGCCTGGCTAGAATGCCCTTGCCCAGGTTCAAAAATCTTGTTGATAAACTGCCCGCCCGTCAGGATAAATCAGAGCTGCGCCGTCTGCGCCGTATGGGCCAGAGTCGCATCAGGTATCATCAGAATCAGGCTGTCCCCACAATGACGCCCAGGAGGGGACTCAGCACTAGGCAGATAGTCGAGGAAAACCGCCATTACTTGTTCGCACTCATCGCCGGAATGGATGCCCTGGGAAGCAGGCTTGACGAGTTGTGTGAGCTGCTGAGGCAAATCCCAGTCGACTACTGAAGAGAGACCCCTGCGTAGGGGGTTATGTGGGATCGATATAACATGTATAATCAAGTGTACCCCACAATAATACTTGTGAAGTGATCTGAAGTAATGTATACCACTGTAGTAAGTAGACTTGGTCACTATGCAATCAACATTATAACCATCAAGAACATAATGTAACTAATGTTCTAGAAATAGTTTTCAGTTTTATTGATGTTTTAAGAACTGTCTTTTTGTATTACTGTATCTGCACTAAAAAGGTGCTGTTCGGCCGTAACTATTTCCAAAAAGAGATAAACAAAATGATGGAGGGCTGTTTGTCTAAGATATAAGTATTAGAACCTCAGTTACATAGGCTTAAGTGGTTTGTAAAGTTTCTCGCAGACAGAGGTATTTTTGTACACAAGGGCGTTATTATGTTGGGCAATGGTGGGGTTTTTAGGAACTCAAACCCGCGGAACATCCCCTGGTGTTAGTTTAATTTAGGGACATCTGGTAGAAGGTGATTGCTAATAGGTGTAGTAGTTATCCGATTTACCGTGTTCAGTTAACGGTGATGTGGCTTGTACTGTGACACTTTATCATTGTTTTTCCTCTAACTGTGTGCTATACAAACCATACACCCACATAAAGTCTTGTAATATAGCTGAAGATATGTAGAAATAAACTGTGCCGAATTGAGCAGGATCTCTATGGTCAGGAGCCTGATGAAACATGTGTGAGCAAAGGAGGGGAATGTTGTTCAGGTCATCCAGCCATAAAGAGCTGCGTATACGTGCGGTCTATAACCGTACTCTCATATCTATGTGTTGTTGTTTATGTTGAATTATTTAATCAGTAATATTGGAAATGTTGGGTCTGAATGTGACTAACTATTATTGTCACATAGGAGGGATTGTAGTGATTTAAATTGATTCAGCTCCCCTGCAATATAATCATGTCATGATATTGTAATCTTGTAAAAGCTGATCTGCTCTTGAGGGATAGTAGTATAAAAAGTCACCACCAGATGTAGCCATCGGGAACGGATGGGTGGAGAAGGGAATATCCCCACTGAATCAGGTTAACGCGGGAAAGCATAATATGCACCCAGCCTGAGCATACAGGATGTTTTTTTTCTCTTCTTCCTGCTGAAAGTCCTGGCTTGGTTTCAAGGAGCCTTGGCCATTAGCAGCCAGAGTATAGTGATGAGTATGCAGAGGTTGCATAAAATAGTTGCTCCTTTTCCTGTGGGGGGGGGGGGGGGTAGTTGAGATGCCGGAAAAGCCCTAGTTTTCCTCTTAAAAAGCAGACAGAGCCCTTCACCCAGGAAGCTGGGAGAGAGGGGGGGGGGGGGGAAGTGGGGATTCCGGCCGGGCCTTATTTTCTCTCAAATGAGCAGACAGTTACACCCAGGAAGGAGGAGGGGGGGGGGGAGGGGGGGGAGGGGGGGGGGGGGGGGGGACAGGAAGGAAGGTAGGATATGAGATTATTTGCTGAGCCAGCAAAACTAGACATCATTTTGATTGGTGGAAATGTTTGTGATGTATGGAAAATGGGATGTGGTCAAGGGTGGGGGAAGGGGTGTTAAAAGATTATAAAAGGTTAATGTAGACAAAGAAAAGGTGTGATCTTCCCGGGGGAATCTCCGTCTTTATGCTATCTTGTTTTTACAAAAAGCAATAAAGTCTTTATCGCATTTGGAAACTTGGTGCCTCGAGCTTTTTCCTCTTTCAAGTCGGACTCTGAAGTTATTTTGAGACTCTGAAACTAATCCGAACTTAGAGTTATTTTCTTGAATTTTGACCCAAGACAGAGTAAATAATTTTTACACGACAAAGGCAGGCCACAGGGCGGAGGTAGTCTTGTCTCCAACTCTGACCTCGGTGCAGATGCAGCCGTCTGCACTGGTGTTCAGCTTGACCACCTTCCCAATGGGCCAGTGAGCATGTGGCAGCTGGGGATCGAGGGGCTCTGTTAACTCATAGGTCCTGGAAGTAGCAGGGCTCGGTTGAATAGAGCGGAGAAGCCTTGTGTTCCAGAGGGCAGAGAGGCTGATTGGTTTGTTGAGCCCCATTTGAGTGGAGAGGTAGAAACCTCTCCCTTACGGCAGGACTTTCCACCCAGGCCACGATCATGGTGGCACACTTGGACAAACGCTATAGTCAAATGCTATTTGCAACAGCGCTGTAGGCACAATGGCCTAATGTTGATATTCTGCTCGTGCAACGCATCCGGAGGTCAGTGGAGGTGCGTCCAGTATAGGAGTAGAGTACTGTAACTGAGTGAGGTCAGTGGAGGTGCGTCCAGTAGAGGGGTTAGAGTACTGTAACTGAATGAAGCGAAGGTGTACCACAGTGAATGGAACAGGCTAGGTGTGACAATGGATGAATGAGCATAGAGCTGGCGAGGAAAAGAAGCTTTAGGCTATGCAGGAGGAGGTCGACATCCTTGTGTGTGAAGTACAAGAATGCACATTACAGAGTCAAATCATGTCATGCAATGTTAGACTTGCTTGGGAGGAGATAGCGGTGGCTGTCAGTACTCATTTGTAGGCCGACAGAAAGATGTGGTGCCAGGGGCGGATCACGCTGGTCACAGGGCCCCAGGCTAGCCCCCCCCGCCCCCCCCACCCCCCTCCATTTCATGTAGCTGCACTTGATGCGCTTGAATTTCACATTGCCTAACTTGTAAGTCGTAATTGCAGCTTTTGGTAAACAATTATTCACTGGACATATGGCTACTGAGGCTATTATTGAATAGTGTGGTGAACCTACAGTACCTGGGTGGAGTCAAGTCAGCTATCAGGCTAATGACTGACTCCTGCACCCACATGTTTTGTGTGGTGATATGTAGTACTGACCTCTGACGCCGGACCGTACCGGTAGAAAAAGGTGGTGGCAGCGTAACCCTCTAAATGATCCAGTAGATTCCCCCTTTCTAGGTAGTTCTGGACCATTCCAATAGCTTAAATAGACATAACGTTATATATCAATGTGATATATATATACATATCTCCCACACCTCCAGCACATCTACACACGGCAGTGCAGGATCAAGGTCAGGAGAATGTTGAAAAATCCCAGCCACCCGGACAACAGCCCTGGCAACAACTCTGTCTAGACTCAAAATGAGCCCAAGTGTCCAATTGTGAAGAAATTCCCATAAGCTGTTTCTGAGATATGTGGTGGAGGTTGTTGTCCTGACAACATTTAGTTCGGCACTCCACCACCTCCATGAAGGCCTTCTCATTATTGTTGGAGATTAGGCCTACCGCAGCTGTGTCATCAGTGAATTGATAATTGAGCTGGAATTGTAGGTAACTATGCAGTCGTGTTTGTACAGAGGATATGAAACAGCCCAGTGTTGAGGGTGAGAGGTTGACTGTCTACAGTGTTGAGACAGTTGCTGAGTTTGGAGATGAGTATGGGGGGAGTTATGGTATTGCAATCTGAAATATAGTCAATGGATAGCAGCTCTTAACTATAGTTGATGAACAGCAGCCTCATAATTTGCCTCATACACTTCTTTTAATTCATATAATGAAATCTGTTTTAAATTAAATCCTGTCTTCTACTATATAGGCTAAGATAAAATACTAAATCCCTTTTTGAAGGGCCCTACTAATCACTAAGTATCTCAAAGTACTCCAAAGTATACCACAAAGTACCGCAAAGTACTCCAAAGTATAGTGCAAAGTACTGCAAAATACTGCAAAATACCACAAAGTACATTACATTACAGTCATTTAGCAGACGCTTTTATCCAAAGCGACTAACAATAATTGCATTTAACGTAGGAAGAGCCAATGTACTACTACTTGCCAGAACTCACAAGTGCATCTTCTCTCTAAAACAAGTGACTAAGAGCATAATCTAGTGCTGAAGGCAAAGTGCAAGAATAGCAATCTAAAGTACAGTGCAATATAATATAATACAATAAAATACAATAAGTGCTTAGGCGGGAGGATTGTTGTAGTACTTCTTGAAGAGATGAGTTTTGAGCCTGCGACGAAAGATGGGCAGGACTCTGCTGTCCTGACATCAGTGGGCAGTTCATTCCACCACTGCGGGGCCAGGACAGAGAAGAGCCGTGACCGTGTCGATCGACCGCAGGAGCCTCGGAATGACGGGGCAACCGGTCGCCCTGAGGTAGCAGAGCGTAGTGATCGGGAGGGGGTGTAGGGTTTGACCATGGCCTGGAGGTAGGAGGGGGCTGTTCCTTTCATTGCCCTGTAGGTTAGTGCCAGAGTTTTAAACTGGATGCGAGCCGCTACAGGGAGCCAGTGTAGGGAACGGAGGAGGGAAGTTGTGTGGGAGAATTTGGGGTGGTTGAACACCAGGCGAGCAGCAGCTTTCTGGACAAGTTCCAGAGGTTTAATGGCTGATGCCGGCGCCCCAGCGAGGAGGGAGTTGCAGTAGTCCAGGCGGGAGATCACCAGGGCCTGGATGAGTACCTGCGCCGTTTCATCAGTGAGGAAAGGGCGAATCCTCCTGATGTTGTAGAGCATGAATCTGCAGGAACGTGTGACGGATTTGACATGTGCGGAAAACGACAGTTGGTCATCCAGGGTCACACCCAGATTCCTCGCAGTCCAAGTCGGGGTCACCACTGTGTCTTCAATGGTGATGGTCAAGTCCCGGTGCGGGCAGCCCTTCCCTGGGAGGAACAGCAGCTCAGTCTTGTCCAGATTGAGCTTGAGGTGATGTGTCGTCATCCACTCCGAGATGTCAGCCAAGCACCCAGCTATGCGTGTCTCCACTTGTGTATCAGAAGGGGGAAATGACAGGACCAGTTGGGTGTCATCGGCATAGCAGTGATAGCAGAAGCCATGCGAGCGAATGACAGAGCCCTGAGATGTAGTGTAGAGGGAAAACAGGAGAGGACCCAGGACAGACTCTTGTGGAACCCCCGTAGTCAGACTACGCGGTTCCGACATCGACCTTCTCCATGTCACCTGGTAGGAGCGGCCCATCAGGTAGGATGCAAACAGGGAGTGTGCAGAGCCAGCGATGCCTTTCTCCTCGAGGGTGGAGAGGAGCATATGGTGGTCTACCGTATCAAATGCTGCTGACAGGTCTAGGTGTATCAGGACAGAGGCGAGAGAGTTCCTCTTGCGGCATGGAGTGACTCCGTCACTGCAAGGAGGGCGGTCTCTGTCGAGTGGCCAGCCTTGAACCCGGACTGGTGGGGATCTAGGAGGTCGTTCTGGTGGAGGTACGAAGACAGTTGGTTCAAGATAGCACGTTCAAGTGTTTTGGATAGAAAGGATAGAAGGGAAACCGGTCTGTAGTTTTTGACATCAGAGGGGTCGAGAAATGGTTTCTTTAGGAGGGGGGTGACTCTGGCAGTCTTGAAAGCGGAGGGAAAGCATCCTGAGATGCTTTGATGAGGTGGGTTAGGAGGAAGTACCCCAAAGTATACAGCAAAGTACCCCAAAGTATACAGCAAAGTATACTACAAAGTACCGCAAAGTACCCCAAAGCATACTGCAAATTACCACCGTATACCACAAAGTACCACAAATTACCACACATTACTGCAAAGTATGGGTAAGTACCTCAATGTATATCACAAAGTACCCCAAAGCATACTGCAAAGTACCTCCGTATGCCACAAAGTACCACAAATTACCACACATTAATGCAAAGTATGGGTAAGTGCCTCAATGTATACCACAACGTACTACAAAGTACCCCAAAGTAAAATCAAAAGTACCCCAAGTATACTGCAAAGTACCACAAAGTATACCACTAAGTACCGCAAAGTACTCCAAAGCACACAACAAAGTACCTCAAAGTATTCCGCAAAGTATCGCAAAGTACTGCAAAGTACCCCAACGTTTACTGCAAACTCCCGCAAAATTTCAAAGTACCTCAAAGTACCCCAAAGTATACTGCAGAGTACTGCAAAGTATTGTTGTGTACTCCAAAGTATACCACAAAGTAGTGCACAAAGTACCGCAAAGTACCCCAAAGCATACTGCAAAGTACCTCCGTATACCACAAAGTACCACAAATTACCACACATTACTGCAAGTATGGGTAAGTACCTCAATGTATTCCACAAAGTACTACAAAGTACCCCAAAGTATAACGCAAAGTACCCAAAGTATACTGCAGAGTACCACAAACTACCCTAAAGTATACCACTAACTACTGTAAAGTACTCCAAAGCACACCACAAAGTACCTCAAAGTATTCCGCAAAGTACTGCCAAGTACCCCAACATTTACTGCAAACTACTGCAAAAGTACCCCAAAGTATACTGCAGAGTACTGCAAATTATTGCTGTGTACTCCAAAGTATACCACAAAGTACTGCAAAGTATACCACAGTGTACCCCAAAGTATACCACAAAGTACCTCAAAGCACCCCAAAGTATCATGACACACCAAAGTATACCACAAGTACCACAAAGTACGCCAAAGTATACCACAAAGTACCCTAACAGTATTATTCATTCACTTTTTTAGATTATTACATTATCAGTCAAGTATTACATTACCAGTTTTGAAAAAAAAGACCCACCTGATAATGTAATAACTTGACCAACAATGTAATAAGGTATTACATTATCAGAAAAATTGTATTACATTATCAGTCAGGAAATGTTATTACATTATTGGTTAAGTTATTACATTATCAGGTTTTATTAGGGCCCGAGCACTGGCGGTGCGAGGCCCTATTGTATTTCGAAGGATTATTATTCTCCTTGTTAGGGCCCGAGCACTGGCGGTGCGAGGCCCTATTGAAACTCGAAGGATTATTAGGGCCCGAGCACTGGCGGTGCGAGGCCCTATTGAAACTCGAAGGATTATTATTCTCCTTCTTCTCCTTTACTCCAAACAAATGCCTTTTAGGCGGCCTGAACATCGATGAAAACGGATGAAACTTTGCAGATACGTCAGTCCCGGTGAAAAATTTGATAATTCATGGGTGACGGAAATGGGCGTGGCAAAACGGCTCAAGAGCGCCCCCTGGAAAGTTTAAAATGGCGAGCCCCACCTTTCAGTTTGATGTAGGCTAACGAAATTCGGTGGCCATATGTATTTCATCGAGCCACACTTAAATGTCTCTTGGAGCTATACCCAACATGCAACAGGAAGTCCGCCATTTTGCTCTTAATGTGCCATTTTGTCCTTGTTTTGACCATTTCCATGCCTCGTACTTCGACGAACTCCTCCTACAGATTTCATCCGATCAACTTCATATCGGGTCAGCTTCATCTTAAGACCTTTGTGATCAAAAGTTATCAAAAAAATTGAGTTTTCACCAAACACCCTTGCCGTGGCGCCCCGCCAAAGTTTGACATTTCGCCATAAAACACGAAGTCCTCATAACTCCTCCATACATTATCCAATTTGTCCGATATATCTCACGCTTCATGAGGGTTCTGTCCTGAACACATCTATGTGTCAGTATTGCGTCATACTTATAGCGCCACCTATTGGTGAAACAGGAAGTCCTCATAACTCCTCCATACATTATCCGATTTGTCCGATATGTCTCACGCTTCATGACAGTTCTGTCATGAACACATCTATGTGTCAGTATTGCGTCATACTTATAGCGCCACCTATTGGTGAAAAAGGAAGTCCTCATAACTCCTCCATACATTATCCAATTTGTCCGATATAGCTCACGCTTCATGACGGTTCTGTCCTGAAAACATCTATGTGTCAGTATTGCGTCATACGTATAGCGCCACCTATTGGTGAAACAGGAAGTCCTCATAACTCCTCCATACATTATCCAATTTGTCCGATATATCTCACGCTTCATGACGGTTCTGTCCTGAACACATCTATGTGTCAGTATTACGTCATACTTATAGCGCCACCTATTGGTGAAACAGGAAGTACTCATAACTCCTCCATACATTATCCAATTTGTCCGATATATCTCACGCTTCATGACGGTTCTGTCCTGAACACATCTATGTGTCAGTATTGCGTCATACTTATAGCGCCACCTATTGGTAAAACAGGAAGTCCTCATAACTCCTCCATACATTATCCGATTTGTCCGATATATCTCACGCTTCATAACGGTTCTGTCCTGAACACATCTATGTGTCAGTATTGCGTCATACTTATAGCGCCACCTATTGGTGAAACAGGAAGTCCTCATAACTCCTCCATACATTATCCAATTTGTCCGATATAGCTCACGCTTCATGACGGTTCTGTCCTGAACACATCTATGTGTCAGTATTGCGTCATACGAATAGCGCCACCTATTGGTGAAACAGGAAGTCCTCATAACTCCTGCATACATCATCCGATTTGCACCAAATTGCTGACGGTTCATGAAGGTGGCCTTCTGAACCCATCTATGTGTCGGTATTGAGTCACACTTACAGCGCCACCTACTGGTGTAACAGGAAGTCCTCATAACTCCTACATACGTCATCCGATTTACTCAACATTTCTCACGCTTCATCAAGGTACCGTCCTGAACACATCTATGCTTCGGTATTGAGTCACGCCTAGAGCGCCACCTACTGGTGACAGGAAGTTTCTCTCAGTACTGCACACCGAAATAGCACAGCCTTTAACGGCGCAGCACCCCGACACGCATGGGGTGCGAGGGCCCGCTCACTGCTGCTCGCAGCCCTAGTTATTATTATTCTTCTCCTTCTTCTCCTTCTCCTTCTTCTCCCCAAACAAATGCCTTTTTGGCGGCCTTAACATCGATGAAAACGGATGAAACTTTGCACATACGTCAGTCCCGGTAAAAAATTTGATAATTCATGGGTGACGGAAATGGGCGTGGCAAAACGGCTCAAGTGCGCCCCCTGGAAAATTTAAAATGGCGAGCCCCACCTTTCAGTTTGATGTAGTCGACCGAAATTCGGTGGGCATATGTAGTTCATCGAGACACACTAAAATGTCTCTTGGAGCTATACCCAACATGCAACAGGAAGTCCGCCATCTTGCTTTTAATGTGCCATTTTGTCCTTGTTTTGACCATTTCCATGCCTCGTACTTCAACGAACTCCTCCTACAGATTTCATCCGATCAACTTCATATCGGGTCGGCTTCATCTTAAGACCTTTGTGATCAAAAGTTATCAAAAAATTGAGTTTTCACCACACACCCTTGCCGTGGCGCCCCGCCAAAGTTTGACATTTCGCCATAAAACACGAAGTCCTCATAACTCCTACATACATTATCCAATTTGTCCGATATATCTCACGCTTCATGACGGTTCTGTCCTGTACACATCTATGTTTCAGTATTGCATCATACTTATAGCGCCACCTATTGGTGAAACAGGAAGTCCTCATAACTCCTACATACATTATCCAATTCGTCCGATATATCTCACGCTTCATGAAGGTTCTGTCCTGAACACATCTATGTGTCAGTATTGCGTCATACTTATAGCGCCACCTATTGGTGAAACAGGAAGTCCTCATAACTCCTACATACATTATCCAATTCGTCCGATATATCTCACGCTTCATGAAGGTTCTGTCCTGAACACATCTATGTTTCAGTATTGCATCATACTTATAGCGCCACCTATTGGTGAAACAGGAAGTCCTCATAACTCCTACATACATAATCCAATTCGTCCGATATATCTCACGCTTCATGAAGGTTCTGTCCTGAACACAACTATGTGTCAGTATTGCGTCATACTTATAGCGCCACCTATTGGTGAAACAGGAAGTCCTCATAACTCCTCCATACATTATCCGATTCGTCCGATATATCTCACGCTTCATGACGGTTCTGTCCTGAACACATCTATGTGTCAGTATTGCATCATACTTATAGCGCCACCTATTGGTGAAACAGGAAGTCCTCATAACTCCTACATACATTATCCAATTCGTCCGATATATCTCACGCTTCATGAGGGTTCTGTCCTGTACACATCTATGTTTCAGTATTGCATCATACTTATAGCGCCACCTATTGGTGAAACAGGAAGTCCTCATAACTCCTACATACATAATCCAATTCGTCCGATATATCTCACGCTTCATGAAGGTTCTGTCCTGAACACAACTATGTGTCAGTATTGCGTCATACTTATAGCGCCACCTATTGGTGAAACAGGAAGTCCTCATAACTCCTCCATACATTATCCGATTCGTCCGATATATCTCACGCTTCATGACGGTTCTGTCCTGAACACATCTATGTGTCAGTATTGCATCATACTTATAGCGCCACCTATTGGTGAAACAGGAAGTCCTCATAACTCCTACATACATTATCCAATTCGTCCGATATATCTCACGCTTCATGAGGGTTCTGTCCTGTACACATCTATGTTTCAGTATTGCATCATACTTATAGCGCCACCTATTGGTGAAACAGGAAGTCCTCATAACTCCTACATACATTATCCAATTCGTCCGATATATCTCACGCTTCATGAGGGTTCTGTCCTGTACACATCTATGTTTCAGTATTGAGTCACACTTACAGCGCCACCTACTGGTGAAACAGGAAGTCCTCATAACTCCTACATACTTTGTCCGATTTACACAACATTTCTCACGCTTCATCAAGGTACTGTCCTGAACACATCTATGCGTCGGTATTGAGTCACGCTTAGAGCGCTACCTACTGGTGACAGGAAGTTTCTGTCAGTACTGGACACCGAAATAGCACACCCTTTAACGGCGCCACACCCCGACCCGCGTGGGGTGCGAGGGCCCGCTCACTGCTGCTCGCAGCACTAGTTCGTGTTCTTCTTGTTCTTCTCCCCAAACAAATGCCTTTTTGGCGGCCTAAACATCGATGAAAACGGATGAAACTTTGCAGATACGTCAGTCCCGGTGAAAAATTTGATAATTCATGGGTGACGGAAATGGGCGTGGCAAAACGGCTCAAGAGCGCCCCCTGGAAAGTTTAAAATGGCGAGCCCCACCTTTCAGTTTGATGTAGGCTAACGAAATTCGGTGGGCATATGTATTTCATCGAGCCACACTTAAATGTCTCTTGGAGCTATACCCAACATGCAACAGGAAGTCCGCCATTTTGCTCTTAATGTGCCATTTTGTCCTTGTTTTGACCATTTCCATGCCTCGTACTTCGACGAACTCCTCCTACAGATTTCATCCGATCAACTTCATATCGGGTCAGCTTCATCTTAAGACCTTTGTGATCAAAAGTTATCAAAAAAATTGAGTTTTCACCAAACACCCTTGCCGTGGCGCCCTGCCAAAGTTTGACATTTCGCCATAAAACACGAAGTCCTCATAACTCCTCCATACATTATCCAATTTGTCCGATATATCTCACGCTTCATGACGGTTCTGTCCTGAACACATCTATGTGTCAGTATTGCGTCATACTTATAGCGCCACCTATTGGTGAAACAGGAAGTCCTCATAACTCCTCCATACATTATCCAATTTGTCCGATATATCTCACGCTTCATGACGGTTCTGTCCTGAACACATCTATGTGTCAGTATTGCGTCATACTTATAGCGCCACCTATTGGTGAAACAGGAAGTCCTCATAACTCCTCCATACATTATCCAATTTGTCCGATATATCTCACGCTTCATGACGGTTCTGTCCTGAACACATCTATGTGTCAGTATTGCGTCATACTTATAGCTCCACCTATTGGTGAAACAGGAAGTCCTCATAACTCCTCCATACATTATCCAATTTGTCCGATATATCTCACGCTTCATGACGGTTCTGTCCTGAACACATCTATGTGTCAGTATTGCGTCATACTTATAGCGCCACCTATTGGTGAAACAGGAAGTCCTCATAACTCCTCCATACATTATCCAATTTGTCCGATATATCTCACGCTTCATGACGGTTCTGTCCTGAACACATCTATGTGTCAGTATTGCGTCATACTTATAGCGCCACCTATTGGTGAAACAGGAAGTACTCATAACTCCTCCATACATTATCCAATTTGTCCGATATATCTCACGCTTCATGACGGTTCTGTCCTGAACACATCTATGTGTCAGTATTGCGTCATACTTATAGCGCCACCTATTGGTGAAACAGGAAGTCCTCATAACTCCTCCATACATTATCCAATTTGTCCGATATATCTCACGCTTCATGACGGTTCTGTCCTGAACACATCTATGTGTCAGTATTGCGTCATACTTATAGCGCCACCTATTGGTGAAACAGGAAGTCCTCATAACTCCTCCATACATTATCCAATTTGTCCGATATATCTCACGCTTCATGACGGTTCTGTCCTGAACACATCTATGTGTCAGTATTGCGTCATACGTATAGCGCCACCTATTGGTGAAACAGGAAGTCCTCATAACTTCTGCATACATCATCCGATTTGCACCAAATTGCTGATGCTTCATGAAGGTGGCCTTCTGAACCCATCTATGTGTCGGTATTGAGTCACACTTACAGCGCCACCTACTGGTGAAACAGGAAGTCCTCATAACTCCTACATACTTTGTCCGATTTACACAACATTTCTCACGCTTCATCAAGGTACTGTCCTGAACACATCTATGCGTCGGTATTGAGTCACGCTTAGAGCGCTACCTACTGGTGACAGGAAGTTTCTGTCAGTACTGGACACCGAAATAGCACACCCTTTAACGGCGCCACACCCCGACCCGCGTGGGGTGCGAGGGCCCGCTCACTGCTGCTCGCAGCACTAGTTACATTTTCGATTTTGTTAAGTCAAACTTTTATTACATTATCAGCCGTTATTACATTATCAGTTAATTATTACATTATTGGGTGCTACATGGATGTACAGTGCATCTGGAAAGTATTCACACTTCACTTTTTCCACATTTTGTTATGTTACAGCCTTATTCCAAAATGAATTAAATTCATTTTTTCTTCATAAATCTACACACAATACCCCATAATGACAAAGTGAAAAAAGCTTTGTAGAAATGTTTGCAAATGTATTAAAAATAAAGAATTAAAATATCACATGTACTTACAGTTAGGTCCATAAATATTTGGACATCGACACCAAATTTTCATAATTTTGGCTCTGTACACCACAATGGATTTGAAAAGAAACATTCAATATGTGCTTTTCAGCTTTAATTTGAGGGTATTTACTGTACATCCAAATCTGGTGAACGGTGTAGGAATTACAACCAATTTTAACCCCCTTTTTAAGGGACCAAAAGTAATTGTACAAACTAACAATCATAATCAAATTGTTCGTTTTTAATATTTGGTTGCAAATCCTTTGCAGTCACTGACAGCCTGAAGTCTGGAACCCACAGACATTACCAGACGCCTGGTTTTGTCCCTGGTGATGCTCTGCCAGGCATCCACTGCAACTGTCTTCAATTCTTACTTGTTCTTTGGGTTTCTCCTTCAGTTTTGTCTTCAGCAAGTGAAATTAATGCTCAATTGGATTCAGGTCAGGTGATTGCAGAACATTCTTTGCCTTGAAAAATGATTTGGTTGCTTTCGCAGTATGCTTCAGTTCATTGTCCATCTGCACTGTGAACAGCGGTTCAATGAGTTCTGAAGCGTTTGGCTGAATATGGGCAGATAATATTGCCATCATCAATGAATACAAGAGAACTATTTCCATTTGCAGCCATACATGCCCACGCCATTACACTACCACCATCATGCTTCACCAAGGAGGTGGTATACTTTGGATCATTCCCTTTTCTGTACTCTTGTCTTCCCATCATTCTGGTACAAGCTGATCTTTGTCTCATCTGTCCATAGGATGTTGTTCCAGAACTGTACAGGCTTTTTTAGATGGGTGTTGGCAAACTCTAATCTGGTCTTCCCCACTAATGGTTTACATCTTGTGGTGAATCTTTGAAACCCTGGTGAAGTGTTCTCCTGATTGTTGACTTGAGATATGCGAAACATTATTGAAACTGGACTACAACAGTCAAAGGGCCGCCATTTTTTTCATACTTGAGCAACTGTAGCACTACAGATTGTGAGATTTCCCAAACTGAATAAAGACCACACATATAACCACACCTATAAACACAAAACTGCCTCGCTAGCTCAATCATTTTGTAACTAGGATATCTGCTGTTTTTTTTTTTTCCATGGACAGATTTAGCTGCAACGAATGCAAATGTTATCTGTTGCACTTTTAAGTCAATCTGCGCTCAGAACAATGGTGCGTCAATGAAGCCATTTAACTAAGTCCACAAATATTTTCGATTTTTTTTTTCTCTTCGATTTATTGGGCCGAGAAGACAGGACAAACGTTTTGGCAGTCAGGCCATCATCAGTGTTTCACACGCAGTTGGACACTGTCACACAGTTTTTATTCACTGTTCAGTGCTTGGTTTCTGGCATAGAGCCCGCTGGCATCCTGTCACCAAGTGCCGAATCGAGCAGCCTAGACTTGACAGTCTATTCCAGAAGAAGTTCTCAGCGCTTCGCATCGTAGGTTCATGGGTAGGCCCATTTTTGTTTGTTGGCTGTAAGCCGACACACCAAGGAGAGGGAATCCTTTTTGTCCATGCTTCTTGCGTCTTGCGTCTTTCTTGCGGCATGTTGTTGACCTGCAATTCCATTGCTGCTACCACAAGAGGCAGTAGTCCCAGAACATCAAAACCAAAAGACTCCACTGACCCCTACATGCGTAGTTTCTCTCCCTATCTGCGTGTGTGTACGGGGTGTGCAGGGGGGGGGGTTGGGGGGCATTGGGAGTAATAACAATGTCGGAGAAGACCCTGTGCAAGACCCCACGGTACGCTACTGCATTATAGACAGACAGTCCTCATTACAATAGGAGTAGGACACTTCAAATCCTATAGTAATTAATTTTTGTATAGGATGTGATGCACCAGTCGCTCTACGCCTATGTGGTTTATTTTCGGTGATTAGACTGACTGTTGACTGGCACAGCTTTAGGTGGTGATGGAGAAATTAGCTTAATGTATTGATGCTTTTTTGTGCGTGACTTACAGTGCCAGCGCACCTAGTATAGCGTTCGTCCGGTCATCACTCCCTCCCTCCCTCCCCTCCGTTACTGCGGACAATGTTGGCCTGCATTTCTCTGTTGGCACCACAAGAGGCAGTAGTCCCAACACACCAAAATCAAGAAGGACACCAAAACCCACCCGCCGATCTCCACTGCACAAGTAGAGTAGTGGTGAGAGCATTGGACTCCCACCCAGGAGACCGGGGTTCCCGGTGGGGATGACTTTATGTTATCATCAGTGTAACTGCTTTAGCCACTGACCGCTACCATTAATGTTATGTAAGCTGCTGCTAGTTGTTGTGAGCTCATGAGCTAACTGGCTATCCCACTCTTATTGTGCTGGATTAGCATTGGAAGCATTGGAACTGATGTGTCCAGGTGACAAGACCTATCTTAATTTATCAGACATTACCGTCCTACCAGTCCCGCACAGAAACAAGCCAGCCAACACACATAAGCCAGGCTTGACCTGGCCTGGTTGGACAGGGGCAACCATATCCGCTTAGACAAATAACATCTGTCAGGGTTAATTTGAGTGTTTAAACCATCATTTTCTAAGTTAAACTATTGTTGAATCCTTTACTTTGCGTGGACACCGCTAGCGCTAGCAGTTAATGGACCAGGGGCTATAGGGCTGAGTGCCTGTGCTGGGGCTGAGCATAACACTCTGGCCTGGGGATGAAGTCTCAAGACCGCGTAAACGTGGTCTAGGCATGGGTCTGGTCTCGGCTGGGGTGTGATCTGACACCTGCCTTGTGTGTGCTGTGTTCTTCAGGAGGCGGAGGGGTCGCTGCCCTACCTGCTGGTGCTGTGTGGGGATCACGGCATGTCAGAGACCGGCAGCCATGGAGGATCCTCCGAACCAGAGGTCAACACCCCTCTGGTGCTCATCAGCCCTGCCTTCAAGAGGAAAGGTGA
The DNA here is from genome assembly GCF_949987555.1 of Borostomias antarcticus. Lineage (NCBI taxonomy): Eukaryota > Metazoa > Chordata > Actinopteri > Stomiiformes > Stomiidae > Borostomias > Borostomias antarcticus. The sequence goes on along the minus strand of NC_140247.1, from coordinate 6,815,217 downwards.
ACCAGTCTGTCTATTGTCTAGCCTCCCCCTGACACATCTGCAGTACTGTCTGTCTGTCTGTCTGTCTGTCTGTCTGTCTGTCTGTCTGTCTGTCTGTCTGTCTGTCTGTCTGTCTGTCTGTCCCTGCCTTAAACTTCTGCCGAGTTGTGTGGCTGAAGGATTCTGTTCTGCACACACATAGTATGTCTCTTTCTCTCTCTCTCACACCCACACACACACACACACTAAGCATGTAACGGTAACCGCAGTATTTTTTGGTCACGCGGTAACCTTGGGACTGGCTCGGTAAAACCGTAGGCTAAACTCACTGTTCTCGACTGGTCAGACGCCTTAGTTATATCTTAGTATATATCTTAGTTATATCAAGCTAAATATTGGCATCGATGTGCTTATCGGTGTCATATTTATTCAGTTTGAGTAATTTAGGATCGAGCTAGCTAACCACCTTTAGCTCAATTGGCTCAGTTGCTGGTTAGCGATGAGAGGCGGAGTCCCAGCCCAGTTGATAACCCTCCGTTGCGGGTTGGGGGGATGCAACGGTCGGCTAGGATCCTGCCTCTCATAGCTAACCAGCAACTGGTCACATAGGGCGCATGTTCAATCCACACTAGTCACGTAGCTTTATAATATATAAAAATATATATATTTTTAAAGGTAGCCTAATTTAAGTAATAAATACACACAAAAAGTTTTAAGAATTTGAGCAGAGTTGGGCTGGCCAATCAGGGGGGCACTTGCCCTCCCTGCCCCCCCCTATAAAATCGCCCATGCCCACAGACCTCCTCTATCACTGCTCAACACACCGTCTATACCCACAGACCTCCTCTATCACTGCTCAACACACCATCTATACCCACAGACCTCCTCTATCACTGCTCAACACACCATCTATACCCACAGACCTCCTCTATCACTGCTCAACACACCATCTATACCCACAGACCTCCTCTATCACTGCTCAACACACCGTCTATACCCACAGACCTCCTCCATCACTGCTCAACACACCATCTATACCCACAGACCTCCTCTATCACTGCTCAACACACCATCTATACCCACAGACCTCCTCTATCACTGCTCAACACACCATCTATACCCACAGACCTCCTCTATCACTGCTCAACACACCGTCTATACCCACATACCTCCTCTATCACTGCTCAACACACCATCTATACCCACAGACCTCCTCTATCACTGCTCAACACACCATCTATACCCACAGACCTCCTCTATCACTGCTCAACACACCATCTATACCCACAGACCTCCTCTATCACTACTGAATAGTGGTGCAACGGATCATTGTTGATCCGTGATTGTAAGGAAAGCAGAAGCACTTTAAATTAAAAGAAAAAAACTGTACACATCAGAAATGTGTTTAATAAATGCTATGGTGTTTTTTCCAAAGTACAAATCTTCTTCCTCTTTAAATTTTGTGTTTTAAAACTGTGTTTAATACCGTGATATACCGTACCGTGGACCTTGATACCGTGATATTACCGTACCGTGAGTTTTTGATACCGTTACATGCTTAACACACACACACACACACACACACACACACCATGTCTCTGTGTGGCATGCTGACGTCACAGTGGTGTGAAGACTGGCTCATTAACACGTGCTCCGATCAACGTGTTCAGGCACTTTAGTGTGAACCTGATAATTGTTTCTTCCTTCATCACGTCTATTTCTGAGATCTCTCACTCGCACCATGCCTTTATTTTTGGTTCCACCATATTTAGTGGTAATGGCTGGTGGTTGCTAGACAACTGAATCGCATGTGCACTGGTGCTGTAGCACAGAGGAACATCTTGATTTGTGTACTAAAAAGTGTGTGTGTGTGTGTGTGTGTGCGCGCGCATGTCTGTGCGCTTGTGTGTGTCTGTGTGTGTTCTTGTGTGTCTGTCTGTGCGTGTATATGTGCGTGTGTGTGTTTGTGCGTGCATGCTTGTGTGTGTGTGTGTGTGTGCATGTTTGTGCGTACCTGCAGTGGCCATGGAGAAGCCCGCCGTGGTGGAGCAGGTGGACTTGACCCCGACCCTGGCGCTGGGGCTGGGACTGCCCATCTCCCAGAACAGCGTTGGCCGGGTCATCCCGGCCGTCATCGAGGACACGCCCCTCCGGGAGCAGCTGCGCTTCCTGCATCTCAATGGCCACCAGCTCAGCTGCTTACTGAAGGACAGCACGCCAGACTACCAGAAAGGTACAGCAGCACCATATACACTACACTGCTGTCAATAACCATTCATCACAATAGAAGAACCATCTGAAAAAGCTTCCATGTAGAACCCTTTTTAGGTCCATAAAGTTCCATATAGAAAGAAAGAACTAAGGCTACAATCAAAGCACCTTATACAACGGTATAGATCCGGTCCATTGTCTCTATTGGTCAGTTTGCATTCCAGCCATGGCGATAACCACGATATCCCCACGCTAAAATGGAATGTTCGCACATCTTTTAATATCAATCCACCTCTTATTAGTAGCCGTGGCAGTGTCCAGATCAATGTTTACAAAGGGTGCGTTAAATAGCTGAGCGCTCGGTCAACGATCTGTGATCTGAATTCACTTAACGGGTTGCTCAGTTACGCTCAGACTGATCGGCTCAGAGCACAAGTGAGCAGTTTTGAACTATGATCGGTTTGAGCCAAACACCACGTCATAATCATCATCATCACCAAAAAAGCAAAAAAAAACAAGGGGTGGTTTTGGCTTGGGAATCATTGGGACGCTGCTCGCTAATCACACATTGACAACAGGTGAAAAGTTCTCGTCTCCTAGCAACTCAGCGCTCAGTTAGAGCAGACCGTTAAGTGGTTTTAAAAACCGCTCAGCGCTCAGAGTAAGCATACTACTACTTAACGCAGTACTACTTAACGCACCCAAAGATGTGCTGTAGCATTTTCGTTGCCTGGCACCGTTCCCTTTTTCAGCGGAAGTATCCGCAAATGATTAACAAATAGTTCCATTAAAAATACATTTTAAAGTTTGTATTGTCTTTCTTTTTGAAATATTGACGGATAAATGTGGCAAGCGTTGTATAAAAGCATTATGGAACTCGAAGCCGTGGGATGTCACGGATATCGCCACGGCTAGCGGGGTGTAACGGCACTCCGCTGCGCGTCGTGCCTAACCACTCCCGCTAGCCACTGCTTCTCGTTCCATAATGCTTTATTATTATTAAGAGGTCCTGGAACCTTTTTAGAGGGTTAATTTATTGGTAGCTTTGTTTAGAGTGTAGCGGTGCTGCAGAGAGAAGCGAGTTGGTACCTAGCCATGAGGCACAAAGGACAAATGAGCGGTCACACAGCGCCTGCAGGAGTATCATCTACTTTCTTCCCCGACGCACTCATACCCCCCCCCGCCCCCCCCCACACACACACACACGTCCCGCTCTCATACCCCAGACATACACACACTCACAAATCCCCCAATTGCTCCAGACATGTGCACACACACACACCCACACACACACTGATGAACGAACAGATACACACAAACACACATACATGTACACATGCACACACACACTCACACTTCCCCCAGATGCCCCAGACACATAACCGCACACACACACGCACACACACACACACACACACACACACACACACACACACACACACACACTGTGTGCACACACACACACACACACACGTCACCCAGACGCAGACATACTGGCCTACCTCCACAGAATGGAGTGAGCAAATGGAATCCTTAAAGCCTTTAAGTAGATGGATTGACACCCACAAAGGACTAAACAAGGGTTACAGATGTATTGCCTTTGTTCAGTTCTCCCCTGAGTACAGTCCCGAAGCACTGCCCTCTCCATCCCCCTCTAAACACACACACGCGCACACAACCACACACACACACACACACACACACACACACACACACACACACACACACACACACACACACACACACACACATCTTACACATACATGTACTGTATGCACACACACATACATCTTTTTCACACATAAACAAACACAAACACGCAATCATATCTTTCTCTCTCTCTCTCTCACACACACAATCACATCTTTCTCATCCACATGCACACACACACATATACACACTCACACACACACACACACACACACACACACACACACACACACCTCACTCACATGCATACACACATCTCTCCCACATGCATACACACATCTCTCCCACATGCATACACACATCTCTCCCACACACGCGCACACACACACACACACACCTTCCCACAGGGTTTTACTCTCTTTCCGATACGCCCATCTTTCTGAGTCAGTCTCTATGCTGGCTGTCAAAGAAAGGGGAGGATTATCGACCTCTGGGACTGACACACACACACACACACACACACAACTCCCACACACCTACAGTTCCACCCCACGTTGTTGACTAGCATATTTGGCTGGGATTTAGAGGTAATTCCAAGATTGAGAGACTTTCTTCTCATAATAAATGACAGGATCCTGGGTTGGGGGTGGGGGGATCTTTAATCCGCCACACAGTGACACTACATATCGTGAGCGGCGACACGGCAACCTTTCCCTTCCCGAGCCGTCTTCCTCCAGGGGCGGCCAGGAGCAGTGAGCAGCCATCATTCATGGTGCCCGGGGACCAAGTGCTCAGTCCAGGTCATGGTTAGGGACCAGACTGAAGACCAGACTCTTCTTCTGCATGTTTTTAGTATTGGGTTCTTTTTTGGAACATGGGAGAACATGCAAACTCCGCACAGAAAGGCCCGGAGACCTTCTTGCTGTGAGGTGACAGTACAAGGTAACCCTAGCCTTAACCTTCACCCGCCCGCCCGCCCGCGAGCGATTTTGGGGTTCAGTGTCTTTGGCAAATGCCAGGATCTGGGATGGAACCAGGGACCTTGCGATCCCCAGCCAGCTGCTCTACCTCTGGAGCTACGTGCTGCCCCACACCTTGAGAAGGTTCTGGTTGACTGTAATACAGAGCATAGCAGTACAGGTGCCTACAGGCTGGGTTTTTCCTGCTTCAGAATGGGTCTTTGGGAGGTTAAGCGTACAGAATTTTTTGGGGAAACCTTCATTTTATGCCGATTAGCCTGCCAGCATTTATAGGCCTATATTCTTCGCTGTCGTTCTGACTGAGCTCACTTTTCACAATCGCAGGAAATCTCCCGACATGACCCAAAATGGATATGAAGCCAAAATGTTTAAGATACTGATAACCTGTCAATAATCTCGATTACTAGTGGTCCAAACCATGGACAACGCAAGAAAGAGGGATGGGCTGCACTTGAAACAAGCTCTCAAACACATTTGGAGAGGATTTGAATTTCTATTTTTATTCTCAATTTTTAGCATTTTGGCACTGGTGATTTTCCTTTGGCACTAGGGATGGGGATCATTAATTTTAATTGATATTGATACCGTTATCGAGTCTGCTTAATGATCCGGGTCCTTATTGATACCACTATTGATACTTTTCTATGGGAAAAACGAGACAGACGGCAATACATGTTTAACAGAACTGATTTTGCAAGCACTTGACCGTTTTGCACGCTCTGCCATTTTCTCAACAAGCCAACTTGTGAACGCGTGTGCAAGGCAATAAAATAACAGCGATTGGCATGCAATTCAATTGAATTCAAAAACTTTATCAATCATATGTTTGTGCACCACGATCAGACAGATCAGCCAGGACGTATAATGTGGGTGACCAGACGTCCCGATTGTCCGTGTCACTGGTTGTACCGAGAAATATCTGTAGAACACTAGTTTTCAACATTCACTGCCAACGGTTTTAACCACAACATAATGTGATGCTTGTTAACAGTGCTCACATGACATTTATCAAGTTAATATGATCTTTACGTCGGCATTCCTACCTACAAGACTAAAAGTGTAGCCGAGTGTGTGCTTGCTTGCTGGGAAGCTGTCCATGATGCTGAAACTGAAATACTTGTATCATTCTGAATGAAAACTCCTAGTTTTGGTGCTCGAGAATTATATATGCCTAATTGTGTGCTTGCATGAACGTGCAGTAGCCTAGCCTACACTTTTGATTGTCCCGGTTAAAATGGTCACTTGGCTGTAGGCTCGATAGCAGACCCGATAAACTCCGACCTTATTGATTACCGGGTCTTGAGAAATTTGGAACCCGGTCCTTTTGGACCCGGGTTTTGATCCCCATCCCTATTTGGCACTGGCTAAAATCTCTTTGGGGGGCGCCAAAAAATCCTCTATGCAGGAAAAACCCTGCCTACAGGTAGACAAAGGCCCAATCTCAAACCACCCCCTAAGCCCTCGCCCTATCCACTCCCCCTCTGTTTGCGCGTTCACGCCGAGCTTCGCCATCTTAAGGGCCGTCCCAAGCCAATTAGTGCGGGGTGCGCTTGGAGTGCGAGTGTGCTGTCATAGCAAGCCTGCATCGGTGCAAGCTCCCGATAGCCGAAGCAGGAAGTGCAGGTGCCAAAGACATGCCGCAGGAAACCGCATATAAATAACGTTCCGTCTTCCTACACTGTCAATTATTTTAGATTATTTTACAGCACTCAAACATTTGTTTTTCTCACGCAGAATGTGGTGTCAAAAGATACAACCAAGTGATACAATCACTTTATCCCTAGATCACTTGACTTTGCAAACTCTTAAAAGCCTGTATTCATAGCCGACATAAAATAAATCTAAATAGGCCTAGGTCTACGTCAAATGTAGCCTACATCATATATTCCATTCCATTAGGCTGCGATATGCAAATGGATCTTCACAAAAGAAGGAATGCTGCCAAAGAGGCATGGGAGTAAGTTATTAATTGATTTATGTATTTGTCTCGGGACAGTGTTATAGTATTAATTTAGAGTTAATTTGCAAAAACATATTTGCATTTTTCATCATACATGGATTTAATTATAGTGATTTATATTTGTATTATAAATCATAAACATTTTCCCCATAAATCACCTAAACATGCCATGGTGACGGCCCTGTCCCGGTCGGTTCCGGTGGAGTGGGGAGTCCGTCCCACATTTGGCTTTCCATTTATATACCCTCCCCCTCGATTGAGAGTGCCCTCCACAGCTGCGAGTCACACTTCATTTGGAGGGACACTCGGTGGCGGAGTGTGAGTGGGTAGGGGCTGGTTTGGGATTGGGCCAAACTCTGTGGCTGGAGATAGATTTGATCTCTGAAAATAAGAGCATTTCCTACTGCATGCTTGGCAACACAGAGATAAACATCTCTGGTCTAGGCGTTCCTTTGTTCCATAGACATACTGTGTGTGTGTGTGTGTGTGTGTGTGTGTGTGTGTGTGTGTGTGTGTTGCATCTCTCCTCTGAGAATTTGCCAGATCAAAGCCATGTATCCCAGTAAAGTCGTAACAGGCCCTGCAGCTAACCAGAACAACCTGTGTGTGTGATACGGTACACATCCCTCCCAACCTCCAATGCACACACACACACACACACACACACACACACACATACACACACACATACACACATACACTGACGAACAGATACACAAACAGACACACACACACACACATTGCACACACCCACACACATATTGACGAACAGATGCACACAAACACACACACACAAACACACACGTTCATAAACGCACACAGCCTGGGATGGACAGAGCAGCGACCCTAACTGCCCTCTCAGGGGTGTGGTTAAGGCTGGAGTGGAATGCCTCAGAGGTGAACTAGTTCCAAGATGTCAGCAGCACCAGCACCAGCAGGGCTAGGGATTCATCCTGCACACACAGGGAGACTGTCTTAGCCAGAACTGCTTTAGGGCTGTCATTCAAAGCTCTACTTCTGCTCTCTAGTTTCCTTAGTGATGTGGCTGGTTGCGTGGTGTGGAGTTAATCAGGTACCAGAGGACGCCAGTCTCTGGAGATGCTGGACTCTGAGTGGAGGTGTAAGAGTCACTCAAGGCAGAGGCCTTGGCCAACTGACGCCCCATCTGGACACTTGATGGACCTGCATACTAGTCTCCCCCTCCTCTTACCTGCATACCAGTCTCCTTCTCTGAGGGACATGCACACTAGTCTCCTCCTCTGACCTGCAGACCAGTCTCCTTCTCTGAGGGACATGCACACTAGTCTCCTCATCTGACCTGCATACCAGTGTCCTCCTCTGAGGGACATGCACACTAGTCTCCCCCTCATCTGACCTGCATACTAGTCTCCCCCTCCTCTTACCTGCATACTAGTGTCCTTTTAGCTACGTGAGAACAGAAACATACCAATCTAGCCTGGCTCCAGCCCCTGAATCTGAATTTTCGAAATTAGATTTCGGGTCTGGAATGGCTCTCGTCCAGAGTGATTCCTGTGTTGGAATTCCAACCACATCAATCAGTGTCCTTTATGAATGCGATGACAGAATTAAACTGTGCAGCGTGATTGGTTAGGGGATGACCTAATCGCTGAGGACTCCTTCAGAAATGCACATTTCGGAAAATGTTTGCATGGGGAGCCTGTTCAGAAAGAATAATGAAGTGAAATGAAATGACAATTCAGTCTTGAGTGCCAGGTTAATAACAACCTCTTATGTCCAATCGCTGAGCTTCACTAAATGCTGTTGCAGAATACATCTGCTGATGCAGAACACATTTGTTAGTGTAGGTTCTGATGCTGTGGCGCACCTCTGGTGACTTGATGACTTCACACCAGAAAACAGTCACAGAAATCAATAGTGAAAATCACTTATATTACAGATATGAAAATAACAATGTAGCTTTGAATGGAACCAGTCGCTCATCCACTGTTACTTCAGGCCCAGGGTTGTCCCAGACCTTTCTTATGGCTGCCAGTTTGTCTGTCACATGTCTTGCGAGTCTTGACTCACGGTTATCAAATCGTAGCAGTGTTGAGTAAGTGTGGAAGAGTTTGAGTGGCATCATGGCCCAGAGACTGCGTCCCAGAGACTAGCTGCAGCCTGGCCTCGGGACGTGTTTACACCCGCTAAGATTGGCAGCCCTGTGTAGGCATGCAGGTCAGTCTCATCCATCCTCTTCCAGCTCTCTCTATATTTCTGAAAACCCTCCAGATTTGTCATCTCCAGAATGATCTTTTCGATTGCTGGTGTGATGAACAGGTAGAATGTTGAGGCATGTCATGGGCATGGGAAACGGCATATCTTGTGGGTCCAGCGGTCATCTTCATGCCATTTTGTGCTGCCATCCTGCCCTGTTTGTCATATGCTGATGAGGACCATGTTATTTTGCTGTTTTTATGCCTCCGCCAGGAGATAGCCTGGCCAGAGGCATTATGGTTTCGGGTTTTCCGTCCGTCCGATGTTTGTTAATGCAATATCTCGGGAACTCATTGACGGAATTTCTTCCCCTTTGGTACAAATGTTCACTGGCACTCAAGGATGAACTGCTTAGATTGTGGGGGTCAAAGGTCAAGGGTCACTGTGACCTCACAAAATGTGTTTTTGTCCTGATGAACACAATATCTCAAGAAAGTCTTAACGGAATTAGTTCATATTTAGGTAAAATGTCCAGTCTATCCAAGTGCATCCATCTCTCAAGACCAACTGAATGTTAACTGCAACTTGCATTGTTGGACGGAGGCATTTTGCTGCTATGCGGTTTTTCTTGTTTGACAAGAAAGTCTGTCTTTCAGCTTGAGGGATTTCTTCTTGTTCTGAAGATGATGCATCATACTCTGGGTTGTATTCCTCCCCATCTTCTTCTTCTGATACCTCATCCACTTCCTCTTCTGAATCAGAGTTGTCTTGCTGGACATCTGAAAAAATCCATTCTAAATCCATTCTAGAGCCTGTTCTTTAGTGAAACATGCAATCGTGGCTTCAGCACAGAGAGAATTCTGGGTACTGTCATCTGCAGCACCTTTATATCCTCTGAGTAGCCACACAGAGAAGGTGGCAATGTTGTTACATTTCAATCATCAGAGCCTGTATGTAGTACTACCCCGAGCACCAAGGGACCAACACTGAAAACATTGTTGAATATAAATTATAATTGAATTCAATCTAATAGAGAGAGAGAGAGAGTGTGTGTGTGTGTGTGTGTGTGTGTGTGTGTGTGTGTGTGTGTGTGTGTGTGTGTGTGTGTGTGTGTGTGTGTGTGTGTGTGTGTGTGTGTGTGTGTGTGTGTGTTCGCGTTACGTATTTTTCACATTATTTTGGTTACATGTATTCCATTTGAGAGGAAGACATGCAGAAGTTGATGTGGAGTTGGGCTGTGCTGCTGCAGTTGGTCACTCTGACCAGGTGAGCATACAGCAATATGATACAGTGATGCAGTCAGTACTCAGTCTGCTGTGACGGTAGACCAGTCAGTACTCAGTCTGCTGTGATGGTAGACCAGTCAGTACTCAGTCTGCTGTGATGGTAGACCAGTCAGTACTCAGTCTGCTGTGACGGTAGACCAGTCAATCTAGTCTGGCTGTGACGGTAGACCAGTCAATCTAGTCTGGCTATGATGGTAGACCATTGTACACTACTAAGATGGTAGTCAGTACTCATTCTGTCAATGATGGTAGACCAGTCAGTCTATTACTTGGGCAAGACACTGAACCCCAAATGCTCCCAACGGGCAGGCTAGCACTTTGTATGGCAGCTGCCGCCATTGGTGTGTGAATGTGTGTGTGAATGGGTGAATGAGAGACCATTGTAAAGCGCTTTGGATAAAAGTGCTATGTAAGTGCAGTCCATTTACCATAATCTCTGATTCATACCTACAGCCATTAGTAATGTCTGATTCATAGTTCATACCTACAGCCATTAGTAATGTTTATTTAATACCTACAGCCATTACTAATGTCTGATTCATAACTACAGCCATTAGCAATGTCTGATTCATACCTACAGCCATTAGTAATGTTTGATTCATACATATAGCCATTACTAATGTCTGATTCATAACTACAGCCATTAGTAATGTCTGATTCATACCTACAGCCATTAGTAATGGTTGATTCATAACCACAGCCATTAGTAATGCTTGGTTTATTCACTGAAGGGGTAGTGTGCTATTTTGGACATTTAGCCCTATTTGTGGTCTGTCTACCTTGAACCTGAAACATAGAGACTATAATTTTACCTATCATTCCAGTATTGAGATAACTGCAGTTTTTATGCATGCATCTGCTCTCATCAGCTCTCACTGGGCTACAATGGAAGTCAATGTGGCATAAGTAAATGCATTGGAAAAACTATGATAAAGTGGTTTTCCGAGACAGGAAGCACAGTAATCTTACCAGTCTCACTATGCTCTCCTGTGAAATGTATCGCAATCTGAATGTTTTTACATGTTTGGTATAGCTTGGACATAAGCATTCCCCTGGCACTTGTTTTCACTGTTCCCACAAGGACTATGTGCAAGCCATACCAAACACCTGAAAATATTCGGATTGCGATACATTTCACAGGAGAGCACTCTTGAGACTGGTAAGATTACACCCTGTGCTTCCCATCTCAGAAAAGCACTTTTATCATAGTTTTTCAACTATTTACATATGCCCCATTGACTTTCATTGTAGCCCAGTGAGAGCCAGCATAAAAACTGCAGTTAGCTCAATACTGGAACGATCAGTGAAATAATGGTCTCTATGTTTCAGGTTCATGGTAGACAGACCACAAATAGGGCCACAGTAAATGTCCAAAATGGCAGACTAATCCCTCTAATACCTGCCCAATGTCTGGCATAATCACAATCACTGTTGTTATTTTTTTTTTTTTTTTTTATATATCTCTATGGTGTTTGCCCACTTTTGGCTCCTGGCTGCTGCTGACAAAACACTTTTCCCTTGGGGATACAGTAAATAAATAAAATATGATATAATGGAATCTCATCTCATTTATTTGAGTATATAAGTGCACTCCATTTCCCATTAATCATTGGCCAGTGTTATTCAGATATGCATCAGATAGCATCATTGAAAGTTGGTCATCATTCAAGTTGGGTGTACTATGAATCGCAGAATCTGAAGTAAAAGGAATAAGAAGGTTTATACTCGTTGACTATGTTGTTTTATATTTTTCCAAACAAACACACACTCGCAACATTCACCCAGTTTGGTGTCCGTCTCCCCAGAGGCAGGTTATGAGCAGTTCCGCGTGGCAGAGCGCTCCCACGGTAACTGGATGAAGCTGAACCTGGAGGGGAACACCTCCGAGGTGCTCAACAACATGGGCAAGAAGGTCCTGAAGCAGTACCTGGAGGCCCTGGCCGCCATGAGCTCCGCCCTGAGCAAACAGCTGGGCAAGTACGACATGTACTCCATGATCGTTGGCATGGTGCTCGTCCTCCAGGTGAGGCTCTTTCAACGCCAGCGGCTAAATGGTTAGATTCTGAAAATGAACCGCATATTGTTTTGGAATAGCTGAACAGCTATCAATCCCAGACTGTCGATCTCTGACTATGTTTGATTAAACCCCCTTAGCTTTTCATTTCATATGATTAATGATTAACATCACCTTCTCTCCCTCAGTTCGTCGACGTCAGCTACTGTAGGCCTGTAACGGCCTTGGTCTAGGAGAGAACGGAGGATTAGAGAGACTTCTGGGTATTTCCCTTCAACCGCTCATTAAACCTCTGAACAATAGAGAGTCTTTTATTCTCACTATAATCTATTATATTGTGCTCTGTGTCTTTTCACAGGTCCTTATTAAGAAAGACATTGTTTAAAACTATTATGGGGAGTGAGGTAATTTAGGCGCAACGATCCTCTTCATACAATTAATTTAAGATGAGATAGACATTAGACGGAGCAATAGATGCAGTTAGCCTGACACTCGTTTCACTTCATTATTCAGTCTGAACGGGCTCCCATTGCAGGGCGTTTTCCGAGATGGGCGTTGCCGAGGAGGGAGTCCTCAGCGATTAGTTCATCCCCTAACCAATCACAGCATTTGAAATCGCAGTCGAAGGACGCTGATTGGCCTGGTTGGTATTCCAACCAGAGATATCACTCTGGACGACAGCCTTTCCAGACCCTGAATCGCATTTTGAAAATGTAGATTCGAGGGCCGGAGCCGAGCTAAGATGCAGTATTATAACAAGTCCTTAGGCAAGGCCGTTAAAGTCCACGGGGCTGTGTGTTTGGTTTGAGGCTGTATGCCGTTTGGCTTTGCAGCTAGTTATAATGGTGCGTTCGTTTGTGGTCGGAGGTGGCAAGTCGCAAGTGGCAAAATACCTACCTCCGACCTGTGTGCATTCGAGCTATATACCATTATATCACAGTTACCTAGTTATATCTATATACCATTATATCACAGTTACCTAGTTATATCTAGTGCATTCGAGCAACTGGGGGCTGAGAAACATATCCGAATTTGTGACGAGGAAGTGCGAGTTCATGCGGTGTTTTATTTAATCATTCCTAGTAGCAAGTCGCAATTTGCCACCTCCCAGTTATAAACGAACGCACCATTATTAGAGGAGAAACAGCAGAACTGAAGGGAAGCAGCTCGTCATGGTGTCTCTGGTGTTTGTAGCCAGCAGCCGTGGGAAAGTTCCTAAAGACCTCCTGTACCAAGGGAAAAGCTTGGACCCCCTCCTAGGCCTCACACTTCACTGAAAGAACAGAGAGAAAATGTGGACAGTCAGCAGTTTGGCGCAAGGCCCAAGGACAAGGCAACCTGTCACCCACAATGCACACTGATAGATTCACACCGTTATGTGAAGGAGACAAATACACAGAGAAGGCAAAAGGACAGGGAACAAACATCTCTCTGGGGGTTTCTCTATTTTACATATATATATATATTTATATTATATTTTTCTAAAATGCTCCACCATCTCGGTATGCCTGGTTGTAATAGCTGAATGAAGGCTCTATCTGGGTCAAAATGCAAAGCTGGAATTGAAGCACTGAAACAGTGCATTTGCCTTCACCATCCTAATTGAAAGCAGATCTCTCTGTAGGGATGTTGAGTGATGATATGCTCTGCTATGAAAAGCTGTACTCGCTGGCTCAGTGTCACTCTGCTCCTCTGACAGTATGACTCATTTAGCGCAGTGCTCTGCAGTGCAGGTACGGAGGGACAAACCTGCTCCTACCAACGTTGCCAAATCTACAGGTTATTTACAGAGAGCTGTGTGTCCGTGTGTGTCTTTGTGTGTACGCGTGTGTGTGTGTGTCTTTGTGTGTGTGTGTGTGTGTGTGTGTGTGCGTGCGTGCGTGCGTGCGTGCCTAGCTCCTCCTGCTCCTGCTGCTGGCCATGCCGGAGGCACTGAGCAGAGCTGCGGAAGTGGATATCCCGGTGTCCTCCGCTCTGCTCTCCCTGCCCTTCTACCTCCTCTGCCTCCTCCTCTCTTCCGTGCACGTCCTGGTGTGCACGTCGGCCGAGAGCTCCTGCTACTTCTGCAGCCTGTCCTGGGGCCTGGTGTTCGCCGTCGTCTGCTTCTCCTCGGCCCTGCTCTGCGTACTGGTCTCTATGGCGACCAGGTGGCTACCCCTGGGAGCAAAGACCCCTGGGAAGGTGAGTCCCCCCCCTCCCTCCCCCCCTCCCACACCTTCCACAAAACTTCCTCTAGAACAGCCATTCTCAACCAGTGGTGTCTGCAGAGCGCCATCCAGTGGGCCGCGGAGGCAGTGCTAGCCTACTGCCAAATAGGACAAAAAATAAAATAAAAGTTTGGTAATTTACACAGCTAGCTATTTTTATATCTAAATGTACTCAAGAATTCACATATAAAATAAATTCAAATAAAAATGTAAAGTTAAAATGTATAATTTCAATGACCAGTTACGTTTGAATATCACCACGCCAATCACATCCGTTGGTGTTGAGACAAATTTGTTCGGCTAACGTTAGCAAACGTTCCCTCAGATCCTCATGGATTTGGGAAGGTGGTCCACTGAATTTTTTTATCAAGCAAAAGGGGGCCTTAAGTTACAAAAGGTTGAGAACGCCTGCTCTAGAATATACCTGCCCTACAATATACCGTGAGGTATAGTCCCCGAAGGTTAGCCTCATGAGAGTTGGGAAGTGACAATAATACAATACAATACAATACAATACAGGACCTGGGGGGGCGAGCGAGGGAGGGAGGGAGGGAGGGAGCGAGGGAGGGAGGGAGGGAGATGGAGACCAGTCCGGTATTCTGGTGGTTCCGCGTCCTTGATGGTAAATGCAGGCTATCACCACCAGACATCTCCAGCAGGGGATTAGCATTTATATAAGCCAGGATGGCTTCCTCCTTTCACCCACCAGCAGAGCCTGTAGACAGTGTAGCGGATCTTTCCAGCATGACAGTAAATCTGATAAACTACAGTAACTGGTGTGTGACCATTGCAAATGCAATGCAATGCAAAGTAGCAGGGGAGAGAATGAGAGACACAACAAATGTTATTTTCTAACTTTTGTCAACAAAAAGCAATCTGCCCCAAATTGTAATTTGTCCTGGACTGGACAGACCCGGAGCTTGAATGAGACTGAGGTGGGTTTGGGATTGGACTGGACCTGGACTGGGCTGGGGTTAAGGCTATGGTTGGGTTTGAGGTTGAGGTTGGGGCTGGGCTGGGATTGTCCTCATGCCGTGTGATAAAAGCGTTTTCATTTTCATTTTTCACCCCTCACCGTTATCCCAGTCTCCGTCCCATGGTGGCGCTAGAGAATGGGCGCTGTCAGAGCTGGACGTGCTACTGCTGGTGGGCACGGCAGGCCACACCCTCAGCCTGGCGGCCAGCAGCTTCGTGGAGGAGGAGCACCAGACCTGGTACTTCCTGCTCAACACGCTCTGCCTCGCCGTCTTCCAGGACGTCTGCCGCAAGTACTTCCGGGAGCAAAGCTCAAGTCCCAGGGACGGGGACGACCGCCGTCCTCTCCTCCCCTCCGCCGAGGAGGACCCCTCCTCAACCCCCTGCCCCTCCCCTCTGGCCGACCTCGGGGTGAGGGACGCGGGGTCGGAGAGATGGCTGGCTCTGGCCACGCCGCCCCTGACGCTGGCCTGCTGTCGCCTCCTGCGCTCGCTCAACCAGACGGGCGTGCAGTGGGCCCACCTGCCAGACCTGGGGCACTGGCTCAACAGGTGGGTGCACTGCAAAACATTAGTTCAAATACAAGAAATAAACACTGAAATTGAGGAGAAATTACTTAATACTAGTGAAATTATCGGTCCATGCAGCAAGATAATTTTACTTGATAAGAAATCTAAAAATAAACTGGTTCGAGTCTAGAACTAAGATAAAATAGAAACTAGTAAATAACGTTTAAAACAAGATATTTAATCTCTTATTTCCATATCTAAGATTTTAGATCTTGGCAGGTGCCGAACAATTTGCATTGTGGTACCCTGGTCTCCAAGCTTTAGCTTGGTTTATTTTATTTTTTATTTGTAAAGAGCACAACGTGAAAGCTTTTGACATTTTAGTCAACGTTATGTTCAGCCGACCGTCCCTTCTGCTCTCAGTTCCAGCACTCTCCCTAAGGCGGGAGGATCAGGCATGCGTTGTTGAAAGCCCTCTGTCCTACCATCAAATCTTCACAGGAATTTGGGGAGATCGTTAGAAAGTTCCACAGAAGGTGTCCTCATTCCTCTTCCTGGGGTGTGTTGTCAGGAACATCCTCCTCAATGTGGTTCATTGTCCCCTCAATCCTCGTTCGTTCTTTTGGACCCCCTCAGATGTCCAGAACCCTGGTAGAACAGATGGCCTGGCCCGGGCCGGCCTCCAGTCTAAACCGGCCTCATTCCACACCATTACATCTGCGCTCTGGCCAACACTGGAATTAACAGCCAGATAATTGCTCTGCCTGATGAGACAGGAGCCCAGACTAAGGCTCCTTCAACCAGCGCCTCACAGGGAGTCAGTAGAATCAGGAGGATGTAGGAAAACATGATCTACTGTTGAATGATACTGGTTAAAGGAGTGGTAAAGGGAAAAATCATGTTTAGCCCTGTTTTAAGGTTACTTATCATCATATACAATGGTTCAGATCAAAAAGTTGACAAAACTAGCACTTTTGAGAAAGTCTGATAATTGCTCTACCACCGTTTTGGTCATACAATGGATGTGGGTGGGCACCTTGAAAAATCATTCAAAAGACATGTTAAACTCTCAATTTCAAAGACAAGAAACTCACGAGGTGTTAGTTGGCGTTCTGACATATAATTCGCCATAAAGTAATATTCTAGTTCATCTGGAAAGGCTTTTTAAAATATTTAGCATAGAACTTTTTAGTCGCAGCACATATGTGTGTAAACTTCCGCAAACTAGGTAGTCTAGCAACATAAACAATAACAATAGCTACCGTAAGTAGTTCCGCTTCCTGAATCCCCTCTGCAGATTGATCTACACATGTACAACGGTCACGTCAATACAAGTCAATGGATTTCATAAAATGATCAATAAAACCCTACAGGATTCATACTTTACAAATTTGATGTCAGAACACCAACGGACACCAATTACCCCCTCGGTGAGCTTCTTGTCTTTGAAATCGAGAGTTTAACATGTTTTTGAATGATTTTTCTCGGTGCCCACCCACATCCATTGTATGACCAAAACGGTGGTAGAGCAATTATCAACTTTCTCAAAAGTGCTAGTTTTGTCAACTTCTTGATCTGAACCATTCTATATGATCATAAGTAACCTTAAAACAGGGCTAAAAAATATTTTTTCCCTTTACTACTTCTTTAAGGGTTGTCCAACACAGATTAGGGGCCGTTTACTGTACCTGTCCAACACTGTCAATAAGAATTTGTCCTTAACTGACCTGCCTGGTTGTTAATGTATATAGGTTAGATAAAAAAAGAACTAGTCCTTGACATAAGAGGCGATACAGCATATGACAGTGTTTCCCCTAGGATGGTGTTGTAGCAGCAGAGGTGATGCGTGTGAGAAAGGTCTCCTCACAAAGCGCACTCTGCCGGGGGGGTTTCCCTGGGGGGGTTTCCCTGGGTCTCCCGGCACCTGAAGGGCTCCAGGCCTGAGTACACACAGTACGTTGTGCACAGTAATGAGCAGGGGAAAGGCCTGACTGTCTAGCTTACATATTAGCTCCTTTTTTCCAGAATGAACTTGCATCACCACACTGTTGTATTATCAAACAGTGTTAGATGTAATGACATTTTCAATTATAAAATAACTGACATTTATTTTGCACAGATATGTTTCCTTATTCCTATCAAATGATTGTTTTTGCTGTAACATTACTGTGTAGTGTCCATGTAGGCTACAGGTCACGTAAAATGTTTAGTTTATCTATAGTAACATATGCTCCCTCAATAGAGAAACTGGGTCAGACTCATACTATCTAACAGCACAGTAATGAATGATCTGAACAAGGCCAGATCAGTCTTTGTTTAGCCCTGGAGAGTGCATATCGTGCTTTCCATTAGCTGCTCAGTTTAATGCTCCACCTGTGTCCCTCCACCGTCAAAATGATTAGCTCGATATTTACAGGAGGGTCTGAATGAAATGGAGTGGCCTCAATAGGAGCTGAACGCTCTGAGTCACATCCTGCTCCACTCGGATAGCTGCGTTATGCTACCAGTTCTGTTGTATGAGAGAGCGTCTCCTACTACCTGCTGCTCTGCTGTATGACACATCACACAATTCCCCTTCTCCAATCTCTACACTGGCTCCCTGTAGCAGCTCGCATCCAGTTTAAAACTCTGGCGCTAACCTACAGGGCAATGAAAGGAACAGCCCCCTCCTACCTCCAGGCCATGGTCAAACCCTACAGCCCCTCCCGACCGCTACGCTCTTCTACCTCGGGGTGACTGGTTGCCCCGTCACTCCGAGGCCCCTGCGGTCGATCGACACGGTCACGGCTCTTCTCTGTCCTGGCCCCGCAGTGGTGGAACAAACTACCCACTGACGTCAGGACAGCAGAGTCGCTGCCCATCTTTCGCCGCAGGCTCAAAACTCACCTCTTCAAGAAGTACTACCATGATCCTTCCTCTTATGCACCTATTGTATTTTAGATTGCTATTCTTGCACTTTGCCTTCAGCACTAGATTATGCTCTTACTCACTTGTTTTAGAAAGGAGATGCACTTGTGAGTAGTAGTACGTTGGCTTTTCCTACGTTAAATGCAATTATTTTATGTCGCTTTGGATAAAAGCGTCAGCTAAAATAATGACTAATGTAATGAGAGAGTGTCTCCTACCGCCTCTCTCCTGGGAGACAGCTCATGACCATGTCTGTAGAGATAACATCAGCAATCTTTTTCAGCCAAACTGCTCTAGATTTCTTACAAGTGCTTAATGCCCTGTACTTTGAAGGGTCCACCTAACCTTCAGTTAGGATCTCCAGGAGAGAGTTTTGAAGAGCTGTACAAAGTGTCTGTCTTATTGATTACCTCGCGGGCCGCTCCAGGGCTATTAGCTTTCTCTGAGCACCGTCTCATCCTCAGGGGTCAGAAGATCCTGGAAAAAGAGCTTTCCCTCCCTGCAGTCCACAGCTGCCCGTTTCCCCACACGTCAACCTCTGCCTGTGGCTTGAATAACAAGATGGAGTTATCGCTACCGTCTCATGTCTCCCTAGCTGCTCGACTCCTCCCACTTACTGACCCTGTCTTGGGGACTTGGGTTACGGGTAGGGGTAGGTGAGTGTCCTGGGGACTAGGGGTAGGGGTAGGTGAGTGTCCTGGGGACTAGGGGTAGGGGTAGGTGAGTGTCCTGGGGACTAGGGGTAGGGGTAGGTGAGTGTCCTGGGGACTAGGGGTAGGGGTAGGTGAGTGTCCTGGGGACTAGGGGTAGGGGTAGGTGAGTGTCCTGGGGACTAGGGGTAGGGGTAGGTGAGTGTCCTGGGGACGAGGGGTAGGGGTAGGTGAGTGTCCTGGGGACTAGGGGTAGGGGTAGGTGAGTGTCCTGGGGACTAGGGGTAGGGGTAGGTGAGTGTCCTGGGGACTAGGGGTAGGGGTAGGTGAGTGTCCTGGGGACTAGGGGTAGGGGTAGGTGAGTGTCCTGGGGACGAGGGGTAGGGGTAGGTGAGTGTCCTGGGGACTAGGATTAGGGGTTCTGTAGGGTTAGGGTATGGCTGTGCAATACAATCGATACAGCAGTACATCACAATATTTTTTCCACAATATTGTATTGGTTTTCCACAATATCGTATGGATGCATTTAAATATATATATATCTACATATATATATGTAGTCTACATATATATATTTTTTTTTATTTACTATTTTTGCACAAGGAAAATATACAGAACAGGACAGTATAGATATATAAAATGAATGATGAAGAATTCAATGATCAGTACATTATTCATGTTTTAAATGGATTTAAAATCTCCGCCCTCAGGATCACCGCCAGGGAGAGGGGGATGGTTGTATTTTCTGCTGTATTTTTACATTTTCATTAAATTATGTAGAGTATCGCAATATGTATTGTATTGTATGTATTGTGATACAATCGTATCGTGACCCATGTATGCTGATATGTATTGTATTGTGAGGTCCTTGCCAATACCCAACCCTAGGTTAGGGTTAGCATCAGTGTTATGAGTCCTGTGCTCTGTGAGGATGGGATTCTCTTGTTTTTTCATGCTGGACGTTTTATCTCTACAGCTCGGAACACAAGATGACTCTCTCCCTGTTGGCTGCATTCTCATTGGCTCTCATCTACTTCCTGGTTCAACGGCAATGCTCCTGGGTGTCTAAGATTGCCCTGGCCCTCGGCCTTCTGGGAGTCTACAGCTACCGGGCAGCAGTGGGCAATGTCTTGTTCCCGTGGCAACATGCTGGAAGAAATATGTCCAAGTGAGTTCTTATTTTTCAGTATTGTTTCCAACCACCAGCAGATGATCATTTGTCTTAGATGAAGGTTGTCAAGCTCCAATGATTACATTTGGTGTTTGATGGTAAATCAAAGCACACCGTACTCTATAAGAACGCTGCTCTATAAGAAATCAGCAGGAGAAAATTGTGTTTCATTCAATAGCAAAACAAAGCGGGAACTGATGTTAATGGCTCTCTAGTGGCCTGATTAAAGATCATTCAGCCCTTGTCAGTAGCCAGTACCTACTGCGTTCAGGTGATAAATTGATCAATTAGTCGGCTCACCACTTTGTTTACTCCCAGAGATAGGGTTAGCAATAATTACTGTGAGGAGGTTCTTAGCTGAGTAGCTCTCCCATGAATGCTAGCCTGCCAGTCTCAGCCCTCCACCGGCCCACCAGCCAGCCTGCTGCTACAAGCTCTCTGGCCACCGGGAGACTGTAATGAGAGGTGCAGGTGCTGCACTGTTGACCTGACCAGCTCTGCTAGCCTGCCACGCTGTTTTTTCCCACCCTCCCACTCTCTCGTTGACATCTTCTCTCTCCCCCACCTAATTAAAATGCCACTTCCCCCCCAGAGCAGCTGGCTGGGGGCGCTTGTTGAAGCTGGGTCCGCCACCTCTGGCATTTCCTCACAGCTAAGCCCACAGTAGGGAGGCTCGGCCCGCTCTCTGCAGTCGGTCAGAACCCCCCATGTCAGAGTGCCAGTCTGGACTGTTCAGAACCCTTCATCCCTGAGTTTGAGTGCCTTATCGGGCAGCGCCACGAAGCTCCCAGGGGCTCCAGAGCTGTTGCACAACAAGAGTTTGGACTATTTTGCCAAAGTAAGAGTTGGCAGTCCCCCGGCCCCCTCTCGCAGTGTACAGGAGGAACGGACAGGAGAACGCTGCACAGGGACTGAATGATGTGAGATTAGAATTCTGTATGCTTGGTATTCAGAGTACATGTAATGCTAGAGCCCACCCACAGGCTGTAAATGACTCAGACGGTGCTTAACACCTGCTCCAAACCACCAGCACAATTATTTATGCCCCGATTGATCTGGATTTGTTTGTTGTTGCTGACACTTCATTTGTGATTACTTATGCATTCGGATTCGGATTATGGATATGGAAGGTATTACATTTCCCATCAGAACCCTTGTGTACCCCCCTACCCCCCCACCCCCCACCCCCCGTACACAGACACACAAACACACACACCCACATACACACACACGCACACACAGCCTGAACTGAGTTGATTACTTCGTGTTAAGAAAGATTCCACATTAGGTAAATGGTGATTTACTGGATATTATCACCTGCACAGTATCGCAGATGTAAACAGGGGAGATGTAAACTTCTCTAATGGAAGCGCCCACAGAGAGCTGGGTAGTGGACTAGAATGTTCTCTGCTCTCTCTAGAGTGCATACTGCGTTACGTTGCTAATGAATTCAACAAACAAACACATACAGACATACAGGCAAACATGCTCTCTCTCTCTCTCTCTCTCTCTCTCTCTCTCTTTCTCACACACACACACACACACACACATACACAGGCAAACATGCTCTCTCACACACACACACACACACACACACACACACACACACACATACACAGGCAAACATGCTCTCTCACACACACACACACGCACACGCACACACACACACACACACACACACACACACACGTGTCTGCTTGGATGTTGGCTCTGTTGTAGAATTTCTCATTCAGTATAGGTTAATAAGCAAAACAGTTCAACAGAGTTACAAACACTCGAGTGTGGCTTCTTGTCAAGCAACCTGCAGCGAAGCTGGTCAGTTGAGAGAGCGCCCAATGCAATCTGTGTCTCACACTTTAACCAGAAGATCTGCAACTTCCCCTTTCCTGTCCATAAATCTGGAGGTAATAAACGTCTGAAAACCTAGACATAAATGGACCCTCCACATCCCAGGTATATGTTGTAAAGTTCCCAGGACATAGATCATTGGGGCTGCCCTTTCCATATCACCCTGGTTGTAAAGATAACCAGCTTACCAAGGCCCCATCTCCGAACACACACACCCCCACATTCCAAACCTCTCTGTAACCCCAACCCCTTGTCTTCTCATTGGAACATATTAAACATTAAACATACTGTCCGTTGTCCAGAACTAATTTTTACCCTTACAGTCCCCCCTTTGATAAAAAAAAATCAACATTAGTCATCAACCTTGTAAAAATGAGCTGAAGCATGAATAAAAAAAACAAACACTTAAGAGTATATGATTATAAAATAACCATGCATATTGGAATATCTGGTTATAGACTAGCAACACATGATTAGTCATTATCAGAAACACTCTCCCGTATCTGTACATAATTACCCATGACTGCACTAATAGTCTTTGTAACCATGGCCTTTATACATGTAATCACACAACACATCAAAGCCACAAATGGACAGAAAATAGTACAGACTGGTGAAGCCCACTTAAATTATACCTTCCCCAAAAAATGTTTCATTGCCCCCAGAACTTCAAATGAATTAAGTGGCCCGGTGATAAATGGAACACTTCCTTTTACAGTGGCAGGTATTAAAGAGCAAACATAACATGAGTCCTCGCTCACCTTCCGGGCTGACACCAGCATAGTCTGATATACCAGGTTATCAACTAGCTTTTCTTCCATTGCTCATTTAACCCTGCTTATAGTGGAGCCGGAGTAAACAAACGGTTTTACAGTAATATTGAGTGTTCCCACCGTGGTGTTACTTCTCACATGATCTGGTATGATATATATTATAGGAAGCACAATAATCAAACTTATACATAATAAAGCACATATTGTCCCACGCACTCCACCCAGGCCTGGTAGTCTGAAGGGATTCCATGGTCCTGCTTGTCCCATGTTCTGCGGGTAGGTTCACTCCACCACCTCTACTTCTCGTCCTGTTCTGCTCTTCTGCGGGTCGGTTCGAATGTTGCTGTCTGTATGCCACATTGCATATCAAACCCTCTGGTGCTGATAATTGCTGCGATATAATCCTAGCAGGAAAAGCTGCATCTAATTCAAGGCAGCACACAGGCACCACAACCAACCAGAACACACGCACTCACGCACACACACTCACTCACGCACACACACTCACGCACGCACACACACTCACTCACGCACACACACACACTGTTCACAAAAACATACATCCTCCTTACAGGTCTTTGCAGAGTGTTGACAAAACCGCTCGCAGGCTCTCTAAATCCTGTGCTTCTCACAGCCTGGTACAGTGTGTGCCTAACAAGCCATCCAGGCAGCCCAGCACCTGAACCAGTAGCATTAATCAGCCAGGCCAGGTCTCTACTGCTCTGCCCCAGCACAGACCCTGAGAGGCAAGCATAGATATGAATATTAAAGTTGTGTTAGAGCCGTGTGGCAGCATGAATCTGCATTCCACTGGCTCTCTCTCTCTCTCTCTCTCTCTCTCTCACCCCTGTATCGGAGAGGAGACATGCAGATTTCAGCGCTAGACAAAGCTAAGGGATAGCTGCGTTTGGAGTGTTGCTTTGGTTTTATTGACTGCTTATTTGATAGACAATTGTCTATCTAAGCCTCGCAAGGCTTCTCTGAGGACGGCTGCTTTGGTTGATGTGTTTCATTAAATCTGTTTACTCAAGACTCCTCACAGCTAGGTTAAATTCCATGTTTATTCATGGTTTACAAGTCATTTGTGCTCAGTCTCCCACCCCAGAGGGCACTGTGGTATTGAGGACATGGAGAGGGGGTGGGCGTAGATGTGGCTGTCTGGCTACATCTGCACTGCGTTACTTAGTTTTTCAATCACCGGAATGTTTATGCCAGCCCGGTCTCCATGGTTACACCTCAGCGGGAGACGACTGCACATGGCAGTGCTGTCGCAATAAGGGATTTGCCCTTGGCCATCGGCGTTCGCCTCAGGCATTCAGCCAGTCACTAATGTAGAAATCACCTCACAGCGAAGGCTGGTGTTGTGCCAGTATAGTGCTAAATCCCCTCAGGTGACCGGCGTTAACCTGGTGTGCGGTGTCTCTGCCAGGGGCACAGTGGAGGCCCGCTTCGTCTACGTCTTCGTGCTGGGCATCCTCTTCACGGGCTCCAAGGACCTGCTGCGCTCGCAGGTGGTCACGGCCGACGCGCGCCTGAAGAGCCGGGGCCTGTGGGAGGTCTACGGCGGCGTGGTGCTGCTGGTGGCCCTGCTGTTCCGAGCCCACAACCTGCCGGTGCTGTGCTGCTGCCTGCTGGTCCAGACCCTCATGGCCCAGTTCATCTGGAGGAGGCTGCGCTACGACGCCGCCCAGACCACCATCATGCACTACTGGTTCGGTCAGGCGTTCTTCTTCTTCCAGGTGAGGGGGGGGGTGGGGGGGTTGGCGCACTGGAGGTGGAGGTTTGGTGTAGCAAGTGTGTGAGTGTGTGTGTGTGTGGGTGGGTGTGTGTTGGGGGTAGGGGGGTACCGTGAAGGGGACATTTCCTCTCCGGCTCCTGGTGGACTGGTTACGCTGCTGGACCACACCAAGCAGCTGTCACGTCATGTCTGGGACGTCATGTGGCACCAGAATCCTACTAATATTGAAAAATTGTATATTATGTGAACTGTCCCTATTGTCAGTCTTCCCTATGGTTATCATATACACCATATACACTCGAGACTAGAAGAGAGGAAGCTACTGTAAGGCTGATAAAGACACCAGCCTGCCCATTCACTGCACAGCATCCTCCCTCCTAGCACGGGAGAAAGGACCAGCCTACCCATCCACTCCACAGCATCCTCCCTCCTAGCAAGGGAGAAAGGACCGGCCGGCTGCTTAGAAACAGCAGCCAGTTGTCACTCACACAAACTAGATCAAACAGACTGAGAAACTACACCATCCCCTGCAGCATCAGGCTTTATAACTCTCTCTAATATCATATGATATTTATGTTTCTATATGTGTTTGTGTTTTGTGTTTTATGCATCTCTGTATTTTGTATATTCTGCACAATTCAATTTGTAAAGATTGTGAGGCAGAATTATTCAACTCAAACTCAACTCATACACATGGTTCCCATGGGTCTTGGAATATCTGGTACATCATAGAATTTTAAGTCTATTCCAGACGTGGAAAGTCAGGGGATTTTATAATTTTTTTTGGCCAAGTCATGGAATATCAGGGAATTTTGTTTGTAGCATGTTGACATTTTAGTTGCCATTCATCAAAATGTAATATTTTCACTGCAGCATTTTTCTTTAGCGAGTTATTTCCGGTGTCGCGCGAGCGATCAGCTTTTTAGTTATTAAAAGTCAGGGAATTTATATATTTGACTGAATACAGTAGCGCTCTGTCTGCTCTGAACACAAGCAAGCCGTCTGGCAGCTCTCAGCTCTCCTTCCCCTGCTGGCATGTGACTGGTAATCATCCCCCATCGCTGCGGAGTCATTATCAGCATGGCGGGGTCATGAACACGCAACCACTAGCCAATTATCCACACAGGTGTGGAATTATAGACCTGGAGTATTGGCATTCTCAACAGAGTCCTGACCTAGTCCCACTCCAGGATGTCCCGGGCGCTGATTGTGTCCCTCTGCAGTGGGCTGTCTGGGGCTCTCATGATGGAGTGATTACATTGATCCACCCAAGCCTCTCTGACTCTGGGGCATTAATATTCATGAGCAGACAGAGCTGGTCTCTCTCTCTGTCTCTCTCTCTCTCTCTCTCTTTCACACACACACACACACACACACACACACACACATAGGTGAGAGGGGGAATCTATTGGTGCTCCTCATCCAGTAATGGCTGTGATAGTGGAGAGCTCTTCTGTCAGATGGGTATCAGTAGTGAGATGAAGTGGAGGATGAGAGGCAGAGGGGAGTTTTCACCTATAGAGCCATAGGTTTGATTTCCTGTATGTGCTGCTTCATGGAGTTGTCTGTCTTCTGCTGGTTTTTCTGCAGGGGAACTCCAACAACATAGGCACTGTGGACATCTCGGTGGGCTTTGTGGGGCTGGAGAGCTACGTGGAGGCCCCCGCCGTCTTCCTGACGGCCCTCAGTACGTACGCCGGGCCCCTGCTCTGGGCCTGCCACCTGGTCTGCTACCTCAGCTCTGACGGGGACAGGTCAGTCAGACCCTCAACCCTTCACTCTCAGCATTTCATCACCTCACTCACTCACTCACTCACTCACTCATTGGCCTCACTAAGATGTATTGGTTAATTAATCCAAGTCCAACCCCAGAGGATTATGGTCAAAATACAGCTCTGAGGTTGACTACTGTACCATAGGGGAATGGATGACTACTCACCTCATATTTAATCCTGCATTGTGAATCATTCTAGTTTGAAGACTTGTATTAAAGATCCTGCATGTTCCCTGGGGTGTATCTGGGACCTCCAGGCAAGCTCAATCAAACAAAAATATATCATATTTAAATGCTTTCCTCTGGGGAATTTTCTCTATCAAAAGTTGCTGAAATAAAGCAGTTGTTCAAGACGAATGGAATTTGAATTTACTTACAATTACAGTACCTAATGGAGTTGAAATTGAATTGACCCCAACCATAACCATAAACGAGGGAGAGAGAAAGAGAGAAAGAGAGAGAGAGAGAGAGAGAGAGAGAGATGAAGAGGTCGAGGGAGGGAAAGGTGCACTGTGCTGAGATTGGGGTGTGTAATTATTTGGACAGGACACCATGACCTTGACTTAAGTGTCAATTCATCACAGAGTGAAAACAGTGATGCTCCTGGATTATGATTAGAAAAACATACATACAGTATAGCAACATAGTCATCATCAAAGATGCTGCAGATTGCTTTGATCCTGGAATATTTTTACCACATATTAACGAAGGACTCTTAATTGATTGTCTCATTATTTCATCCAAACCCCTTTCCAGCAGATGCTAGACACCTACAGCACTATTCAAAGAGGAGAGCATGAAAAGTGAGGGATGGTACATGAGGAAGTGAGGGATGGTACATGAGGAAGTGTGTTCCGCCATGCTGCAAGGCACACACATTTCAACATGGGTTTCTGCTGTGGAAAAACCACTCCCAGACATGGGACACACACGCACACATACTGTACTAACATACAGTACACATGCTCACACACACATACTCACACACACACATACACACACACACACACACACACACACACACACTGAGGCACTGATCAAAGCAGAGGCATCTGGTCTCAGATGTAGCTCTCTCTCTCTCTCTTTTTTTTCTTTTTCTAGCGCTCCCTTTCCCTCTGTGCCTCTGCAGCCCTCTGGGAGCTCAGGCTGGCTTGAGGAAGGCCCTGCTAGCAGACTACTCTGCCGTGCCTGTGTGCCGTTCACTGCCTGTGGTATTTGGCTCAATATTACAAAGTATGATTGAAAGTTATGACTCATCAGCTCCTTAGTGTGACAAAAACTGGTGTTTTGTCATCATCCAGTTGAACCAATACAGCTGGCCGCAGGGTCAAGGGGTTCATTACCTACCACTTTGCCCCCCCCCCCCCAACTTCACATCCTCTAGACTCGAGCGAATCAGCATTCTTCATCCCACATCCTCTCTCTCTCCCCCCACACTCCGCTCACCCCTCCACCAGCATGGCCTCAGAGTGCAGCTAGAGATGCCCAGTGATAGATGAGGCTCTAAAGTAGTCTGACACCAAGCAGCTCATTTAGAATGCAGCCCTGCTTCATCAGCAGGCCTTCCACTGACCAAATACTGGGAATTGACTGTGATCAATAACTCCTGCTCCAGCCCAGTCCCTTAGGAGGCAGACAAAGGAGAGAGTTCTTACTTAAAAGTATGTGTGCGTGTTCGCGCCCTCGTTAACGTGGTGCAACAGATGTGTGTGGAGCCAACTATGGAGACGGCCTACAGTCATGCCGGAAAGTCTGTACACCTCTTTCACCTTCTCCACAT
Organism: Borostomias antarcticus; assembly: GCF_949987555.1. NCBI lineage: Eukaryota > Metazoa > Chordata > Actinopteri > Stomiiformes > Stomiidae > Borostomias > Borostomias antarcticus. The sequence continues at coordinate 6,786,630 of NC_140247.1, read as the reverse complement.
TTGTAGCAGACTTATTCTACATTAGATTGAGTTCATGTTTTATCTCAAAATTCGACACGAAATAGCCCATAATGACAAAGTGAAAACAGGTTTTTAGACATTTGTGCTCATTTATTAAAAATCAAAATGTAAAAGATCATACTGTACACAAGTCTGCACACCCTTTGATATGACACCCATAAGTGAGTTGAGGTGCATTTTCTTTCCACTGATACTGCTTGAGATGTTTCTACAACGTAATTGGAGTTACCTGTGGTAAATTCAATTGATTGGACATGATTGGAGATTGCCAAAACATGCCTATATGAGGTCCCACAGTTGACAGTGCATGTCAGAGCAAACTCCAAGCCGTGGGGTCTAAGGAATTATCTGCAGACCTTAGAAGCAGGATTGTGTAAAGGCATAGATCTTGAGAACGGTACGGACACATTTCTGCAGCTTTACAGGTCCCAAAGAGCACAGTGGCCACCATCATTCGTAAATGGAAGAAGTTTGGAACCACCAAGACTCTTCCTACACCTGGCCGCCCGGTCAAACCAAGCAATCGGGGAAAACTTGTCCAAGGAGGTGAGCAGGAGGCGAGGGTCACTCTGCTCCAGCGTATCCTTGTGGGGATGGGAGAAACTTCCAGAAGATCAACCATCCAGGCAGAACTCCACCAATCAGGTCTTTAGAGTGGCCAGACGGAAGCCACCCCTTAGTAAAAGGCACATGACAGCCTGCTTGGAGTTTGCCAAAAGGCACCTAGAGGACTTTCAAACCATGAGAATCAAGATTCTCTGGTCTGATGAAACCAAAATTGAACTTTTTGGCCTGAATACCAAGCATCACGTCTGGAGGAAACCAGGCACCGCTCATCACTGGGCTAATACCATCCCTACAGTGAAGCATGGCGGTGGCAGCATCATGATGTCTTCAAGCATGAGCATCATGATGTTTTATGTAGATTATCTAGCCTCCAAGCTGCGTCAGAAAATTGGCTTCCTGTACAGAAACCGTTCTAGCTTTCCTATGTTCAGTAGGAAACTAATTGTTCAAGCTGTTTTTCTATCAATATTATGTTATGGTGACACTATCTATAGACATGCTTCTGTGACAACCTTGAAACCCTTGGACTCTGTTTACCACCCCGCCTTAAGATTTACGGGTGATAGATATGACTCTCACCACTGTGTTCTTTATCAAGGTGGGCTGGCCATCTCTTTCTCTAACTACTACTTGTATATTTTTTTTTAATTTTCAAAGCCATTATTAGTAAACTTCCACCTTACATCTCGTCTCTGTTGGACTGGAGCCTTGGCACCTACCAGACCTGATCTAATGATCAGCTTGTTCTCCGAGTTCCTCGAGTGCATTCTGAACATGGAAGGATTGCTTTTTTCCATGATGCTCCTTATACTTGGAATACCTTACAACAGACTCTAAAGCCTGAGGTCCTTCCTTCAGTCATGGAGTTCAAGTCCATGACTCTAGACCAGGGGTTCCCAACCGTTCTCCCCCAGAGCCCCCCTAACTTACACCTGATGGAATTTGCCCCCCACCCCCCCAATTTTTTTTTTGCTGTGAACGTCCAGGTTGTGTGTGCATGTGCACAAATTCCATCAAGTGTAAGTTAGGGTTCAAAGAAGCGCTTCGCAAGTGTAGCAGTATTATTACATAACATAATTACATAATGTTGACACAATTCATAGTCTCTGATTAATTTCTTGAATTTATATGTTATTGTAGTACAAGGCTTTTTGACCCTTCATCAGATATGATCATGTATTTTGTAAATATTGCTGTGACATGTCAATAACATGATTCTTTGCCTAGCTAATATTAAGGCCTCACTGCGGGCCAGGCCAGTTGGCGCGCCAGGCCACCGGGAAAATTCCCGGTGCTCCCGATGGCCAGTCCGCCCCTGGTAAAGGGTGTGGATACAGTACATATGTATATGTGATATTTAAATGTTTTAATTTTAATACATTTGCAAAGATTTCCCCAAAACTTTTTTCACTTCGTCATTATGGGGTATTGTGTGTAGATTGAAGAGAAAAAATGAATTTAATCAATTTTGGAATAAGGCTGTAACATATCAAAATGTGGAAAAAATGAAGGGGTGTGCAGACTTTCTGGCTTGACTGTAATACAACCACTGTGCAGTTCCGCGTCAGAAACCATAATATTAATATCACTGGAGCAATCTTTATTAGAATTGCAAATGACGTGGATTTGCTATTTGTTGTGAGCATGTGAGTGGTCCAGATGCATAATGTATCAACCAAAATATCTTCTGCCTGCAGCAAAAATAGTTGTTCTTATGGATGCCCTCAAAAAACAGTCTCCCAATCCCTTGCCCAGCTGAATGTACTGTATTCAACCATGAATACTAATCCTTGTTTACTAGTGCAGCTAAAATAGAAGAAGCAGTCTGTGCGATAAACACGGCATTTTACTCAACAAGTGATGCCAGTTACAGACACGAGCGCCTATACTAGAACCTGTCTGAGGAAGCCTTCGCCACCCGGGTCCAGCCTATCAGAACCTCTCGTGTCTGTCTGGGAGATCCTACCCCGGCGATGAGAGATTACCTGGCTACCAGAGATGAATCTAGATGAACCTGGGACTGTGAACAGCCTTAGCCAGGCTTCTCAATGAGTCACACACTGCCTTCTACAGACCTGGAGGGAACTGTGTGTGTGTGTGTGCGTGCAAGGCGGGCAGTGGGGGGGGGGGTTTGTGTGTGCGTCCGTACACATGGGTGTGCACATGCTTGTATGTTTATGTGTACCGTAAACATGTGCTTGTTTCTGTGTCTCTCCATGGGAGAACTAGGGTGAGGTCTGGATGTGCACAGTCCTGGGGAAGGAAGTAGAGCTTGTCTGGTGACGGGTCCCTCAGAGACGGCCGTCCTCTGGACCCGGCGTGCTGTGTGATGACAGTAGCCGTACGGCGCCGGGGGCCACAGAGCAGACGGGCCCCTGGTTTGTGTTCTTTCTTTTCGTCACCTCTCTCTGTCCTCTAACCCTCCCACCTGTGGCTCGTCATTGTTTCAAACACTCTCCCCCTTTCTCTATCTCATCCCTCTCTTTCTTTGTAGTCTCTCTTCCTACTCTGTCTTCTGTTTCCCCTGTCACCTTATGCTGCCCACTCCTCTCCTCTCCTCTCTTGTGCTCATGAGTTTATCCTGCTCCCTCTCTCTTTCACCCTCCTCCCCCACTGCACACCTCTCTATCTCTAACCCTTTCTCTCGTCTTCCTTCTGTTCTGTTTCACCCCCCCTTCTTCAATTCAATTCAGTTCAAAGAGCTTTAGGGGCACGGGAAACATGTTTACATTGCCAAAGCAAACATCACAAAAATTACAAAAATGTTAAAGTATAAATGTGAATACAAATAGGTAAAGTGAGTGAATAAGTCCTGGATGTCCTTTTCCTGTCACAACAGCTCACAAATCTTGCTGCTGTTTTTGTGCATTGCTGTATTTCACTCAGCAGATATGGGCGTTTTTTGTCATTAGTCATGATTACCTCCGCCCCAATGACAGCGCAGGGCGAGAGGTAATGTTTTTGGTGGGTGTGTTTGTGCGTGCTTGTGTTTGTTAGCAGGATTACTTAAACTACTGGACCAATTTTCACAAAACTCGGGGTGTAGCATGGTTCAACTTAGAACCCAATAAATTTTGGATCAGATCCGACGCACAGGTCAGGTCCACGGGCCGCCCAAACACGTCCGGCCATTCACCTCCATTCATTTTTTGAACCAGGATTACGCAAAAACTACCAAACTGATTTATTATGAAACTCGGTGGAGGGGTGTGTTATGGGCCACCTTAGAACCCATTATATTTTGGAGCAGATCTGAATCATGGGCCGCATCCACAAATGAAAACAAAACTTAGAACAAAGCCAGCTCCCTATGTGGGGGTGCTAGAGAGACAGGGTTTGGACTGGGGTACGCGGGGGGGGAGAGCCCGGAGTGCACCGCACTGCCCCCTGCCAGTTGTGAGCCGGCCAAATACAGCCACCCATTCACCTCCAGTCATTTTTACCTCCGCCTCAGCAAATCACAGGGTGGATCCACAAGCTGCCCAAACACAGTCCGGATGTGGACTAGGATTACGCAAGAACTACCAGACTGCTTTTCATGAAACCTGGTGGACGGGTGTAGCATGGGCCAATTTAGAACCCATTCAATTTTGGCATGCACAAAGCCACAACATGCATTCATGGGCAGAGGTCTGTGCTCTCTGAGCACCATTTCTAGTTTTCAAAATCTGTTTGTAGTCTGTGGGAAGCATGAAGTCTGGGTACAGTTGGCAGGTTATAAAGTGCAACTCGGTTTCCACCTCTTTTTGTGTGCAGCAGACGCAGTCTGTCTCTAGGGAGCCGGCTGTGCTCACAGAATCTGTACAAAGAACTTCCTTAGTTTTGGGTCAGTCAGTGCTCAGGAGTTCTGCCACTGTGCATTCTCTGTTTTGCATTCCAATTTTCTCTCCCCTCTCTCTTTGTCTCCCTCTCTCTCCCCCACCCGCCCCCTCCACTCTCCCTCTCTCCAGGAGCTGGGTGGCGGTGGGTCACGGCTGCTACTGTCTGGCCGTCCTGCGCTCTGTGCCGGCAGTGGCCTATGTGGTCCTGGTGACGGCCCTGCGCTACCACCTGTTCATCTGGAGCGTCTTCTCCCCCAAGCTGCTGTACGAGTCCCTCCACACGCTGCTCACCGCCGCCGTCTGCCTCTTCTTCACCATCATGGAGCCCAGCCGCACCCCCGGCAGAGCCTAGAGGGCCTGCCTGCCCGCCAGGCTGACTGCTGAGCAGCTAGACCGGGACGAGACGCATCCAGCCTGGAGTCTGCGGGAGAAGATGAGCAGGTCCTCCTGATGGAAGATGAGCAGGTCCCCCTGGGTCCTGGAAGGAACTTCTAGCAGCTCCCCTGGATGTCCAGGGTGTACCCCTGAGGACTAGCTGTGAATGATTTCTCCCTTGCACTAAAGCGGTGCAGTATGACTCTGGGGGTTGGGAGAAGCCATAAGAATCTTTCATCTCAGGTGGATTGTGATATTTTCTCGGGGGAGATTGTCAGGTACATACAGTGTACCTGGAATAGTTTCCTTTGGCTTTTGTTTTGTTTTGTCTTATTTATTTTTACTCTCTTCTGATTTTCTTTGTAATTGGTGGTGGTGTTGTGCTAACCTCTACCTCTGCAGTGCTACCCCTACCCTTCTCCTATGTTATATTTTTAATTACTTTGATGGAATTGTTGTTTATTTACACAGGAACTTTTGAATATATATTTTTTAAATGGTAAGGAAAGTTAATTATTAATACACTTTCTACTGGGAATAGACTCACTGGATAAAGTTCAGAGTTCAGAAACTGGCTGTCAATTGTTTAATCCATCTTAATGCATTCTTGAAATTTTTCTATGTTATAGCCTAGATTTTTTTTCTTTTGTTAAAGTCTTATGTCAATAGCTGAAATTGTTATGAACTCATTCTGTTTGCTCGTGGCTTGTACTGTACTGAAGATGGAAAGGTTATTTATTAGGATTGGGACTGTGCTAAGAACATTAGATATGAGAAATGTGCCATTCAGTCAAGGGTTCAGGAATGTTTATGTACAAGATACAGGGACCATGCAGGCTGGCGGAGATGCTTCCATTAAAGTGATGGAAAAAGAGGAGGATGCACTCAGCTAATAAAATGTTGACGGATGATGACAAGTATTGTAAAGAGTGAAACTCCAGATATACATCTCTAGATATATTGTAAGGACTCCTTTACCCAAATAAATTATTTAAAAAAAGACAGGTTTCGATTGCATTTCACTCTATATAAACTTGAATATGAAGTGTGAATAATCAGCAGTAGTTTTTAATGATAGAAAGTCAATTGAGCACATGGCGTTCTTTTACTGTTGGCTTTCGTGGCACAATACTTACAGGAAGCAGCTGCCTCAGTTAGAATTGCAGCTGCAGAATTACCTTACATACACTACCATACCCTAGATCCATATTGGCCTCTGAGGCTGAGAATACTGTAACTGTAGACCCCCCCCAGGCCCCAGGAGCTGGTCACCCTGCTAAGGGGCAACTGGACGACATCCAAACAGTTTCTAGTGTCTGGGAAGAGACGAGAAGGAGCTCTCTCCTTAAATGCAGAGACTGCATGAGGTATCGATTCAGGTGCTGCTCGTTTGCAGCTGCCGAGCTTATCGGTGTTTCCCCTCAGTCTCTGCTGCGTCTCTCTGTTTAAACCTTTTCTACAGGTGGCCGACACACTCCCCCGAGACTGTCTTCAGGATATCCGTAGGTAAACACTGATGCCAGGGACCTAATACAAACCCAGCCTGGAGATGCTTGCTGCTCTGTGTCTTTGTGGAGGGGGCGGTGTGTTCTGCTCTGCGCGGCTCCTGCAGGTGTCACCACTCTGATCACGATGCACGGCTGCAGCCACACCCAGACATTGAGAGGCAGAGAGTGCGGGTGGCAGCACGATGCCTTACCCATTTAACAACATCTCTGTGAGAGGAAAATCCATAGGCTGGGACAGGGGTCCAGATACATACATAAGCAGTAGTTAGTTGGCTAAACAACATGCCAAATGCACAATGTATCAGAGACACCCTCTGAATATCTCTGTAACAGCTTTTCTCCTCTGTTTGACCAAGAGCCTTTGGCAGAGTTGAGCTTTCCGGTTGGCCTTTCATCGTTCTGCCTTTATTGTGGCCTCCCGCAGCTCACGGCCGCTGCAGAGGTGAGGGAAGCAGGAAGAAACTGGAAAGGTGGGGGGTCTGCAGAGTCCGCATTGTTCTTCTAACCCCTCCCTCCCCGCACAACACTCTGAGACAGCATGTGGAGGGAAAGAGAGAGAGTGTGTGTGTGCCCTCTGATGTATTCCAGACTGACAGTTGACATTCCTCTGCATCTGAGAGGGTAAATAACCAGGGGGGCTGTGCACATATGACTAGCATTTCCCAAACTCAGTAATTCATATCAGATAAACAGGGCTGCAAAAAGATGCCCTCATAATAAGCTGAATGCACAGCTTACATCATGCTCCATATCCCAGCGTTGAGACCTCCTTACGCTGTGTCTGGGGACTCAGAGGCTTTTCATCTCTCCAAGATGACTGTTGACATTCTGATACAGTAACAGAGATAAAATGAGCAGTAAAAAAAACCCACATCAAACAGTCTGGAAATAGGGCGGATGTTCCAGTCTGTGGTAGGCTAGATGTTCTTTACTGTGGTCTGCTCGGAGGCGGCATTGGGACTGTAAAGACCAACGAGCCGAACAAGCTGATGAGGAAGGCCAGCTCTGTCGTGGGGCAACAACTGGACACTGAGGTCTGTGGTGGAGAGGAAGATGAGGGACAAACTGAAGATCATCCTGGACAACCCCTCTCATCCCCTCTATGACTGTGGCAGATGAGGGCTCATCCCTCCCAGGGGCAAAACAGAGCGGCTCAGGAGTGCCTTTGTGCCAGCCGCCATAAGACTGGACAACAGTGCATGAACCCCCCACCCCTATCACTTGTCACTTTAACTAGTTTTATAGTTATCTATAGTTTTAGTGTTAGTTCCTTCATATGCGTCGCTTGTTTATTGTTATTGTATGTATGTGATATTTGACTCTTGATTCTTGATCTTATTCTGCTGCTGTAATGCCCCCTCCCCGCCCCCCGCAGATTAATAAAGTATTTCTTATCTTATCTTAGCTGCAGGCACATATCCACCACGGCCAGTGCTGCATTGGAAAATACAATGCGAGAACAAAATGATCCGTGGCTAGGAAGTTGTGAAATTGCATTGTTTTGTTGTTGAAAATGAGCCTGTGTACCCGGACCCCCGTTCCCCTGCAGGCTGTTATCTGAGAGCTCATAGTCATCCTGTAAACTCATCCGGTCACCCAGCAACACCGGCGGCGAGCTCATCTCTACCCCATCCAGAGCGGAGAGCGTTACGGCGAGGTTACCACGACCTCCCGGGCTCCTGTTGACTGACAAACGCAGCTGCATGTGTCGGAGGTCAGCAGAAAATAAGGCTGTGGGGATGCATGAGGAAGAGAGCGTGTTCGGGTTGATTTCCTCCCCTGCTGAAGGCTGGTGAAGGCTAGGTCGTGTTCCCGGTGCCCTGGCTCTCACTTCCCCAGCCTGCTCGCTCCACTAAACCTAATCCCAGCACATCCGCCCATACACTGTACTAGAATAGAGCATGAAATTGCAGTTGATTTCCTGTCAGTGCTGTTAGACAGGCACATCGCTTGGTCTGAGAAATAAGGAGACCTGATTCTACACCGGCTGGGTTTGGGGCTTCACAGTAACTTTGATGGGTTATTTGCATTTGCAGTTTGAGTATTCAATACCTTATAGCCTACTATGAATAGCCTATTCAAGTTAATGACAGTAGACTGGGTCTCTGATACACTGCTTGAAATTATAACAGAGAAATTGAAATATTACCCCCACATATTGCAAGAGAACTTCTCACAGAATGAAAACAATGCCATAGAACTTCATGATAAACAAATCACCCATAGCATTCTCAACTTCATATTTAATATATGGCATTCCTCTGTGCTTGACAACATTTAGATTTATTCCCATTATAACCCTGAGTTCCCATGCATAAGTCATGAACTCTGATACATTCTGAGTAGTTACTAGTCATTCACTGATAAGCCAGAAAGCCCGGGAACAGCATCAGGCAAGTCGCAAGTAGAAATGTGAATATACCCAGACAGCCATACGCCTTTAGTCAGAAGCTACCCTACGGTGCAAAACCTGTATGCAAACTAGATGAGGTAATGGGAGCCCCGACGCATTGTGGGTTTAACAAAGAACAGCTCTGGATACGCCTGGTCTCCTCCAACTATTGTGCTTCTGGCTCAGAGATAAGGAGGGACAGCTTTAACCTTTCAATTGAGGCAGCCTGACAGACATCATTCTCATGCAAAACAAAACCATTTTGGAAAGTTGACACTTTCCAAGGGGGCAGTCAACACATTTCCCCAGGCTGATTTCACCCCGCTGCACAGGGACCCCCTCAGACAGACAGCAGCTCAAAAACTCGCCTCGAAATTCATTCAATCCTGTCAGTCTTGTCTCGGTAGCATCACAGCCTGACGGCGTTGAATTTATACACACATCAATTCAGGAGATTAGTACTGACAACATGCCGATTTCTTAGACGGCACATTTGTTTTCTGTGGTTTGTGCGTAGCTGGGAGGGGATTCTGGGGAATCAGCAAGAGCCCCTCCTGACTCTTGGCTTTATGCCTTAGAATTGTGAATCACCAGACTGCTAATATGCTGTGTGTGCCACCTGCATCTGTAAATACCGTAGCATCAGTTCACCAGGCTCCTTCATGGTTGCAGACCAAATGTCATGGGCTGCGATAACAAAATTACACAGGGCATGTCTTCAGAGTGATCAGGGGCCTCATGCATAAAACCTGAGGATTCACATCAAAAGGTTGCATAGCCTACGCAATGCAGAAAGAGCGTAAGCACAAAAATATAATTATAACAGTGCGCATGCATGTCCCATGCCAGTTTCCCATTATAAATCACAATCAACTGTGGCGTGCACAGCATTTTGCCTATATATCTATGACCACCCCTAGTTAGAGTAAGTTAGGAGTTCTGAGTGGTCAGGAAGAATAGGAGAAAGCCTATGATTTATGTTTACTTTGCTTTATATTGAAATCCAACAGACTCTTATTGTAGCCTATATCATTGTCTATTACTGGGTTTAGTTAGTAATGTGTGTAACGCTATACCTCCATGGTGTAACGCCCCTAATGAATATTCATCCATAGCCTACTGACTGCATGATGAAAATGGCGACAGATCCCGACAAAAAGGCTAAAGAAAGAAATTTCACCCAATGTGAGCTTGTAGCAAGAGTGTGAGGCATTGGTCTCGTAAACCAATCATAGGCTCAATCCCCATCCGCTCCACTGTGATATGAAACTGTGCACTCATATCTACCTGACTGGATCACCCGGCATCAGTTTAAATGTAATTTGTTCATCTGTTCACCTTATTATTTATGAGAATACATTTCATTACATGCAAGCATTGTTTCATAATTACATATGTTTAACCAATTACATATGATTCCTGATTACTTATTTTATTGTTCGGGGTTCTTTTGCAAAAACATATCTCCGCCTATCTATTATCCAAAATATTTTTTTGTGATTTGATATATTATGTGAGAGGTAGTCTGCCAATTTATTTTACACAATGGTATGAATTTCAGTGTTTCTCGAGTTTCATCCTTCTGTCATTGGAGTCACAGTTTCTCATTTGTCCAGAAATGTGTGTACTCATGAGTCAGAGTTTGCATGGAGGACCGCACATTGTCCTGTCAAGTTTATTTTTTATAAATTACGAAGGTTGCATAGAAAGTGGCGTACGCATTCTTCTGTGTGTGCACACCATTTATAAATGAGGCCCCAGGTCTGAGTAGAGGATGACATACTGCTGCTTTAAGACAAGGCTAAGCAGAGTCAGGTCATTGGCTCTCAGGATAATTAAAGTTAGGCAGGCAGGATTTAGGATGTCATCAGGAAGCATAAAACAGGCATGATGCAGATAAGAGCGTACAGTATGTCCTTATCAGACTAGAACAGGACATGATCCAGACCAGACAGTCCTTATCAGACTAGAACAGGACATGATCCAGACCAGACAGTCCTTATCAGACTAGAACAGGACATGATCCAGACCAGACAGTCCTTTTCAGACTAGAACAGGACATGATCCAGACCAGACAGTCCTTATCAGACTAGAACAGGACATGATCCAGACCAGACAGTCCTTATCAGACTAGAACAGGACATGATCCAGACCAGACAGTCCTTATCAAACTAGAACAGGACATGATCCAGACCAGACAGTCCTTATCAGACTAGAACAGGACATGATCCAGACCAGACAGTCCTTATCAGACTAGAACAGGACATGATCCAGACCAGACAGTCCTTTTCAGACTAGAACAGGACATGATCCAGACCAGACAGTCCTTATCAGACTAGAACAGGACATGATCCAGACCAGACAGTCCTTATCAGACTAGAACAGGACATGATCCAGACCCGTGAGGATGTCCAAACTAGCCCTGGTAATGTGTTGGCTCCATAAGCTCCTCTGGTTACCCCCATCCTAACACTGGTGGCTGAAACCAATTAGACCAAGGTGAGGCTCTTCTGACGACCACTTACCGTGGTCGCCGCACTTGATCCGTTTCAGATTAAATCGAATTTAAAGGTGACTTTGTCATGGTGCCTTTGTGTGGCGCACAGAACTGTAATGACCAAGGATAATGAGGGACTAGTGCGTCTTGGGAAATAGCCAAGTTCCTAAATTAAGCTACAATATCCTGGGATAGTTTTTGATTGCTCTATGCCCATAGTGTATGCTGATATCTACCTCTTAGAAGACTGCACTTCTTTGCTTTTGTCTTTATCAAAAGGAGAACCTGGCAAAGGTCTTGTTCATAAGACACCAAACCTCCAGTCCTTATGCACACATTCATCATCCTCCTCCAGCAGTGGTATTATGGAGGATGGTCACAGAGGAGCAGATGCTTATCAGCGCGAGAGCTACATTTCCTCTACATAATCAACAACTCACAGCCAATCTTCCATGTCAGAGTATTTGCTAGAGCCTGACGACAGCCTGTCTCCTGAGTCCTGACACCCCCTTACTTGCTCTCAGAGGGGACATACCTGCCTGTGTGACATGCTGTCGCCTAGCAACCTATTGTCTTGTTCTGAAGATGACAGCTACAGTATGTAAGGGCCCAGCTCATCAGCCCCTAAAGACAGCATCCCTCTCTCGAGTTTGGAGGAAAGGTTCCTTTATTGCAAATTTGCTCTCCCAATTGTCTTTTCTTTGTTCTTTGCTCACTTCTGGCAGGAAGTGAATGGTGATGATAGGAACTGTCCCTGACCAGCAAACTGAGGACAAGAGTATTAGCTGACATGTAGTCCCATCCTCACACTACAGGCGGAAACCTGTATACTCTGGCGAAGGAACAGGTAGAGGAGCTGTTGCAGTATTTCTGATGTAATACTGTATGTCAAATTGAATACCAGTGTCAGGTGCTTCCTCGGCTACATGTCTGTTCAGAAGAAGACAAATCTAGGGAGCAGTTTATTTGTGCAATAGCTGATTTATTAACTTGTCTATGAGTTGCAAAAAGGGTTTTAACGGCAATGATCAAACATGTCATGCCAGGTGTTGTGAGATGAGAGACAAAGAAAAGCAAGGCTAATGGCTTGGAAGCTCACAGCAAAGTAATGAAGTCTGCGTGGTAATGGACAGGCCCACTGTTGGCTTTCAGAAGCTGCTGGAACACCTCCAACAGCAACTATTCCTGGCAGCTCTGAACACACAAATGGATCTGTGTTTAATGAAAGGCTTTTAGGGGGTATTGATTTTTTTTTCTAAGTGTGGCCTGAATTTTTTACCCTTGGAGTAGCCTATATTTGACCCAGGACAGAGTGATGTGGAACCATGAGGCATTAACAGGTGTGACTTAAGGGTGCTACAATCGATTGGTCAGCAATCAGAATTGGACGATATTCAGTATAAATACCGTATGAGATCAGGGAATTCCGAAAATGCTTCTAGTAACTGATTACGAAAAACGATCGATGAGGCAAAAGAAGTGAGACAATTCTCAGCGTTGGTGTCATTGTTGCACTTTTTAACACTTTTTAACCAGGATGGCTGAACTGTATGTCAATGTAAAATGTAGACCTATAATTCCGCTATCAGCCGCTATAATAAAACAAAAAGTAGGCTATATTTAGCGAACTGGCTTCCTTGATTGGTATTGTGTTCCATAGCTTTGGGGCATAATGACAAAGCTCCTGATCTCCCGATCTCTGACTGTTGGGATCTTCTAGTAAACTAGCAGTGGATAATCACAGTGTTCTTGAAGGCATGTAGTTGACAAGGGAATTAGCAATGTAGTTCGGTCTTCGCCCATTAAGGCCTTTGATAATCAAGTTTTAAACCATTATTAGAAGCCACCAAGTGCCAGAGTTTACAGCTGTTTCTTTCTCCAGGCAGCGCCGTGCTGGTCTGTGGGAACCAGGCCAGGTCAAGCCTGGCTTATGTGCGTGGCTGGTTTCTGTTCAGGACTGGTAGGATGGGAGCTAGTCATGCCACTGAAATAGCTGTGATTTGAAATGACATGAAATGATGTCTGATAAATTAACATAAAGTCATCCCTACCGGGAACCCCGGTCTCCTGGGTGGGAGTCCAATGCTCTCACCACTACTCTACTTGTGCGATGGAGATCGGCGGGTGGGTTTTGGTGTCCTTCTTCCAGTCCCTAGTGTGGGTTGGGGTTAGAATGTGTTGGGGTTGGGACAGGATCTGATCTATAAGGCAAGGGGTAAAGGTTGGAGTGAAAGGATGAACATGTGGAGGTTTTGGGTATAGTCCCCTAAAATCACCCCCACCGGGTCTTGAACCCCAGTCTCCTGGGTGGGAGTCCAGTGCTCTCACCACTACTCTACTTGTGCAGTGGAGATCTGTGAGTGGATTTTGGTGTGCTTCTTGATTTCGGTGTGCTGGGACTACTGTCCCTTGGGACTACTGTCCCAAAAGAGAAACACAGGCCAACATTGTCCGGAGGGAGGGAGAGATAACAGGACGAACGCTCTACTAGGTGCACTGGCTTACAGTCACGCACACAAAGGGATAGGCGGGGCCAAGGAAAAGACTAGTGCACAGGTGCCGTGGGCCACAGAGCCAAGACAACACGACTGCGCCTGTGCTGTGGCCTGACAGGGAGTATGTTCAAAATGTTTAATGCGCTGAGTGAGCAATTTTCATTGGAATGAATGGGCACATTTTCAATGCTGCATCCAGTTCTTTTAATATCCATGCTTACATGGGGAAAGAAACATTGGTAAACTCCAGCTCTTAGTGGCTTCTAAAGAAAAATGGCCAGGGCCAAATGACTGAAATCTTGATCTTTCAAAGAGTAGCCTAGTTTTTAAATTAACCCAGCAAATTATTTGTTTCTTTTCCCAGCTGTACATTCCCCATGTCTATAGGGAAAAGTAGTTTTAGTAGTAGACCAAATGCGTCACATCACTTGCAATACCGAGCTCCGTCAATGTGCTCAAATTGCTTCACTGTCCAGAGCTCTTCCTGGGGGCTTGGTGTGAGCCCTCACCAAACAGTTCACCATGGAGCCTGGACGATGACAGAAGTTTCAGCAAAGGCAGATTGAAGACAGCCTCATCACTGTAAGTATTGTAAGAACACTTGATCTCTTCCTATATTTAAGGCATAGACTACTGCACATGCAAAAAAAAAAGAGAAACAAATGATGATATTCTAAGCGTTTTTCCCAAGGGTTCAGCAAATATTCCTTAGTACTATGGGCTTCAAAGTAATGACGTGCTGTTGTTAATCAATGTGTTAATCATCTCTCTCTGCAGATCTGTGTTCCCAGTCTCGTACAGTACCTTCAGGTTACCTTGAACCACTGTCCTCTCACAACTCTCCTTGTGATAATGACCAATCATTCATCTCAATCTCTGCTGTGTAATCAACCCATGGATCCCTGGGAATTAATCATTTGGATTTGCAAGTCAGCGATTTCTACTCTGAGAGGACAGTGCTGTAGGCAGTGTCATTAAACTAACGCAGCTTTTCTATCTAAAAGACCATCCAAAGAAAAAAATAACTTAAGATGAATATCTAGAATATTTACCTTTCACCTTAACAGGTCTAAGCTACTTCCTGTAAATTAGCCAAAATACTGTATGAGCTGTAATTCAGGGGCGACAGACAAGAGAAGACACAGAAAGCACTACGATTAACTAATGTACTTTAAAAAGCATCATGATGAACTAATGTACTTTAAAAAGCATTATGATGAACTACAGTAATGTACCTTACAAAGCACTATGGTGAACTAATGTACTTTAAAAAGCACCATGATGAAACTAATGTACTTTAAAAAGCACCATGATGAACTAATGCACTTTAAAAGGCACTTAGAAATACAGTAGAGAGGTGCAGACACTGTCCGTCTGAAATCAGAATGAAGGGTCAGGGACTACATTTGTCAGGCTACAGTATCATTAGTCTTGCGAGACCAGACTTCTGAACAGATGTAGCCGAAATCTCCTCTTCCAAAAGTCTGGAGACATCTCCGTTGAAAATTGTTGCTTGAACGGCACAGAAAACTGACGCTAACAATCAGAACCACTCCCTAATCTCCAATAGGGTGAAGGATCCGTCCCTGGAAATTATGTCCTCCAACAAACTGGAGTGGAGAATAAAATAAAAACATAAAGACGTTGGATTGCAATGCACGTTTTTTTCAATTTCTCAAATGATTTCCTCCCACGTTTAGTAATAAAATCTGGACGAATGTCTTCAGGCTCTAGTCGAGTGCAGCGTTTAGAGACTGACTCGCAGGCAGACAAAAAATTATTCATATCATCATGACCGTTCAATAATGCAGTAGTCTGTCCATCAGTAGTCTGTTCATCTACTCTCCTTTTCACCTTTTTCACTGGCAAATAACTATCTTACTACCGTTTTACATCTCATTACATGATTCTGCCTGCGCTGCTTCGCACTACAGTATGCACACGCACGCACACACACACAATCTGTCTCTTTTCCCCTGCAGTAAACTCTGTGACATCTAATCCCAGGCCCACCACAGCTACCTCAAAGGCCAAAAGGAGAGGAAGAGCCCAGCCAAGAGTGAGCCATCAGCAGCCATGAAGACATTACTTCACCCACCCTCCTCCAGCCCCACCCCAATGACCACAGGGGGAGGGGCTTCTCAGTCATTGAGTATCCGAACATGCCATCCCTGTCTAGTAATCCCAGATGTAGGATGGAGTAAGCAGTTTCAACAGCTCTATTAACAGTCAGCACTGGGACACTTTGTCTGAGACGGTTAATGTCTCCCTATTGCATGTACTATACGTACTGTATATCTAAAGCTGTGGAAGACACTCCTATAGGTATGCATTTTATAGGCTACATGCAAATTGCAATAAACTTGAACCTGGGGTTTGCTGCTCTACTGCCCCTCCTCTGATAGTGTTATGACTATAATAATGTCAAAACACTGCATAGAAAGAAGGCAGGCAAACAGCAGGCATAAGAACATTTTGTTATAAAAGTAATTTGTCAAGTACTACTCTGTACACCTGTCTCACTCTAAATTACTCTCTCACACCCTGCAGTGTGTTCTGGAAGTGAAATGACATCTTTTTGACTGCAAATGTATGATTCTGATGATGGTTTGTAGATCAGCTGTCAAACTAAGCTTGCTGTCTCCAAACGTTTGCCCATGTGAGCAGAGGTTTGAATGAGGAGAGAGGGGCTGTTTCTAGAGAAAGGACCAACCGCCTCAACAGTTATCATATCATTAAATTAGTAGTAAAGGGAAAATGCATGTTTAGCCCTGTTTTAAGGTTACTTATGATCATATGCAATGGTTCAGATCAAAACGTTGACAAAACTAGCACTTTTGAGAAAGTCTGATAATTTCTCTACCACCGTTTTGGTCATACAATGGATGTGGGTGGGCACCTTGAAAAATCATTCAAAAAACATGTTAAACTCTCAATTTCAAAGTGAAGTGGACTGTAAAATACCACCTGCGGGAGGACTTGGGTTGAAGGTGGGCATACAGGTGGTTTATGCTGAGTGATATTTCTGGTCGTTTATATTTAGGTTTAGGGTTAGAAACACTGGTCTACTCTGTAGACTATAGACTTTCAACATCAGGTGAGAGTAAATACACTTTTATTAATATGGCAAAGGAACAATAAACAACAACAAACTATTTGAGGATATAGTGTGTTTACAGTCTGAATTCAAAACACAAATGCTTTGATATCTTAAATATTATGGTAGCATCTCCAAATAGGCTATAGGCCTTGGCGTTTGCCAGATACCTTTGACTATTGTAGTCGCCTGAGGAGAGAAAGATAAGCGATACAATATGCTAGCCTAGTTTATTGGCAGCATAATTTGTTCGGCATACTGCCAATGGAATAGGCGGCAAGACTTGCTGAGAAATTAGGCTAAGCAGAGCTCACAGCGATGCTAATGTTATGAATGAAATACAATTTCAGTGAAAATATCCATGGTTTGTCTCACCAGACGTGGGGCTCTCTAAGATAAAGGCCAGTGATTGTCACTGCAGAATTTGGTACCTTCGTGGGACTAATAGCCTGTACCGCTTAGATGTGTTGTTAGGCTATTTGTTGCTTTCTTCTCCGGGGAAAATGTCTTCATACGCGGGCGGTAGTTCATTCGGGAGCGGGTAAGAAAAGGGATAGGAAAGGTTTAGTTCGGGATCCGTGGGCGAATAACCCGGGAGCTCCACTGACGGGTGCCCTCCGCATTGTACTTCCACTCCCGCCTCATCAAACACATGAAAAACACCCAAGTTGATATAGGAAACCGGTTGGAATTCTGCTGACGAAAAGTCCTGCTCCTCATTGAAAATGATAGCCCCTGCACTCGGCCTCTGAGATTGCCTACGTCTGTAAAACTCCGCTGCCTTGTATTTTTTGATTATCACCAAGTTCATAAGCCCGAGGAGGCATTCCAAAGTGCTAAGAATGGTCGATATAACCAAGCCTCTCTGATAATCCTTCAGCTGCTCGCAGATAGGTTTTAAATCCATAGAGTCCAGGCAATAGTGTGAATATTTCCGCTCCACTAAAGACACAGTGTCCCCGTCCACCACGGCGCCGGAAAAGGCTGTGAGAACTCCCAACAAGAACACCAGGATACCGAGGAGGAATAAATTCCGACAGCCGGGTTTCCCTTTGCAACAAAGCAGCGCAAAGCCCAGGAGCGCCTGCCCGAGTCCCACAAGTATACCCGAGTAAAATGCTCCGGCCGCAGTTCCTAGATGGAAATGCACCTTTACCCTGGTGCCCATTGCGATGCATTTGAATCCGACAACAACTTCGCTCACGGCACAGACGAAGAGGAGGGTGCTGGAGATGATGGTACACAGTCCTTTCCCACTCAACTTCATTATATTCCTCCTCTACCTCTCCCGGTCCCTCTTCTTCCTTCATCCTCCCTTGTCCTCCTCGGCTGCCCCTCTCGAAGCACTGTCTGACTGTGACATGGTACGCCGGCGACTGCTACTGAAAACGAGAATCTCCAGTGCTGCGCGTTCTCGCTTCCCCGCTGCTTCAGGAATGGATGAATTATTAATAGAAAAAAATGATTGTTTCTGCAGTACCGACCCCCGAAATCCAACTCAAAGGCAAAGAACAACCTCATGACCCCCGCACCCCATCCACACTGTTATTCCAACACTCGTCCCAAAAACTCCGTGGTCTTCCCATGTCGCGTGATGGTGTTCATTCAGCATGCTGGTGGGCTGCAGGGGGCCTGAACTATTAGGGGGCCGCGGGGACTTGGGAGAGCATCGTTTAAGTATTAGGTTTATTAGCCTTAGACTGGACTGATTTAGTATTGCACTGATTTCTACTTCGCTTGGCCACTGTCTCTATCATGTGAGCATGTTCCTTTGGCATTAGAGATAATCAGATGGCATACTACAGTAGTAGGGCTTTCGAAAATTTCCAAACTGAGCCCATATTATAGTTTTAGTGAAGCGCATTTGCCACCGTCCAAAGTAGCCTACCATGCGCTGTCCGTGGTGCTGAAAACAATGTCAGGCTCTGCCGTAGGAGGAAATTCGTTTGGAGCTCGCTAGATAATATCATGAGAAGTTGTTTCTGGATGCAGCAAAGTATGTTTCAACATAGCCTTATCTTATTGGATGTTCGTTATTTTGGATTGAACGCCTCACTTCCACACTGAAGGGTCCGGACTGACACCTGTGGCTCCCCTGTCTACATGATGACTAATAACGGAGACATCGATCCAGCTAAGGGCATTAGCACAAGATTGTTCCAGTGACACAAGCCAAAACACCACTTAGACAAATATACGACGTGCGACCGAAAAGTCCCCGGCTTGTGTCAGCCACGCTCATGCCTCTATTTGAATTGAAAAAAACAATGATATCCCTTTGTCGCCCTATATCTCACGCCTATTCTGGTATAATATTGTTCACCTCACTCAATCGGTGCTTCGGTGACAGGCTGTTTTGTAGAGTGTCGCAGGGGTAGCTTGTCACAGTTGTGGCACTTTTCTCTACCAACTCCCAAAACTCAACATTTTTATTACAATAAAGAAAGTACACTCTCAAAACATTTGTATTACAGAATCTGCAGAGAAATTACCCATTGTCCCCCTCAAAGTAGCCCCCCCCCCAGAGTTAATGCACTTCTGCATTCGCTTTTGCCACCCACGGAAGCACTTAGCAAAGTCCTCCTCTTTGAGACCCCTTAGTTCCCCACTCATGGTGGCTTTGATCTCTTCCACGGAGGTGGGTGGCAAAAGCGAATGCACAAGTGCATTAACTCTGGGTGGGACTACTTTGAGGGTGACAATGTGTCATTTCTCTGCAGATTCTGTAATAAAAATGTTTTGAGAGTGTACTTTCTTTATTGTAATAAAATTGTTGAGTTTTGGGCGTTGGTAGAGAAAAGTGCCACAACTGTGACAAGCTACCCCTGCGACACTCTACAAAACAGCCTGTCACAGAAGCACCGATTGAGTGAGGTGAACAATATTATACCAGAATAGTCGTGAGATATAGGGCAACAAAGGGATATCATTGTTTTTTTCAAATTCAAATAGAGGCATGAGCGTGGCTGACACAATCCGGGGACTTTTCAGTCGCACCTCGTATATGTGTATGGCATGACAGACAGTGCTTCATCTCATCTGTCTTAACTAATCTCATATAGTTTCATTCATCTCAGATGTTAAATGGGAGAGAATTATGATAATGCAGTTACAACCTCCAGCAGAGCCAGCCCCTCTAATGATGAAACAAGTACATTTGAGGCACCCATCAAACAAATTGAAGTACAAAAGAAAGACTCTGGGTTTAGAATAATCATGTAATTAGGTTTTTTTTTCTGGCACAAAAACATGATAGCCTACAGCAATAATGAATATGGTTACATAAAATTTTGCAAAAAGCTATATCCACGTTACCATAACGTGTGTTCTCCATACAGTACAATATACGGATGCTCCATGTAGACTACTGCCCAAACTGAATACAACCAAAAGGACGATTCTTGGGTCTATCTTTATACAGTGCAGTCTAAAAGCCAACACTGACAGTGTAGGGACCACTAACTGACATTAACATCCAGTCTACCTCACCATTGGTTATCAATTAAATATACAATATAACAGTTGAAGTTGGGTGGAGAGCAGGCTGTGGGTCCTTGCTACACCCATGTGGAGAAACTGATTGGCTGAGAGCGGAGTGGGTGTTTGTCTGTGGAGTGGTTCCTCAGCTGCAGCAGGCCTCTTCCTGTCCCGGGGCTGAGGCTGGGGCCGAGGCTGTTGGGCCAGGGGCTCCCCCAGGGCCTCCCCCTGATCCATATTTACTCTCCAGGGAACGGCCAACATACCTCCAGTACTCCCGCCGGATGGTGTCCTTCTCCAGGGCCAGGAGCTCACAGAGCTGGGGGGAAGGGTAGACAGGACGGTATAGGAAGGTAAGTGAAGGGTGGAGAGTAGAGCTGACAGAGAGGGTAGAGTGTGCAAAGCTGAAGTCAGAAGATGTGGGAGAACTCTCACCTCCAGGGCCTGGCTAAGGTGCTCCTCCTGGTCGCTGGGCATGTTCTCCAGAGCGTCTTCATAGCTGTCTACCAGGAAGGCCAGGAGATAGGGCGAGCAGTGTGTCTCCTTCAGCTCAAGGATCTGGTCCAGCAGACCAGGGTGTGATGCCAGGCCGCGGTCCTGCAGGATCCTGGTGGAAGAGCAGGAGGAGGACGGGGATTGTACTTAGATTCACCTTTTAGTCATTTAGCTTTTATCCAAAGCGACTTCAAAAAAAGTACATTTGTCTTAGAGTAAAGTGAACTAGCTGTATATCCCAGTCATCGTAAATAAAACCTTCGATCATAACAGATGCCCCCACCAGTCGCAGTGGTAGAGAAAGGAAGAGGACACTTTTTTTTCTTCTTTTATACGTAGACCAAAAGTTGAAGTAACATTGGTAACCAGAGTGTTATGAGGTGGAGAGATGCCACCTATAGTCACAGGACATGCCACATAGTCACGATTTCCAGTCTCACCCTCAGTATAAAACAAGGCGAGTGCTGACATCTGCTGGTGTATGCTAGAAACTGCAAGGTGAGTGTCCATCAAATATCTTCCCAATCCCACTGTACTGTATATCTGCTTCACTTTTGGAAACGTTCGATTTCAGATCTACCCATGTCACAGTCATATCAACAAGTCGCTTATAGTACTTGTAGTACTTACCCTTTCAAATAGTTCCATGCACTTTCATTGTGCGGTGCCTTCTTGATCTGTTTCAGACAGTACCTTGAGCCGAAGAACAACAAGGTTACATGCCATGGTTGATTGATGAAGCCAAATCAAACCAATGAAATAACATCAGCAGAAATGTATAATTAAGCCGTAAACAGTGTGTTCTTTCTGGATGGTAAGTTACACCGCCTACATCTTAATTATGGACTTATGGACAGAGCTCGAAACAATAATCAGTCTTTCAGTAAGTCTTTATTTAGATTGAAGCCTGCGGTATACTTGCTTTTAACTACACGTACGAATACAAAAGATGGCGACCATGCGTCTCCTGCGGTTCTCTGTGCAGGACCTCAGAAATTAACGCACCGCAAAATGTGTGTGGGTGTCTGTAGGGATAAATGAATGAACTTACTGAACTTCTCTGTGCAGTATGGGTGGGTCAGAGTAGCCCGTCGTGAGGGACATTACAAAGTGCCTCTGATTCCAGGCAGAGTTGTTCCTCACATCCTCCTCCAGCAGCTGCTCCACATACTCCAGCTCACCGTCCCATAGTTTATACTCCTGGAAATGAGCCAACACAGTACTGATCCACGATCCCACAAGCAGCTTCACGGCTCATTCACTGGAGAACCTACAACCTTTATATAGGCTAATGTTAATAATGCTGAATACAAGTTAAACGAAGCCATACTGGTAGAGGTTCGTACCTGGATGACCCACTGTCTGTGCTGCCATGCGTGGTAGTTCTTGGCGTCCTGGTTCAGAATCTCTGCAATGAACTCCAGCTCCTCTGATGGGTCGTTCAGCCATTCTACCACCATGCGTCTATGATGCCTAAGATATACAGTAGTAGTTGGTGGAGAGTCCCTCAGTTACAGAACTATGTATATCCCATCCACAAGTTGTGAGAATAGTTTTCAGGACTGCACAATCTAATGCAGTACTACATATGTAATTACAGTGGCAGTAAGGCAAGAGTCGAATAGACCATAGTGTTCTAATAAACTATTGGCCTGGCAGAGCTCACCAGACTTGGTAGTTTTTGGGTTGGTCCTCGATGATGGCGGTGATGTAGTTCATCTCCTCCCTCAGGTCCTTGTTCAGGGCCTGTAGTAGGACTCGGCGGTAGTGCCTGTAGCATTCACATTCACAAACAGAGCTAACAAGTCTCCTATCACTTGCACTCCATTTCAAGGATTTTAAACAAGGTTTTTAAAGATGAGCTAGGAAAGTCAAGTCAAGTCTGGTGTCACTTACCATACAGTGTAGTTTGCTGCGTTGAGTTCAATAGCTTCTGCTGTCAGAGAAAAAGCCCTGTTGCTTTTCTCATCATTCTTCAGTACTGCTCGGAAATAGTCATATACATCTGTAACTGTGAGAAACAAGAAACATGTTAACGGTGCTGGAATGAGATATTCCTGCTACATACTAGTCTGGGGCCTGTCTCGTTCGGTGTTGTTTCGCCGGTCTAGAGCGGAAGCGCGATGACGCATTGCATTATCATCCAGTCTGGACCGGAAGACGAACAGTTGTTGTAATGTTTTTACTGTAGGCTGCACATGGTGAAGTTTCGAGTAGATAACATTCGCGATGGCATCACCAGGCATAACACCGACGAAAATTGTAAAATAAGATGCAGGGAGAACTACCGGTTAAGGAAAAATAAAGCAAGCGGATGTTGGAGGCGGGCTCTACAGGCTCGAGCCGGATGATGGGGCGGGCTCTACAGGCTCGAGACGGATGATGGGGCGGGCTCTACAGGCTCGAGCCGGATGATGGGGCGGGCTCTACAGGCTCGAGCCGGATGATGGGGCGGGCTCTACAGGCTCGAGCCGGATGATGGGGCGGGCTCTACAGGCTCGAGCCGGATGATGGGGTGGGCTCTACAGGCTCGAGCCGGATGATGGAGGCGGGCTCTACAGGCTCGAGCCGGATGATGGGGCGGGCTCTACAGGCTCGAGCCGGATGATGGGGCGGGCTCTACAGGCTCGAGCCGGATGATGGGGTGGGCTCTACAGGCTCGAGCCGGATGATGGAGGCGGGCTCTACAGGCTCGAGCCGGATGATGGGGCGGGCTCTACAGGCTCGAGCCGGATGATGGAGGCGGGCTCTACAGGCTCGAGCCGGATGATGGGGTGGGCTCTACAGGCTCGAGCCAGATGATGGGGCGGGCTTAAGGCAGTGACGTAAATAGACACCAAGCTCTCCTCCCCGAAGAGAGACTGGGGACGCGAGGCTACTACATCCCTTTCTTTTGAATATAAAGGTGACATACACGTACACACAAGGGCCGGGTTTCCCGAACGAGTTAAGAAGCACTTAACTCCAAAGTACTTCTTAACTCCCATACAAAGGGCTGCTTAAGAAGGTTCTTTATCGGGAAACCCGGCCCATGTGGTAAGAAGCTTAGCACACACACAGGGGAATATCCAATTAAACTCAGTCATCGTAGGGACACTTACATTTGTCAGAGTATGCAATCTTCACAACAGGATTGGGTCCATCGTCTTGTGGAACAGGTTCTAGATCAGCCCACTCTTTCCGGTCTCTGATATAAAAGGACATCATACAATAAAGTATCACACGAAAGAAAGCCTTGCTTTTACATTTTACTGTAGCTGCTTTAGCTATGGGGCTAGCACGTAGCTAGCAAACTAGACAGCCAGTTACCTGTAAAAAACATATCGAAACGGGTCGTAGTCGGCTTCATTCTCCCCGTCCACTTCCACCTCACCCCCATTATCCTCTTGAAATTGTGAAGGTTCACTATAATTGTCCTCAAGACCTGACATCTTTAGCTAGCTGGTATAGTACAGTACGTTAGCTACATTCACTGGCGCTCGTCTTCTTCTTCCTTGGTTTATTGGCGGATCGCAAACAGCTTACAGGTGCATACCGCCACCTACTGTACAAGAGTGTGCATCATCATGTCATCATCTTAGTGCTTACAGTCTACCCCACAACCGTGTGTCACCCAAGAAAGTGAATAGAGCCTTCCTGCAGATTCCCCCCCTCCCCAATAAACCCCTCAAATTCCATTCCCGACCTGCTTCTCTGACTTCATCCCGGAGTCTCTCTCTGTCGTCCTCATAGTTGGGACAGTGCAATAGAACATGTTCAGTGTTTTCTTTAGCTCCACAGTGCTCACATGTACCACTCCCCCTTTTCCCCATTAGAAACAAGGTGCTGTTCAGTCCCGTGTGATCTAACCTCAGTCTAGCCACGACGATTTCCTCCCTCCTGTTCAGTGCAGTGTAGTTCTTCACCACAACTGACTTCTGTACCCTGTGACACCCCCTCCCCTTCTGGTCTTCATCCCACCTTTTCTGCCAGAACTCATATCCCTTCCTTCTAATCACCGCTTTCCCTTCTCCTTTCCCGAGTGGAACAGGTACTGAGATGTCCTTTGTCAGTGCACCTTTCAACAGTTTGTCTGCAGTCTCATTCCCTGTCACCCCCTCATGTGCCTGAACCCAACAAAACTGTACGTCTATACCACCCCTGTGAAGCCTAAACAAACTGTGATATAATTCAATAAGTAGATCCTCTCTGATGGTTTTGGTGGACTGTATACTGTCCAATACTGATTTGGAGTCCGTGCACACCACCACCTTATCAGGTCTGACCTCTTCCACCCACTGCAACCCAAGGATGACCGCCACCATTTCAGCCATGTACACTGATAACATATCAGACAGCTGCTTGGACAGACCCATTTGGAACTCTGGGATAAACACCCCAACTCCCACTCTATCCAGTTCGTCCTTCGACCCGTCAGTGTAGATCTCCTCATACCTGTACTAACTCTCGTGCAGATACATGTTCGTGTTCACACCCACTTCACCTGGCTGCCATTCATGTTTTCTCTCCAGAACACACCTGTCCACTGTCACTTCAGGGAAGAGCCATGGAGGCACCCAACTAACTGGGGCGGACCTAGTGAACTCTAACCCCTCCAGCCCATATTTCCTCACTCTGACTTCAATAGTCCACCCAAACCCAGTCCCCTGGAACCTAGTGAATTCCCAACAATCCCACACTGTGAGCTTAACTAGGTGGTCGTCCCCGAACCCTTACAGCCTAACCCAATAGGCCAGCGCTAGTTTCTCCTGCCTGAGCTCTAGTAGCATTTCTCCACCTTCAATGAACACCACATTATTGGGGGTTGATCTAATAGCTCCTAAACAGATCCGCAGAGTACCATACTAGAGTGTGCAACAACATGGCTGATATATCAGGCAATAGATTGAGACAGACACACTGGGTTTATTGATGTCAAACTTTATTCTCCATGGAGAGTAGTGCTCGTGTTACTTAGGCAACAATGTCAGCCTACACTGGCCCCCAGGAACTAAATCCTCTGACCAACCCCTGTATCTGCTAGAAAAGTAAACAGCGCCTTACAACATTCCCTCATTATTATTATCACCCATCACCTATCCCCAGAATCCTGCATAAATTCCACCCCTGTCACAGCTCACTGATCCTACCCCGCAGTATAGCCCTCTTAACATTGTAGCCACTACACTGCAGAAGCACATGGTCAACTGTTTCAGGCACGCAACAAACCTCACAGGCACCCGACTCACACTTTTCACACGCTAAAAGGTGAAGGGTGGATCTAATGCCAGTATGGCTGAACCGTAACCTGGCGAGCATTACTTCCTCCCTCCTGCATCTCCCACTAAAAGGCGTGACCGCAACTGACTTTTGGATGCCGTAATAGTGCCTCCCTTGACACAACTATCTCACGCCCGCTGCCAGGACTCCATCACTGCTGTTTTGATCAGGGACTTGGCCTCACCCTTCCCATATGGGTCTTTCAAAATGGCCTCCTCGAGCACCTTTAGCCAGCCTGTCAGCACGCTCATTACCCCGGACTCCCACGTGCGCAGGGACCCGACAGAAGTGCACATCCAGGCCCGCCCTCAGCAGCCGCATACTGACATCCAGCAGAACACGCTCTGAGACTGCAGAAGACAGGCTCTGAAGAACAGACATCGAGTCTGAGCACACCACTACCCAATCAGGCCCCACCTCTTCAACCCACTGCAAACCTGAAATTATAGAGACCAGCTCGGCAGGGAACACAGCAAGACGATCAGGCAAGCGTTTAGAAATCACCACGTTAAAGTCAGGCACATACACAGACCCAGTCCCCGGGTCCTTAGAGCCATCTGTGAAGATAGTTAGGCAGGACACGTACTCCCGCTACACATAATCTTGGACCAAGAACCCAAAGTTACCCCCATGCCGTTCAGCCCAGCCCGACGCTCAAGTTCACTTTGGGCTCTGGAATTACCCACGGAGGGACATTACCCCACACCAGCTGTGGCCCATAATCCAGCCCAGCCAAGCCATAGCCCTCAGACAGTGCCTGAACAGTCCACCCAAAGCCCTTAGACCGCCGTGGCTGCAGATACTCCCAGCAGTCACGTCACAGGTTGGTCCTCCCCAGAGCCCTGCAGCTTAGCCCATCCCGCCGGGAGGACAGCGGCATCTCCCCAGCCTCCACCACCAGAGCACTAGTCCTGAACGCACCCAAACAGAGCCTCAAGGCCCTGAACTGAGTCCGGTCAAGCCTGGCCAGAACACTCTTGGCAGCCGTTCCATAGACCACGCACCCATAATCAATGCAGGAGCGAATCAAGGCCCCATATATGTCCAAGAGTGACCGCCTGTCCGCACCCCAGCCATAGCCACAGACAGACCGAAGCAGGTTCACGATCTCCATAGCTACGTAATGTCCTTTACCATTTAAAAAAAATAAAAAAAATAAAATCCTTTACCATTTAACGTGTAACCAGCGACCTCTAGCACTCATGGGGAAACATTTTTGATGAACAAAGTAATATTCAGTAAAGTTATGGCCTGACCTCTGTATGATTATGCAGGATCTCTGTGCTGTAGTCCTGAGGGATATTCCTGTAATGCTCACTGTTGGCTTTTGGAACATGATATAACAGTGCATTATAAAACAAAATAATACATGGATAGATTTCAATTTAATTTTATTCAGGTGACAATCCATCACATCATATAAAAGTCATACGTATAAGTATATACGAACTTTGATGCTATATCAAAGTTCTATAGCATGAAAACAATGTTAAGGGGACAAACATTAGCCATCATCAAGGACAGATGTGCAAGAAGTGAGATCTAGGTACGTAGGTAGGTCTACTTTATTTCTGCAATCCCAGAAGGAAATTGCAGTGTAGGTTTACAGATATAGATTCTTTAGGGTGGAAAAATTCACTGTTTTCCATTGCCATTGATAGGCAATTTCTTGTAGGCGTCAGAGTCCAGGAAGGCCTTGAGTTTGGGACGTGCAGACATCGTTTCGACAAAGCTCTTCAGGGAGGGGAAGTCATCAAGGCAGCAGGAGCAGAGAACCAGGTGGTTGAGCATGACTTCAAGCAGACTGTAGTCAGCGAAGGAAACCTTTGAAAGATGCACAAGAATGAGTTGTTTTTGCAAGACAAAAACAAAATGTAATCTTTAAAATCTAAAAACTTACATTCTAAATAACTGATTTTAATATTAGTCAATTAACTGGCTCTGATTCTCTAAGAATTAAGAAATTCGTTTATTTTTCTTTCTCAGAACAAGTCACCTTGTCACCAACAAGGAAGCCAGTCTTGTTTCTGGCCAGAACAGCCTCAAACTTGGAGAGGTGGTTGGGCAGGTCTTTGATGTACTGGTCTTTTCCAGTGTCCTGTGAAGAGAGTCAAAGAGATGATGACACATCCTAAGAACTTGCCTGGGGGGAGAGAGAAAACGTTGTGCGCCACTTTGCTGCAGCTTCCGGGTTGAACTAAATGTTTCCTGTGTGCAACGGGCTTTGAGGCAAGTTTTTTTCTCATTTGTTGGGTGTGCCAGAGGTCGTACAGTGTTCAACACACCACCATTTCTGTTTCAATAACTGTTTTGCAACATTTTATCAGGGCTGACAGGATTGAGGAAGCTGTCAATTTTCAGCAAGTCCCCAACTCAGCAGATTCCTACTAAAAATCAACCCTAGCTCCTTCAATTACCAATGAAGTGCTGAGATCCTGGATGGCTCAGTATCACTGCTGCCAACTATCTACAGCCATGAGATTCCAATGACGTAGTGAAATAAATAGGGGAAAATGTGGTAGACATGAAATACAGTATAAGCTGCTTTACACATGCTAGGAGTCAGTCAACTTCTGCTCTATTTCTACTCTCATAGGATAAATATGAGAGGTTATCACATACATATTCCTGGTAAATCAGGCGTCCATATTTAAGGCGTAAATCTTCAACGCCATCGTTCATCATGTCAATAAGTGCTGCTTCTTTGACATCCTTCCCATATGCCCCTGCAAAGGACACAATATGAACACCATTATGCAATTTAAAGTTCCAAGTATAAATTATATCCTGTAAAGGTAAAGTATAATGAATGATAGATAAAAGTAATGTTAATATGTTAATAAATTAAAACAATACAATTAAATCAGGTAGCCAACATGAACAAGAGGGAAGGATACCATGAGTGCGACCCAAGTGCCTTAGGATGGCATTTGACTGAAACAAAGTCAAGTCTCCATCCTCAAACTTGGGCAACTGGCCAAATACCTAAAAAAAAAAAGGATGTAACATGCATCTCGTCACTTGTGTAAACATGCACAACTGACATTTTACATGGCCATTGTTAGCTTTACTGAAGGTGACAAATCTCTTATTTTATTGGAAAATATTTTATTGCTGTTGTTTTTAAGTGTCTGAGTACCTTGAAAAGCACTTTACAAATATTAATTATTATATATTAATATATATAAATTATTATTATTAAAAAAGAGGAGACTCACGCAAGTGGGTTTTAAGTCCCCCTTCAGCCAGTCGTCAAAGTTCATCAGAACCTCCTTCCACTCCTGACCCTGGTCGGACAACATGATTCTCGTTGCACCACAGCGCCCTGTTAAGCAAAACAGACCTTCTTGGCACATGTATAAAGCAATCATCAAATCATAAAAGGGGCCATAGGGGCTACCCAACTACCTAGAGACTTTTTTATTTCTTCTGCAAAGAAGAAGAAAAAGCCTGCAACTCCATCCTAACTCAACCCATGTTTCAATAAAGGATTTTAAATTCACAATCATCTCTTTAGAATCAGAATTTGTTTTTATTGCCATGCCGTTTTTCAACATACTAGAAATTAGCTTTTGGCCATGGTAGATAACAGAGACAACATTGGACAGGGTGCAGGGACGAGAGGACAGTGCAAAGACAGGACTGTGCAAAGAGCAAGTACAAAATGCTAGCGCAAAAAAGAATAAGCTAAGAAAAAGAACAATATACAAAAAGTAGTACAGTCAGTGTATATACTGTGAGTGAGCAGAGTGTAATGTGTGTGTGAGTGTGGCGGGGTCAGTAGTGGGGCGGGGGGTGGGAGTCAGAGGGGGACACAAGTCTTGTTGAAGAGGCTGATGGCCGTGAGGAAGAAGCTGCCTCTGTGGTGTGCAGACGTGGTCCTATTGGACCACAGCCTTTTGCCTGAGGGGAGTGGCAGGAAGGGATTATGGCCGGAGTGGGAGGGGTCGGACGCAATCTTCCTGGCCCGCTTCAGCGTCCTGGAGTTGTGCAGGACCAGGATGGAGGGCAGGTTGCAGCAAATCACCTTCTCGGTGGATTGGATGATGCGCTGCAGTTTGGCCCTGTCCTTGGCTGTAGTGGTGGAGTACCAGATGGTGATAGAAGAGGTGAGGATGGACTTGATGATTGAGGTGTAGTACCATAATTTTCTTTGGTAGTCCAAATTTCTTCAGCTGCCTCAGGAAGTACATCCTCTGCTGTGCCTTCTTTGCAAGGGAGCTGGTGTTTAGTTCCCATCTGACATCCCGGGAGATTGTGGTGCCCAGGAGTGGGAGGAGTCAACAGTGGTCACTGGGGTGTCATTCAGTGTGATTGGGGGGGGGGGGGGGGGGCGATTTCTTTCTAAAGCCTACAATCATCTCCACTCTCCAGGTTGTTTTGGCCGCAGCAGGACAGCAGCTGGTCGATCTCCCACCTGTAGGTCGGACTAGTCTCCCTTAGAGATGAGTCCAATGAGGGTGGCGTCTTCTGCAAACTTCAGGATCTTGACAGACTGGTGGCTGGAGGTGCAGCTGTTCGTGCACAGGGAGACGAGTAGGGGAAAGGAGGCAGCCCTGGGTGGAGCCGGGGCCGTCCTACACCGTGGACCGTTACTGTTGTTTTTTTAAATTAAATTCCTTACTTCAACATTAACCAACATCAACATTAACCAACATCAATATTAACCAACATGAACATTAACCAACATCACTGCTCCTGACCCAGTGCAGCACTCCCTAATTTTTTCCTTCCTATAAGTAGGCCTCGCCGTTGTCCCCTTTTGAATGAATCCATTCACGCAGGCTTTCCTCTCATGCTGCCTTTATTCTCTTTCAACAATGCACCTCGGGATGGCCTAATTAGACATGGCCAAGGCCTGGCAATCTGTCACATGTTCCACAAAAGAATGTACACTTCTTTGCATGACTAGCTGGAGCAGCATTAATAATACAGAGGCAGAGCTGATGAAGCTGCAGAGATAAAATGCCGGTCATCGATACTATAATGTACAGCGCAGGGTACAGCACCTAAGGGTGCAGCTGAAATATTAGAACTGTGACACAAATGATCACACAGATTGTAATAGCGGCTCGGAACAACCTGTTTAATATAAGGAGTGTTGCTGCAGAAGGATTGAGAAACAGGTTAACATATAACCATTATCATAAAGCAAAGGACATTATGATTGAAAATGATTATGAAGGGAATCTTTTGAATATTTTTAAGTGCATTCTGATGATTGGCTACATTGGAACAATATAAAAGCCGTCACGTGACTACCAGGGTTTTTCCTGGCTCAGAATGGGTCTTTGGGGGGTGATGCGCACACACTTTTTGGGGGAAATACAGAGTAGCCTACCAGCATATAGGGTTTGGGAAAATGTAGTCCCAGACACGACCATCTTGTTTCTACACAGGTGTATATTTGTCTGATTGGCTCTACTGCATAGAATCCTATGCAATCAGAGAATAGATACACCTGTGTAGAAACAAGATGGTCGTGTCTGGGACTACATTTTCCCAAGCCCTATATTCTGTGCTGTCATTCTGACTGAGCTCACTTTTCACAATCGCGGGAAATCTCCTGACACGACAAAATTAATATGAAGACAAAATGTTTAAGGTAGGCTACTGATAACAGGTTATCTCGATTACTATAGGCTTTGTGCACCAGCTTCACTACTTCCTGAAAGTCACTTGGCTTCTTTATTTCCTGTCCAATATGATTGGATCAAGTGATTTAATCAGGTGTGCGCTGGGTCTGCCGCACACCTGATTAATCACTTAATCCAATCATATAGGACAGGAAATAAAGTTGCAAAGTGACTTTCAGGAAGTAGTGAAGCTGGTGCACAGAGCCTATTGGTCCAAACCATGGACAACACAAGAAAGAGGGAAGGGCTGCACAAGCCATCAAACACATTTGGAGAGGATTTGAAATGATTTTTTATGCTAAAATTTTTAGCATTTTGGAACTGGTGATTTTCCTTTGGCTTTGGCTAAAATCTATTTGGGAGGCGCCAAAAAGTCGACAACCCTGACTAGACGGTCCACATAACTCCACAGTGAGACTCCCCAACCCCACAGTGAGACTCCCCAACCCCACAGTGAGACTCCCCAACCCCACAGTGAGACTCCCCAACCCCACAGTGAGACTCCCCAACCCCACAGTGAGACTCCCCAACCCCACAGTGAGACTCCCCAACCCCACAACAACCCCACTTTTTATACATACCGCGGACAGCAAAGTAAGTGATGGTGTAAGGAGGCACTGGAGAAAGAGAAACAAATAATTTAAAAGATGTATTGCACACAGGAGTTGAAGGGCATGTAACGCTTATAAGCGATGTTGTGGTAACGTTAGTTTTTTGCAAATAAAGAAGCACATAGAGCATAACGTAAAACAGTTTCATCTAGCAATGTGTTGTAGCTGTTGTAGCCTAGCCTACTTCACTACTTCAAAGTAACCTAGTTTCTTGCTAGCCTACTTACTCTTGCGCTGGAGGTAAAGGTCACAGTCAATCCTACTGCAGCTCGACGATTGTGTGAGAGACTGTTTCACGCTATAGGTAGGTTTTGTAGCCCAGTTTGCGTCAAGTATCCAGGGGTTAGTTCAGTCCTGACAAAAACGTTGCAAAACGTTTATTCACACGGAAACGGTGGTGCGTTGAACACCCAGTGTGTTACGCAAGCGTTGCACCTGTCCTATGGCAGCTGAGAAGATACGGCGAGGTGTATTAATCAGCCTGCTGATTGGGTAACACCTCTGCTCTGACACACCCACCAAACGAGATAAACCTACCTCAAACCTCAAAGCCCGTTTCACAGAAACATGTCGTTCAACTGTAGCAAAATGGTGCACACCGTTTTCAGATTGAACTCACCCCAAAGCTACCGCCTTGGCAACGCCCCCGCCTTCAGCGGGTACAGGGACCTTTGGTGTGTGGGAGGGGAGGGAGGAGGAGAGAAGAGTGGTCTCTGGTGACACGTCATTTTCTGCTGAGTCACCCTGACTGCTAATTAATATTAAGGTCTACAAGAGTAACATCCCAGAGGAAGATAGATGTTTGTTGAAATTAATGGTCTCTAAGCAACATAGACTGTTTATTTCACAGACCTATGCTACATGCAATGACAATAGCCTAATTTAACACTTTAATGACAGAACAAAGTGAACAAGCAGCTTTCTTTCTTTCTTTCTTATGAAGTACTGTATTTAGCCCCTGTTTACTGCTCTGTATATATTCTTAGTCAATAGACAAACATTTTCCAGGAGCTTGCTCAATCATCTTGTTGAGAGAGGTCAGGGAATAATTTTTACAGCTCACAATTCTGGCCCCCGGGTGAAACTGTTTTTTTTGCTTCCCTCTAGAATATGTAGGGGTGGGACCTATACCCACCCCCCATTGCTCTCTGTAAAGCGCATTGTGTTGCCTCTGTGTATGAAATGCGCTATACAAATAAAGTTTGATTTGATTTAACACGTCTCATACCCAAACACAGTGTAACATTTACAAATGTATTTAAATGGCAACCTTTAAGGTTGTATGTGCAGTGATCAGTGTGGTGTGCAGGGATACTGATTGACAGTCTTTACGGTGGTTGTGTTCCATTGGGTGTCCTTTTCCTGTCAAACCTGCTCACAAAGCTGTGTTTGCGCATCGTGCAATTATCCCCCAGCAGATATAGGAGTTTTTTGTCATGTTTTCAAAATCTTTTTGGGTGTTTGTAATCTGTGTTAAGTATGTATCTCTGATGTTCTGGTACAGTTGGCAGGTAGGCCAGTTAAAAAGTGAAGCTCGGTGTAGGTAAAATCTTCTCTAGGGAGCTGGATCTGCCTGTGGCGGCCTCTCTCGATGGCGAGGCTGTGCTCGCTGACTCTGTACTGTCAAGGGCTTCCTTAGTTGTGGGTCCGTCACAGTGCTCAGGTATTCTACCACTGTTTATTCTCTGTTTAGGGCTCTGTCTCACACTCTCTCTCACACACACACACCTTGTGTAAACACCTTGTGTGTGACGCCCAGACCCATTTTCTGCTGGGTCATTCTGACTGCATATCAGTTTTCTAGGACAAGAGTTACATCCCTGAGGAAGACATTTGTTGAAAGTAATGGGCTCCAAGCAACATAGATTGTTTATTGTACAGATTGCAATAGTAATGACAATTTCTTATCAATTATGATTATTTTTACAGCTACTGTATGACAGAACAACACTTCAACAAATTCTCATACAAACACAAAACTCTCTCTCACACACACACACCTTTATTTGTTGGTGATAATGACTGTAATAGGGTGTAACTACTACTTATATAGTAGTATAATAGTTTCCCCTCCTTGGCAGACATTCTGGTTGAGGGTCCCTTGTGCTTCTGAGGTTCAGCTGGTCACCCAGTTTGTGGATGAGCAGAGACAGCTGATTCATGGCCTGAGACTTGTCTTCCAGGAGCTCATAGCGTAGGCTTGAGATGTCCTGCTTGATCTCTTTCAGTTCCCCTGGAATTTAAAATGTGGTGACACCAAAAAGAGATGGAAACAAAGAAAGGGAGACATCAAAGAAACGGAGGCAGTTACGTATACTAACAAAAACAGACGTAACAAGCAGGAAGTTATTCATGCTTTATATATCTAGAACCTGTATGACCTCTGACCTGTGCCTTAGATTTAGAGGTTTACCTTCATTCACCTCGTCGTTCTCTTTGTCCACCTGGGCTTTCAAGACATATCGCTTGACGAGTCGCTTCATAATTTGCTGCAGTAAGGAAGAGGGAAAAAGCTCATCTTTTCTTGAGGACTCGAAACAAGATGGGTAACATTCTTGTGCACTGATAACAGCCCATACCTGATAGCGCGTGGGCTGGCTCAGCAGGCTGTTCATACTGTGCAGCTCTGCAATATGATGAAGACTGGTCTGCGTGGAGAGATTGACCTTCAAGCACAGACATACTCAGAGTTCAATAGCATATTTGAATTTGTGAGCATTCAGAATACACATCCTCAAAAGCTCATACAATGCTCAAAGGGCGATGGATACAAGCAAAGTGATCATCCAGGGATCATTCTACTACTACTAAATATATACTCCCTACCCTGGACTTAGAATAGTATATTCCCAGGTCCACATCCTTTTTCAAACTGCGCCTTGGCTGTCGGAGTAGGTTGATTATCCTCTTGATGCACTTGAGGAATGACTTGGGACTGGGCACCATGCTGAAGGGGGGAGGAAGAGTCTTGCCGTTGTCAAAATAGGACAGCCATAGCTTAGATCGTGCAAACTTCCACTCCACATCAGCGTCATCCTAAAAGATATAGGGAAAGTTCTCTTAGTGAACTGAGCCTGTACTTTCTTCCTGTATAAGAGAAATGTTAAAAGTCTGTGTAATTGTTTGAATGGAGGGTGAAGCCAGGGACAGGTATGAGGGCATACTTCAATCTCCTGATAGGAACTGTTGATCATGGCTATGAGCATGTTGAGGAGAACAACCACCATGGTGACGTTGTAGATACCAAACAGAACGTAGCCGATGTTCTCAATGAATTTGTGGTCATACTTCAGCACCACTGACGACACCTCTGACAGCCCAAATATTGACCAGAACAGTGTCTTGAAACTTTCCTCCACTCTGCAATGACATAAGTAATCGATTCAGTATGTTATGTTTTAACAGAAATGTATTTCTACTCTCTACCTATATGTTGTCAGTGATGCCAGATGCCAGACACACAAAAGAACAGCTTGACAAAGTCTATTGTACATAATTGTAGCCAATCTGTAACCAATACCCCCTTTTAGTAAAGAGACCAAGTTCCACTCTTCATCTAACTTCGGTAAGAAACACCTCTATCACTTCCCTCGCCCCGTTACCAACCCTGGAGATCATGTTTAATAATGAATGAGTTAAAAAGGTTTGATTACATGAGCAGATTGAGCAAGAGTGAGTGAACTCTGCAGATCATGGATGTCTCACTCTGACCAAGGAACAGGAACAAAAAAAGAATGAAATGTCAGTCTTAAATTCACTTCCTGTTTGGAACTACTGTACTGCTACCCTGAGAGCCCAGTGCTCCAGAGCCAAGCTCCAACTCTGTAAAAGAGGCTCTTATGTTTTGTCACAAGCCACGTGTGACATATCTGACGATTCCTTCGTTTTCATGTTCCTTGACTTGAACTGAGTAAATGTAGATCTCACTCACGTGGTGAAGGCCAGGTTCACCTTGGCGCCCAGGTAGTAGGAGTAGAGGATGAACATGCCTATCATAAATGCCAGGAAGACCATGATGAACAAGACCATGAACTTGAAAATGTCCTTGACTGTTCGGCCCAGGGAGATCTGGAGAGGACCGAAGCTTTCGTTGGCCGGCAGGATATAGGCGATGCGCAGGAAACTCAGCACCACCGCGATGGCGTAGAGCCCCTCAGAGATGAGCTGGGGATCTGAGGGCAGCCACTTGTCCCTGGCTGGAATTGGAGGTAAGACAACACAAATACAGTAGGAATCTGATTTAGGTCATTATTTATAATTGTTTTCTCTCCAAGCAGATTCTGACTTAAGATGCTTCTAGTATGCAAAATTAGAATATCAGTATTGCTCTACAAGATGTATGAATTGTACACTAGAGCGTCATGATCAATATGTGAAGTAGTGGGATCCTCTCAAGCTCACCATAGGTCAGGTATCTGATGTCTGGGGGCAGGTTCACAAGTGACAGGTCACTGGCATGAACCTTCTCATCTACATATTGCTGAGCCCTTGTGGCCTGGTGGAACGCTACCAGTCTGGAAGCGAAGGAGGCGATGAAGATGGAGAGCATGCCGAAGTCCAGAACGTGCCACAGGTGCAGAAGGTACTCCCTGAGACCCTTGGTCCACAACTCCTTACACTCCGACCACATCATCCCTGCAGAGCAGACAAGAGGAAGACATTCGCAGCGAGTGCAACGCCATCAGGGCAGATGTTTACCTCTGCCCCAGCGACAGAGCAGGACGAGAGGTTTTGTTTTCAGTGGCGTGTGTGCGTTTGTTTGTTTGTGTGTCCGTCGGTCCGTCTGCAGGACTACACAAAAACTACTAGACCACTCAGTGTCGTGTAGTAGCAAGGACCAATTTAGAACCCATTAAATTGGAGCGGATCCGAATCACGATGCGATGAGCTACCCAAACACGGCTGGCCATTCACTTCCATTCATTTTTTTAGATTAGAATTACCCAAAAACTACCAGACCGCATTTCATGAAACGTCATCATCAATGGGGGGAATTGAAATGGCCATATCTCGACATGGGAAGGTCACAGAGGCACAGGGTCTGGAATGGAATAAAAATCTTGACCTAACGAATGCAGCAATACCAAACATGTGCGCGCACAGAGCCACAAAACACATTCATGGGCAGAGGCTGTTATGAGACCCAGGTGGCTTGGACCATGTGAAGAGATGACAATGCTTGAGAGTTCAAAAAAGGAGGCTTTACTTTGCCAAAACAATGAGAATACAGCCATAAGGTTCAACAGAAAAAAGGCAAAGGACTGAAACTAAAAAACAGAACAAAAAATCAGAGCAAGTCTGAGTCACAGAGAATCTCTACATTGTCAAGTTCAAGCACAGAACACAACATAAGCAAGGCTTAAATACTCTAGGCATAGATGTGTTGTAATGAGTCATCAGCAGAACACAGCACAGGTGTGGTGCAGACTTCTTTGCCGGCGCTGTGGCATACTCCCTGGGAAGGACTGCGCTCTGCTGCCACCCGGCTCCTGGGAGGCCTCATGACAGAGGCCTGTGCTCTCTGAGCACCATTTCTAGTTGATTATGAATTTTTTGACTATTCATGATCTCACCAGCAACCCAGACCATGATGAGGATCTCAGTCCAGCTGAACCGGGTAGTCTTCACCCTGAAGAGCTGCCTGGGGTGGTCTGTGACAGTCACGTTGGGTAGAGTGGTGATGCCAGTGAACCGGTCCGAGGCGTTGAACACCAGCAGACACAGGAAGATGAGGAAGGAGGCCGCATGCGCCACAAACTTCATGAAGGGGCTTCGCAGGACCTTCCCCAGCTACAGATACACATGGAGAGATGCAATTGTCAGTCAGTCTAAGGGCCCATTCATGCTCTACGTAATTACACGAGGTGTGTTAGACGTGTCCTTGCGTACAGTAGCAATGTGTGTCTTGGATAAAATTAACTTCATGCAAGAGCTTGCGTAGAGCCCGCGTTCCCAGACGCGTCAGTGTAGCTTGCGTAGAGAATGAATCAGTCAGAGATCTAACTACCTGCAGTGTACAAAATTAACTTTTTGGCTCACTTGCCAAGGGGACTCTGGTCCAAGGAAAAAATCCACCAGCCAAGCATATTTTTTGCCGGCCATAATAATAAATTGACTTTTTGTGTCACATACTTTTGTTTCAGTAGCTACATTTCATTTAGACTGATTAGCTATCAAAAGGCTCATAGCTATGCATAGCATTTTCCCGATCCCTTTTACCTTTCTGACAATCAGTTTCCGACTGGGTCATCCTGGGAATGATATTTTTCAGTATGCAAAGTTACTTTGTAACGGATCATTTAAAAAAGTACAATACTTGATAAAAGTAAATTACTAACTCAAAAAAGTACACAGAAAAGCAAATCATTTACTGTAATGACAGTAGTTATGCAATCTGTTACTTCCACGTCTTCTGGTCTTACCCGACTGCAAGGGGACACCCAGTAGCCTACAGCCAGAAGGGGCAAGAACAGCACCACCAGCAGCACCACCAGACACTTCACAGGAGTACTTTGCTCCCGCAGGAAAGACAGGTTCTCATACCAGATGGTCAGAAGCTGCTGCTGGCAGTTGGGGTGGGCAACAAACTATAGAGGAGAGAAGAGAAATGTATTGGAGAGGCAAAATATACTGTATATGAGATAAGAGTTGTATGGTAGCAGTGTTGGATAGTTTCGAGGGATATTGTTGTATCTGCCACTTGCCTTCTTCACCTCATATTTAATGGCCAGTTTGACTCTGCTCAGGAGGCAGTATCGAAGCTTTCCATCATCCACCTCACCACTAACGTCCCCGTTTAATATGGCCTCCACCTCCTCTGTGTCCCGACAAATGTCCAGAACCCCCACTGCAAAGTCCTTACACTGCATAGACAGCTTACGATAATCATTCTAGGGAAAGGGAAACCCAAAATAGATTGACATTCATTCATGTTTTTGTCTCCTCCTTCATATTAAGGGTACACAGCATCCCTTTACATCTCTTTAGTAACACAAGATCTGCTTTTTAGGGTCATTTAACATCCATTACCAGTCTAATTGACGTAGGCTACCTTATGAAAGTGGTAACATAAACCTTTCAAATAGATTGTTGCCAAATATAATATTTACCAGGGAGAAGACATGCGTTGTTGTTTCTTTTTTAAGGCTCTTTTTATCCTGGTGGCGACAGCAGCACACACACACAAACACCAGACACAAAATTGTTGTTAATAAAAAATATAAAAGGAGTTGTTGAGACAATGAAATGGCTTACTTGTCATGAAAACAGAATCAGTCTTATGTCTACAGGGTTAGGGTTAGGTTGTATGCCATGTCACACTTCCGAGGTTGTAATGTAAACAGAGAAATATTGTTAGGTCATAACGTAAAATGGATGGACACAAAAACATGTAAATCAATCAGCAATCTCAGAGGAGACAGCCCCTAAAGCCTCTACCTTGAACTCTTTCTCGATGTTGGCGAGCTTGGCCAGTTCATTGCTGAGCTCCAGTGCTGTGAGAACGGGATCCTCACTGGAGAGGGACAGGTACGCAGGGCTGGCCAGACCCCGGTAGGCGTTGATGCGAGAGCGGGAGTGACTGAAGGAGTCCTTGAGCTGTTTCTCAGTGCAGTCCGGACACTTGCAGAAGTAGTCGTGTGGCCGCTCGATTCTCGCACCCTTCAGCAGCAGCATGTGGACCACCTCGTACTTCTGCCCGTGGGCCGCCAAGATGACAGGCGTGATGTCGGGAGAAAAGCGAGTCCCATCCTCGTCGTAGGAGTAGAAGTCATCGTCCTGCAGCTCACAGGGACTGCGCGTCAACCGCTCACTGTTGAGGAAAGCTGGGTGGGTGAGGATGGTCTCCACAATTCGGACATAGCCCTTGCTGATGGCCAGGAGCAGGGCGTCACCAATGCGCGCCAGGTTATCTTTCCGAAGGAGCAACTCGGTTACCTCCAGGTGCTCATTGCCCACAGCCAGCTGCAGCCCGTTCTGGCCCATGTAGTCCACACAGTTGACATTCAGAGTCGGGATGTCCTCCAGCATCTTGCGCACGACAGGGATATTGCCGTACTCCGCAGCGTCCAAGAAGCGCTCCTCCTCAGGGGTGATGTTGCTGCCGCGGTCGTTGAACATGAGGGCCGGGCCACGCACCCCTAGCCGACGGCCGCGGTCCCTGGCTGCACTCATGCGGTGGTGTGCGGTGCGCTCCACTGTTGTCCTGGCAGACGGAGAGTGTGGACAAAATGAGAAAGGTTATCGCCTCTGTTCAAAGCTGGCCTTTGTATAGGCTAGTGCATATGCACACATTACAGAAATGTCTCTACCAGAAAATGCCTTCAAGGTGTCCGTTTTGTTCGAAGTGGAGCTGCTTTCAATTTCTGGTCATTGTACCCCAACCTGCGTCATTCTGCCACCCATATGGGTTCAGAAGGGTGAGGAGTGGCACCACAGCTTTCTCACCTCAGAACAATAGCAGGGGAGCCAGGATTAGACCCACAGATAGTGTGAACTCCTCCCAGCTTTAATAGCATTTTAATGAAACACAACAGATGCTCGCCTTGGGGCTAAACTACAGGTTGCACTGCGGTGACATTGCTTTCTGTCTCAAGGAGAGCAACTGTTGAGGGCAGGGGAGATAGGTCATGATGCCAGAAATGTATGTATTCAACAACGGAACAGTTTGGATTCGGTAACAAATTTGGTAAATTAATTTAGCGAGCTAGAAAACATTCCATTCCGCACATTCAGTTGAATGCAAGACATTTACTGAATAAGCACACAAAAGATTCTCACTTAAGATTGTCATTTCCCATTCTGTGCAACGCACCATGTTCACACTGGGCTGGCCTGGGAGCCAATCATGTTCAGAGATCCAGGCAATATTTTTAGCCCCTCAGTCACATTTATGTCGATGTTATGAAAGTAAGCTAACCCCCGTGTAGACTCAACAAGGTATGTAGATCTTATGAAATACATCCAACATACAATTCTTGTGCACATCATTCTTGTGTAAATGTCTTGTGAAATCATGTTCATGGTGCAAATATAGTTGTACTTACTTTTAGCAACAGATAAGCCTTCAGAAACTGCAGCATTCACCTTGAGAGCTGCAGTATAATTAAGACAAGTTCTTGAATTTATAGATGATTCACTTTATTGTCCTTAAAAATTGAAACTGCAGAAACTAGCACCCTCGAGAATCATAATAAATCCAATGTGTCTTAACTGAAACAAGACCCAGACACATAAGAACATGTTTCACTAGCACTAGACACATTATTATCAAAATGATACATTTATAAGACACATGCAGATTTGCCATGCCAGCAAATAAAAAACATATTCCAGAGGTCTTGACATCTTTCTCCAGTTTGGGCAGTCAATAAAATCCATTTTGAGAATCCAAAATGTCTTTTTGTTGCAAAAACTAATCCCAACACCTGAATTTGACCGATTTCATCCATTCCTTTTCAAATGTCCGTACACTTGTTTGACTTAAGCGATGGCTTCTCCACCAGGAATCACATCTACTTGTTCAAAGGCTGTCCTCCGTGTCCAGTCCATACTTTTCAATGTAGCGCCTGGAGAGAAGTGGAAAGAAAACATTGTAAAGACTCATTAGACAAGAACAAATGCTTAAGACAACACACCACTATTAACTTGTTTTAATTCAAATATATCTGAAAAATTAAAAACATGATAGAGAGATAGATAGATAGATAGATAAACTTCAATAATACCTTCTTGCAAAATTATACAAGGCCTCTTTCCGCTCCTGAAGTGACATGTGTCTGTCTATTGGCGATTTCCCAAAGGATTTAGAAGCTGGCTATGGATCAGAAGAAGAAACCTACATCACCACAAAGCTGTTTCACAATAAGCAGTTCAACTGTTGTGACTTCAGACATGAACTTCGATTACAGCTATTACATATCTCCAACTCATAATATACTTGCAAGGGTACAACAGGGAAATAAGTTGTGTTCTTACCTTGATGGTGGGAATGGGGGCAGCAGCTAAGGAAGGGGAGTTCTGGAAGGATCCAAATGATGACCCTCCTGTCGCACTCACAGAGAACTCCTCAGTTCTCTCCAGCAGGTTAGTTATGGTGGTGTCCACACAGTTGGTTTGCACTGTACAGAAAAAATAAATAAATAAATACATCCATATATATTTTATAAATAATCTAAGGTGACACATAAGCCTGTGTGTTCGCTCACCAAGATCCCTGGTGATGACACTGATGGGGACGTCAGGCAGCACGTCCTTGACCTGCAGGGCCATCCTGCTGACTCTGTGCTCGTCGGCTGCAGGGCTCTGGGACGTGAAGCCCAGGGGAGCGGAGCGAGGTCTGGCACCTAGACCTGGAGCCCCAAAAAAAACACATCAGATCTGGGGCCCAAATACACTCACCTGAGGTCTGCTCGGCTCATCTGAGGGTGCACTTTGGGGACTGTTTCATTGTACTCGGTTCTAGGTTACTAGGTTTTATTCCACTAGGTCAGGGTTCGAAAACCTGCAGCTACTTGACAACTCATTGTTGACTCGAGTCAAATTTTGAATTGGTAGACTAATACAATTGACAATTAGCAGCATAATGCAAATCCACTGAAAACATTGGGGTTGAATAAATAAATATACGCTACTGAAACCACCTAAATTAAGTCTAGGTGTTTCATTTGTAAGGCAGCCATATATTAGCCTGTCCAACACGCGCACCATGGACAGCTCACAACGTGGAACAAATCGTTTGTTAAGTGGTGCAGCTGTATGTGTATATACAGTATATGTGATGCGTGTCCAACCGTCTGTCCCTTCGTAGCATGATATTTACATCAATCAACCAGCAGAGGGCACTAGAGATTGCTAATAAACCCGCTAACTTTTTTTTATTTTAAATACACCCTTAATTTTCTTATTCTGTCAGTAGGCCACCCGCTCTAACTACAAGCAAACAACAAAAAAGATGAGTAAAAGTTAGAAAAAATCTAAGTAATGAGCTAGTATTCAGGAATGAAATGGCCACAAGAAAGAGAAAGAGTGAACACGAATACTGACATTTCAAAGTATCGACCGACATAGCTAACACAGCTGGGTTGCCGCTATGTATCATCTGCAGTGAGAAATTCTCCCACAATAATGAGCAATGCTGAGAGACTACATTTGCCACATAATGCTCTTCATCTTTCAAGCCCATCATGTTCATCCGTTGTGGCTCCTGAGGTACACTTTTTTTTCTTAAATGTGAAAAAAAAAGTATT
Source organism: Borostomias antarcticus (assembly GCF_949987555.1). Taxonomy (NCBI): domain Eukaryota; kingdom Metazoa; phylum Chordata; class Actinopteri; order Stomiiformes; family Stomiidae; genus Borostomias; species Borostomias antarcticus. The sequence goes on along the minus strand of NC_140247.1, from coordinate 6,743,133 downwards.
TGGCTGTTATAAAGGCTCCTGACCCCATCAAGTACACTCCTTTTCCTTTGCTTATTGAGCGTAGTCTGATCATAAACACTGTAATATCTTCAGTGACATGATGGCAGTTGTATGCATGTTGATCTCTGTGTTTGGCTTACTGGATGTTGTCGTGTGCGGGGCAACGTGTCTTTTCCTTTTGATATGCTCTGCTTTGTCCGCTTTGGTGATCTGGGTTGACACCACACCAAGTTCAGTTGCAAGGAGCTGAAAATGAAGTGAATGAAATGATCTGAGAGTAGGCCGAGCCATAAACAGGATGAGACTGTTGTCTGAAAACACAGTTAATGGTCTATACCTCCTGGACTTTGTTGGCAAACTCTTGCAGGGACTCTCCATCTGTCCTGGACACGAGTGGGAGCCATCTGTATAGGAGAATGGAAAAAGAGAGAGAGACACAGAGATAGAGACAGAGACAGACAGAGAGGGAGAGAGAGAGAGACACACACACACATTGGCTTCCACATTTCATATAATCAAACAAACTGAAGCAGTGTTTCATGGAGCTCCAGCACGGATAATAGAACTGAGGACCAAGGTCCGCTGTGGCACTGGCACTAGAACACTAGCCTGGCTTCACCAAACCCAATTTGCAAAAATGCGATGCGTCTGGAAATCCTGTGCTTATTTCCAATGGGCATTACCAACGGTCGCAAACCAAAATGCCTCTGGACACAATTGGATAGACCTACAACCAATCAGAGCAACGAAATGTGGGTTAGTCATCGTATCAAGTGGGTACAGTCATCGTATCAAACCTGACCCATATTAGATAAACGGTTGTGATTGGCCCGACCAATACCTGGTCAGGTGGTAATCAGTTTGAACAGGTGGATGTCCAAACCGGGTGAAACAGAATGTGAGCTCGTGATCAGGATGGCGACGCCAGGCTACTATAACACCCCCACACTGGCACGGTTTACTGAGAGCCCCCGGGAATACAATGGTATACTCTAAATATCTGTGATAATCTGAAACGTCTAGTAAGTATAAATAGTAGAGAAAAGTAATTATTTAGTACCTTACATGATAGACTGTACATGGGACGAAAAAGGTCCACAACAGTTCTGTCAACCAAGAGGAGTCCGGTGTACTCTAAAAAGAGAGTCAAACAACATAGCTCTTTATTCAAGGTAAATCTAGTGCCCCATAAGCCCATGGAAGTGATTTTAAGGTAGGAATTAACTGGGGATTCTCTAAATGGAAACATTATAGGTTACAACAAGAATGAATATCTAATACACACACACCGAGTCAAAACTAAAAATAAGTACTATTAATCCCCATTAAAGTAAGAATGTAGGCGAGGTCACAAAATCCCCTTAGTTTCATTATACTCAAACATTATTTAGCACCACAGGACATAAGAGACATGATAATCTATTGACTGAATAGTAGGTTTGGTGTTTACCAAAGCAAGAAACGGCCTCTTCACCTGCAAGGCCACAGGCTGGATGGTATCAGTCACCGAGAAGGGCCACGAACTGAGGGGGAGAAAGTACACAACTAAGAACAAGGCCTATAACACACTGTCCTGCCGGAGATGGTTATATATCAGCTGTTTAACTATGTCTTCCATAAACTCTGCTCAATTGATAATTGATATTCTTGTAAGTGCTGTCTGTGTCTGACCTGAACTTGAGCAGGCCGGATCGTCCATTGGTGGTGTCCTCCTCAGGGAAGAGGAGCAGGGGCAGAGTGTTTGGGATAGACAAGTACCTCCTGAGGGAGTCTTCCACCTCCCCCTGGCTCCACATTGGACCCAGCTCCATGAAGCCTCGGGCCCAACAGACAAAACCTGCGGAGCCCCCCAGCATAGGCTGAGGAGTGGACAGCACAGCACAGCACACTAAGAGTTAAAACTAAGAACTTTTTTTTATCAGTACACAGATACAGGCACTGCAGGCCAATAAATGAACGGTACTCACAGTGTTGCAGGAGGTCAGAAGATTGACAATGTTGTGGTCAAACTCCGTCACATGATTGCAGATGTACAGTTTCACACTTTTGTCTCTTAAGCGTGGGCTGTTCTGTCTGACATGCATTCCAAGGACTGAGCACATTATCCTCACAATGCATCTGGACCAAATGAGAGGTTTGTTAGAACAATGCAAACCCACCCCTGATGATGCAAACTAATCAAGTGACACACACACAGTCACAGACATTTGACTTACGGTATATTTAATTTAATTTACGTTTGGACGTATACCCTACATGACAGATATGGCAAATGAGTTCTTACCTCCTGATAAGACTGTCTGGCAGTGCGCAGCTCACCAGAAACACATGTACGCCTATGAAGATGCGTAGTAACATCAGACAGACTCCAATCGGAGAATAGATCATGAGTAGAAGCCGAGCCAGTCCATCATTGGGCAACCTATCAGAGAAACAGTATACATGTCAGTACCCAAGCAAGTAATGTTACTAAATGTTACAGCAACAAGTAAAGTTACTGACAAGGTTAGCTCAGATAGCCGACTAAAGATAGCACAAATTCTAGCTCGCAGATAATGGGTTAGGGTTATAATTGGCTCCGAAAGTTAAGTTAATTAACGTTAGAGATGGGTAGACAATGACGTGACCTAACGTTAGCGTCACATGCTGCAATGAGCTACATGGAAACACAAGTCTCACAGCTCACTACCGTTAGCGAGCCTGTACTGTTGGAGTTTCAACAAGATGATATAGCTGCGTTAGCTAGATAACGGCTGGAGAGTGGGCCAGGATCGCTAGTGCTGGCTCTCTAGTGTGAAGGCGTGCTCTGCTATGCTAACACCATTAGCAGGGAAGCTAACCTGTCCGACCCGTTAGCTAAGCTACCTCCAACATCTAACCCCCACATCGGCTCGACCCTTTGAAAATTGACTGTTTACCGCTTAAAGTCGAACATCTGTTCGATTCCCCGAGTTTCCATTGCTCAACTAAGTTACTTCGATGTGAAGTTGCAATGGTTGCTTTTCTGCATCGTAAACAAACGTGGGGTCAGATAACTTTAGACTTGTCACTTGAGTAGCTACTGGCTTAGCCTGTCCCCAGCTAGCAGGTTCTTCTGGGAAGGTTTGGATCAAAGGTGCGCTAGCGCCACCAAGTGGACTGGAGTCAAATGACTTGTCACTCCGAGGCCCCTGCGGTCATGGCTCTTCCTCTTGTATTTTTGTGCGTGGCTGAAAGCCAGCGCAGCATGGAGAGCAAATGTCGGGTTGTCCCTCTGTCCCTTCCCTTGTTGACTTGCAGTTCTATGTTGCTACCACAAGAGGCAGTGGTCCCAGAACATCACAACAAAAGACTATGACACCATTTATTTTCAAAAGCTCCGGTGGCCTAGTGGTTAAGGAGCTCGTCTTCCATGCTGAACGTTGTGAGTTTAAAACTTGTGGTGTGGACAGCTTTTTGTCACTGGATGTTATAGAAGCTATGTAAAAATGCGGTTACCTGGTGGTTCTATGTCAGTTATTGAATGTATGTGCAGTAATTGAACATTTGAAATACTCCTGTTTTGAAATTATACCTACAGTAGTATATGTGTCTCAGTAATTACCCATTATAGGCTGTACTTTGCATGTATTTACCAGGTAAGAGAATGGAGAGATCCCATGGGAACATTTTTTTTTTTTTCATCTTTATAGAAATGTATAGTCTGTTTTGCAGATGAATTAACTGTGTCAAACTGATTTTGCCACCACAAGACGAAGAACATTTAAGTCCCAGAACATCAAACTAGGGCTGCACGATTATGACAAAAGATAATAATTGCGATTATTTGCTTCAAAATGGTAATTGCGATTAATATTTAATATATAATATTAATATATAATAACCAAAATGCTCCCAAATCACAGATGTTGATCCCTTTCTTGCTACTAACTCACTGACCTCGTTTTCACTAATTTTTTCACTACTCACGGCTGCGGGTACTCTTGTGACACTTGTCTTGACCTACTGCTATCTGTCTTCTCAGTGAAATTGCTGCGCACAGCGCACTCAGCGGGAACGCATGTGATTGGTCAGACAGCATAAGCGCCTGTGATTCGTCCGTGTCCTAGCACACTCAATTCAAAGCAAAAATATTAATCACATTAATTGCATCCTTTTGCGATTAGTTAATTGCGGAGGTCATAATCACGATTTCGATTAATTCACAATTAATTGTGCAGCCCTACATCAAACACTATAGCTGTGTTTCCACTGTCGGGCCGAACGGTTACTAGGCAGTTTCGTTTGGCTCTGTTCTGTCCCGGACTCGTGAGAACCGTTACCACCTGTCTTTCCACTGTTGGGCCGCTAACAGTATGGAGGAGGATTTGGTTTATTTTGGACTATTTCTGTTTTTTCTTTTTATGCGCCTACATGAGCGCACAAACCGTACCTGGCGTGATGGTGTTGAAAGAAGCAGACAGAGAAGAAAGAGAGAGGAAGATAGTAGGCAGGAGGAGGACACAAATCAAAGTAGGTAACAACTAAAGCCTTGGATACACTAGAAGACTTTCACAATCTTAACAGATTATGAAATGACTGGGAGTATAGATACACTAGACTGGCTTCTGATGATTTTTGTATGACAACTGAAAAACTGGGTATCACACATTTAACGACTGGACCAGGTGGTGACGAGTTTACACTAAACGATTGCGTCCAGAATCTGCTCAAAAATATCAAACATGTTTGATATGCTCCGACTCGCTCCGACTCGGATCGGGAGAAGTCTGTTCTCGTCATACTCTTGCCGATTTAAATCTGTACCCCTCATACACTTACAGATTTCTGTGCCAAATTGCCACTCCGACTACCCCCAACTAGTGCAGACTGCTGCCGACTAGGACAGACTCGGCAGGATTGTGAAAATCGGATCGAATAAAATTGGGCATAATATCTTGTAGTGTATACTCAGCTTTACGTTACACACTAACTACAAAAAGTAAACCTGTTGCGTTCTTGTGATTGAAACAAGTTTAGGTAGGCTACAGTAATATTACCATGGATGTATTAATAGAACTGGATACAGCCACTCCATTCACTGACCGCTATCAAAAGTGAAGCCCTATTGAACCGCGCCATCTTGGCAAATTTGTAGTCATTTCACTATTTCCGGTGCCTTTTGTACTTGCGCAGTTGTGCTTTTCTGGCCTAAGCACGTCCACGAACAGGTTCACGTTTATGTGAAATGTAGACGCACGTTCCCGGCTCTCCCCGCTTTGTGTTAGCAATGAAAACCGGCTTGCATATTTTTTTTACAATCTTTATTGATTTTTTAAGGGCGTAGAAGTGTCACAATGCAATTGCAGCACTAAGTTAACGACTGCAAAGCCCAATAACAACAAAGAAATAACGAACAAATGACAGAACATGAAATGATAAAAGCAATGAATAACAAATCTAGTAGACATCACAAAATGAATAACTATACAGTCAATAATATACGTTTACAAAGATGACTACATAATTGAATGAAATAAAGAACAAAAAACAAAGAAAGAAAATCAAGAAAAACAAAAAATCGAGAGTTTAACATGTTTTTGAATGATTTTTCAAGATGCCCACCCACATCCATTGTATGACCAAAACGGTGGTAGAGCAATTATCAACTTTTTCGAAAATGCTAGCTGCTGCTTTCCACTGTGGTATGGAACAGCAGTTAAAACGCAGTCCCTGATTGGCCCAGAATGGTCTGGATTTTGGGATAATCGCTCTGGAGGAGGCGAAGACCAGACCGTTCTGTGTTAGTGAAACAGAATGTGAGCTCGGGATGGTCGTATCAGGCTGGTGTGGACTGGCAGAGCAGTAGTGTTCCCACAGACATGACAAGTCCGTTGATCTGAGGAAGAAAACAGTGTAGACTACTGTACACTGGAATTTCTACATCTCCATACACACCAGTGCGTTTTACGACATACTGACTACAGTGGTTCTGTAGCGCAATTATGTCAGACGTAATGGGCTTGTGTAATGAGTTAGGCAGATCATGTGTTCCCAAGCAGATGACGTGTGCTGTATCATGCATATCCCTCTGGGCTGTAGGTCCCCACGCTGACGTCAGACTATAGCCTTTAGGTGTTGTCTGGTGAAAGAGGCAGGAAGTGGGAGATAATGACTTGGTTTACATCCAGAACTTTATTTTTGGTCAGAATCGTATACTGTGATTTCTTGTTGTCTAATGTTCCCATGCCCCCTTTTGTGCTAAGCGTAACCTCCAGTGTGAAAGGCCATGGTGCCATGAGATTAACTCTGGCCTGGACATAGGCTAGCATGGACCACTACTCTGTCTCTCTCTAGATGTTTCATGAATAGTTGATGAGTGGGTGGCTCAATCCTTTGACCTTTCATGTAGACCTAGCTTCATCCCATGTCTTGACCATTTATAACCCAGTCAATGCAGGAAGGTGAACCTGCAGAGGATGCAAGATTGTAGGATTGTGGGAATATTGTAGCACTACAACCTTGGCAAGTAATACTAGTGGGCTAGGGCTTTCTTTGAAAGCCTCTTTAAGTGAAAGTGGGTCTAGGAACCTGCTGAGTGGAGAACCGATGAGAACAGAACCAACTGGAGCAGAAAGGAACATTCCTTTCTTTGAGGATTGGCCAGTGGGAATGAACAGTCCCCTTACTCATGGCTTGACACTATTTGAAATTTGAATTAAAAAGAAACTAAATGTTTTAAGAAGCAGACATGCATGCAATCATTGTAGTGGCAGTGCCCTCTGTTGTTTACTCTAGTAAAGTGCAGCTTGGGGACTGTGACTAGGGGAAGAAAAGTTTCAGACTCACAGGTTGTTGCCAAAAAGAACACAAGGCAAGATGATTTACTGATTGCAAATATTTATTTAAAACAATATTTCCTGAGAAAAATCTTGGTCAAAAATGAGAGAAATGTGCATCTCTGCTGATTGCTTCTAACCTGACGTGCGGTACAGTATGTCTCATGGGGCTAGTTTGCTCCTGCTGCCTCAATCAATCAATCAATCAATCAAAGCTTTATTTGTATAGCGCATTTCATACCCAGAGGCAACACAATGCGCTTTACAGAGAACAAGGGAGGTGGGCATACGACCTACCCCTACATATTCCAGAACAAAAACCAGTATCACCCGGGGGCCAGATAAGTGAGCTGTAAAAAATTCTTCCCTGACCCCTTTCAAGAAGGCGATCGAGCAAGCTCCTGGAGTATGTTTGTCTACCGGCTAAGAACATTTATAAAGCAATAAATTACATTTATTACATCATCAATTACATTTATGAGAGGCTAAAAACATCATCGGAGAGACATGTATGTCTGTGTGTACGTGTGTGTGTGTTAACTAAATGCTACAACATCCACAGCAGGGAAAAGGATACGGACCCGGGTTAGGGTGAGGGGAAGGAGGACTGGGCCCAGGTCCAGGCCTAAGCCGGATGTGGACTGATGTGTGTCTGTGTGTACGTGTGTGTGTGTTAACTAAATACTACAACATCCACAGCTGACACAGGGGTATCTATCGAACTCAGGGTGGTCTGCGGGCGGCAGTGGGGCATCCACTGGACTTGCTTAGAAAGTAGGAGGGAGAGAGAGAGGCACTATAGGAGGCAGAAAACGGTTAGTAGCACGCTGAGCCATTGAAGCAAAACAGATGTCAGAACAGAACAAGCCTGTTTCAGGGCAACCAGCTTCTGTACACAACTTGATATACATAGTGCATAGCAGGATATACACCAATGTATACAGAGGATTCACAGGTAGGTTTGAGGCTGCCTTTCTGTGTCTCAAGGTCCTGGCTAGTGATTGTAGGCTAGGTCGAAAAGGTACGTCTTGAGATCTCGCTTGAAGACCTCCGTTGTTTCGGCCCTTCTTAGGCACTCCGGTAGGGTGTTCCAGAGGTTGGGGGCATAGAAACTAAAAGCTGCCTCTCCGTGTTTCTTGGTCCTGGCTTTTGGAACTGTTCAGTACCTGAGGATCTGAGTGGTCTGTTGGGCGTGTACCTAACAAGCATGTCTGAAATGTATTCTGGTGCGTGACTGTGGAGAGATTTATAGACTAGTAATAGTATTTTAAAGTCTATTCTAGAGTTGACAGGTAACCAGTGTAGTGATTTTAAGGCTGGTGTGATGTGTGCCCTTCGTCTAGTCTTTGTGAGGACTCGTGCTGCAGCATTCTGTATCATTTGTAGCTTAGAGATTGCTTTCTTTGGTAGGCCTGATAGTAGAGCATTGCAGTAGTCCAGCCTGCTTGTGATGACTTTCAGTGTCAGCCTGAGAGAGAAAGGGTTGCACCTTGGCAATGTTCCTTAAGTGGTAAAAATATGTCTTTGTAATATTCTTGATGTGGTTTTCGAAATTAAGATCTGCGTCAAGTATGCCTGGCATTTGGTGTCAATTTCCAGAGTTTTTAAATGTGCAGATAGTTTCTCTCGTTCTGCTTTTTCTCCAATGATCAGTACTTCTGTTTTGTCCTGGTTTAGTTGGAGGAAATTATGTGACATCCATACATTTATATCTGTAATACACTTGACAAGGTAGTCAACCAGGCTGTAGTTACAGAAATATAGAGTTGGGTATCATCTGCGTAGCTATGGTAACTAATGTTGTGCCTCCTGTGTGTCTGTCAAGCTTGGGCAAGGATCCCCTGATGGCACCAACCATCCTGACCAAGGGAGAACTCAAAGAACAGCTGCAGGCTGGATCCTGCTCTGCGGTTGTGTGTGTGTGTGTGTGTGTGTGTGTGTGTGTGTGTGTGTGTGTGGGGGGGGGGTTGTGGGACAGGACACTGTGGATATATGCTAGGTTGAGCTCTGGACTGGGATGTACCAGATTGTAAGTAAGCCATTACTAAATTCAATGATTTAGTCATTACTAAACCCTAAGTTACTAGTTTCAAACTAGTTGTTTACTAATTTTGGTTGCACCACCACTCCAACTTACACAATATCTTAGGTAGTAAATAGTGCCAGACACTAGTAAATAGCCCTTCAGTCTCCCAGCCCCAGCCCTAGCCTCTCCCCATAGTAGGGGGGATTATATGAAAAATCGTTACGTGGCGGATAAAAGCACCAAATTTGATACACATGTCCCTTGGCTGATCTTAAGACATCCTAGAAGGGGTGCCCAAAGATATCTTTAAAGGAGTAGTAAAGGGAAAATGCATGTTTAGCCCTGTTTTAAGGTTACTTATGATAATATACAATGGTTCAGATCAAAACGTTGACAAAACGAGAATTTTCGAGAAAGTTGATAATTGCTCTACCACCGTTTTGGTCATACAATGGATGTGGATGGGCATCTTGAAAAATCATTCAAAAACATGTTAAACTCTCGATTTCAAAGACAAGAAGCTCACCGAGGGGGTAATTGGTGTCCATTGGTGTTCTGACATCAAATTCGCCACAAAGTATGAATCCTGTAGGGTTTTATTGATCATTTTATGAAATCCACTGACTTGTATTGAAGCGACCGTTGTAGATGTGTAGATCAATCCGCAGAGAGGATTCAGGAAGCGGAACTACTTACAGTAGCTATTGTTATTGTTTATGTTGCTAGGCTACCTAGTTTGCGGAAGTTTACACACGTAAACAATCAATTTGCATTTGCATTTAATGTAGGAAACATCAGTGTACTACTACTTGACAGAACTCCTTTCTAAAACAAGTGACTAAGAGCATAATTTAGTACTGAAGGCAAAGTGGAAGAATAGCAAACTGACCAGGCCAGGTCCAGCCTGGCTTATGTGCGATTGTGCGTGGCTGGCTTGTTTCTGTTCAGGACTGGTAGGACGGAAGCTAGTCATGCCTCTGAAATAACTGAATTGAAATGACATGAAATGATGTCTGATAAATTAAGATAGGTCTTGTCACCTGGACATCAGTTCCAATGCTTCCAATGCTAATCCAGCACAATAAGAGAGGGATAGCCAGTTAGCTCATGAGCTCACAACAACTAGCAGCAGCTTTCATAACATTAATGGTAGCGGTCAGTGGCTAAAGCAGTTACACTGATGATTACTGTAACGTTAGCTATTTTGGTGCAATTGGTTCAACTTCCGTTTCTGGACAAAGCTAGCAGACCTACGGCGGGTCCCCGATGGACGAGTTGGCGGACCTCCGGCGGAATATAATACAAGGCTAGCGGACCTACAGCGGGTCCCCGATGGATGCTCCACCACCATTCCACCGGTAGTTAATTGTCTATATCCTAGGCCCATGGCCATGGGGTCCGTGGCGTGGTGGCGAGACTCCGCCCCCTCGCATCAGAGCAGTTCGGGTGTAGTGCAGTTACTTCCGGATGGCCGAGCCTCAGGGATGCTGGGCGCGCGTTCATGAGTCCTGCGAACTCGGCGGAAAACACGTCACCATAGGAAGACCTGCCCTACTCTGCCTCTGATTGGATAGTTTTAAGGAAGTCATATGTAATGACGTCGGCTAACATTTGCTATGCTTTTACCAATGAAGCTGCTAAGACCCCATGTATGCCATGTATATGCCATGCCTGAAAATCTAATAAATATTGTAATTCTTCCCCATCATAGCTCATTGTACACTGATATAATAATTGTCCTTGCTTTTGCTAATACTTTATCAAACTTTATGCTAGGAAAGAAATCTGGGTGTCATTCTGCGCTAGTGCTCATCCAGACTGTTGTCATCTCCCGCCTGGACTCCTGCAACTCTCTACTTGCTGCCATCCTGCAGCGTTGGCCATCTGACTCCTGGAGAAAGCTGCTGCTCACCTGGTGATCAATGGCCCCATGCTCTTCCACACAACTTCCCTACTCTGTTCTCTTCACTGGCTCCCTGCGCTGTCCCATCCAGTTTAGGACTGTGGTTCGAGCCTACAGGGCAAATGAACAGCTCCCGCCTACCTCCAGGCTGTGGTCAAGCTCTGCTGCCTTGAGATGATTGGTTCCCCAGTTGCTCCAAGCCCCCCTACGGCAGATTGTAACGGCCATGGCTCTTTTCTGTCCTGGCCTCACAGTGGTGGAATGAACTGTCCACTGACGTCAGAACAGAGCCAATAATACACACTGTTCATAGTGAGCCTAGTTATTAATGATTAACTTGGACTGTTTTCTCTCTCCTTGTCAGTCATTAAAATATGTGCAGTGTTTCACAATACTTATGTATAACATTTCATTATTTTGTCTCAGACCATTTCTGAAACAAGCATCGGTGTCAGTATACATTTCCCTTCAATGTTATTTCTTGCCCATTTGTAACCATTTAACTACCAGACTGTACAAAATAATTGCACACCTATAGTATTTTGTAATGGTGATTTTATTTTATTTTACAAGGTATAGCCTACTTCTCCACTTTCTCATAATGTTGGTATGAAATGGCAGTCAAACTATGCAATGATGTTCTACACTGTTTCCACCCAAATTCCCAACAAATGTGGCCACCACACTGTTCAGGACATTCATGGTTCTTGCTCTCAGGGATCAGTAAACGAAAGGGACATGGTTCCTCCATAATGTGCTAAGGCTCTGCTTAGATAAAAGGCTTGGTCATCAGAAAATATCACAAAGACAAAGTGATCACAAAACGACAATTAAAAACATGTCACTAACTGACCAACTTGACATGCAAGAAAACTGTCATGTCTTTGCACTGTCCTGTCCTGCTCCCAGTCCTGTGTCTACAACAGCGTATGCCTTAACCCTAGTCAAATTTCTAGTATGTGTGAACCATATACATGGCAGTAAACAGATCTTGAGTCATACAAACTGGAGGATGCTTGACTCATAGAAACTACTTTAACTCAATTTCAATAAAAAACTCAAAAATATGGCAGACAGAAGAGCTGAACAGACTAGGTACATCACTGGACGATCTTACAGAGAACCAAGAGAAATTGACTGGTATTAATGCTAAGGGTAATGAGGGATGAGGTGCAGCTGGGCAGAGTGGAGACAGATGGCAGGTGATGCAGGAGATGGGAAGGTGAGTAGGCAACAACCAAGCATGAACTGGAACTGGAACACTGGCTCCCCTTGACTGTCCAACCCACCTATCAGCGCCAGCAGAGTGGACACGATAGAGCCAGAGAGAGAGAGAGAAAATGCAACGCAAGGTTAGTTTAGTTCCAATCGCCCATGAGCAACATCAATCAAGTACGCAGCCAAGCTGAAGAACCAAGTTACACCGGAGGCGGAGCGAGACGGTGGCTCCGTGACAGACAGGCCTCACCTGTGTATCTGGTCCTGTCTGCTGGAGCGCACTGGGGCCAGCCAGTCTATCTTGTGGAAGAAGATGAAGGAGGGTCTCATAGGTTGGCCTAGTACATGGGTGCATAGTTTAAGCTGGGCTAGACTGGCATGTTATCCTACCCTACCGATCAGATAACTTTACCCCAGCTTACCCCTATTCCCCACAGATAGGTCAGTTATGGTTGATGCTAGAATGGATCATCCAGAGGGAGGGGGGCCTGAACTCCGCTACACGTCACCAAATGCTCACAGCAGAATTGTTTGGCAGCCAGAATGCGCGTGAGCATCGAGTATAGAGCGTATTGCGATATGCGGACGGAGCCCACTCAGCACCATCCCAGTAGCTCCACTCCTGGGTCCAATTTTGTAAATCAGCTTGACTCGTGTCCACGTTTGACCCAGTAGCTTCCTAGTGCTGTGATTGGTTGATGTGTAGCGGAGTCCCCTCCCCACCTCCCTCCAGACGATCCACTCTAGATCAACCCAGGCTTATGGTGCTATGGTGTGGTTGGGGTTGCCTGAAGAACAGCCAATAAACAAGCACGGATAGATCAACCAACCCTAATGTTCACGTTACAAAACAAAATATGTTTTCATGTTTTCAGCTGGACTTGCTTATCTGCACAAGTAGCCTTATAATTATTTTGGTTTCATTATTTTTAAGTATGGGTTATTAACCCCATGGGTTTGTATAATGTGATTTGTGTAAAAATATGTAGGCTATGGTTATAAATTACATCAATTTCTGTTGCTCTAAATCATATGATTTTCCAGTTAAAAGCAGTATCAGCCATTTCGGTGCAGTGTTCTTTGAATTGAGATTTCCAACATGAATATGGAAAGAGTTGTGAGGTGCAGGAATGTGTATTATCATTCTTAAGTCAATACTTTTGGATTCATCACAAACAAGAATCACAGGCAGTAATGTAGTTCGCATATGACCACAAAATGAAATGATTTCAACAAGTTGAACAGACATGTTTGAGTTCGGATAATGTAAAGGGGATTTGACTCAGCCCCAAATTAATTTACATGAAGGCCTACAAGAAAAACATGTAAAATTGAAAATTTGATAAAAAGCCCCACACCCACATTAGTAAGAAATATGTTTTCACGTCAATGTAATGTGATGTCGCAAGTGCTGTCCCATTTCTTTTTATACCAATTGGAGCCCTTGCAGCCTCACTCAACCACTTCACCAGGTGACGTCAATAAGTCTGTGAGGGCTCAGGGCTTGAGGGTTTAGGGGGGACATTGGGGCTGGGCCAGTCACTACCTCCATGGCTGGCTTGCATACTGCAAAGTACGACCGGATGTAGTAGGACATCCTGGTAGTTTTGCCATACTGCATGTGGCATACTATGTATTGGGACATACATCTTGTTTTGGCATACTATATAGTAGGGTAGAATGCGATTGGGAACGCAGCCCAGGCTCTTCTCCCCGAGGAGAGACTGGTGTCGCGAGGCTAGCTCAGCCCCTCTGTTCCTCTCTCCCTCGCACACACACGCTGGCCCCGTCTGTAAACAGCCCTTCCTCCGCTGCTGTCCGTGTGCTCACATGTCGAAGACAGCTGCATAGAATCAATCCGGAGTAGCCCCACATGAATACTGTACTTAGAAGATTTATAATGCTTGAATCATGAGCTGATAAATGAGTTTGAAAGGGTATTTCTTTTGGTTTTTCCTCTAAATTGACCAAGAGGTTTTTTCCCCTTTTCAGAATTTTGACTGTTTTACACTGGTAACCATGTTATCTTTTAACCTTGTTTCTGTCAAACTTTGAAGCAAGGATTTTTGGTGAATGGTTGTCTCCTTTTTAGACTAGTAATCATGTCATCTTTTTACCTTAGTAGTTAGTGATATCATGAACACCTCTGCACAAATTTGTCCAAAACTGATGCAGTTAGTTAACTCTGATAAGTTAGTATGTTAACACAATACTGTCAATCTAGTAGTTAAAGGATTAGTAAAGTGAAAATGCATGTTTAGCCATGTTTTAAGCTTACTTATCATCATATACAATGGTTAAGACCAAAACGTTGACAAAGCTAGCATTTTCGAGAAAGTTGATAATTGCTCTACCAACGTTTTGGTCATACAATGGATGTGGATGGGCATCTTGAAAAATCATTCAAAAACATGTTAAACTCGATTTCAAAGACAAGAAGCTCACCAAGGAGGTAATTGGTGTCCGTTGGTGTTCTGACATCAAATTCTCCACAAAGTATGAATCCTGTAGGGTTTTATTGATTTTATTTTATGAAATCCATTGACTTGTATTGAAGCGACCGTTGTAGATGTGTAGATCAATCCGCAGAGGTGATTCAGGAAGCGGAACTACTTACGGTAGCTATTGTTATTGTTTATGTTGCTAGACTACCTAGTTTGCGGACGTTTACACATGTATGTGCTGCTACTAAATAGTTCTATACTAAATATTTAAAAAAGCCTTTCCAGATGAACTAGAATCTTACTTTATGGTGAATTATATGTCAGAACGCCAACTAACACCTAGGTGAGTTCTTGTCTTTGAAATCGAGAGTTTAACATGTTTTTGAATGATTTTTCAAGATGCCCATCCACATCCATTGTATGACCAAAACGGTGGTAGAGCAATTATCAGACTTTCTCAAAAGTGCTAGTTTTGTCAACGTTTTGATCTGAACCATTGTATATGATCATAAGTAACCTTAAAACAGGGCTAAACATGCATTTTCCCTTTACTACTCCTTTAAGTTAGCAAGCACATTATATTAGCTAGCCAGCCAGCTTAGCGCAACTGGCATTGACCAACTTTTAGTTATCTAAACTAAACTAACTACTGAACTGTGCATCATGCTAGTTAGGGTAGCCAACGTCAGGAAGCTCAGACATTCGCTACAGTAACAACAATGCAGCTCATCCCCCATTAGCAGTGTGAAGTGGATGCTTCAGTGACCATGCACAGTAGCCAATGTGAATCAAGTTTAAGGACGCAACACGATGAGACAGGAAAATCCCCCATAATTAAGATCAGTAATGGATCCCACATTTGGGCTTTTATGGCCACTTTTTTTTTAGATTTGGAGATTTTAAATCAGTTATTGATGTGTCATCACTAATGAACAGTGAGTAGAGTAGACACCTTGTGACTGTAGATGTTTACAAAAGCTCATAATGACTTCAAAACCCAGGTACTGTACATAGCCTACTGAACTGTGATTTTTGAGTACCGTTAAACCCCTAGTATCGAGTATCGAATTAGTATCGTTTCAGTATTGAGTAGTGTGATACTAAATTTGGTATTCGTATCGTAGTCAAAAACCACACTAGTGGTTAGATTATAATAGTGCACACTGCCTGAGTCTTTTTGGATGAGTATTTGCACTTTGGCATGGAATATGTGTACTTCTACCACCTCTGGGCACAACTAAGACTTCACAAGATGTGTGATTAAACTCAAGTAAGTAGCTCCCCCCCAAAGTCTCCAAATCCCCCCCATCTGAGAAACATAGGGGGGGAATTCCCACCCACTTTGAAAAATGAATTTTAAGCACTGATAAGTAAAATAATCCTTTAATAATCGCCGGGGGGATGGGGTGGGGGGGGGGGGGGGTTCGGCATTACAGAAACGAGAATGTACAGAATAGATCAGAGTAAAGAATATACATTAATACTTCACTATGTATAAAATATAGAATATAATTATATATACATACAATATGTATTATATACCTACAACATACATACAAGTGAAAAAAAGTAGTGAAGTGTAGTTAAGTGACAGGTGACATAGGGACAGGTGTGTGGGGTGGGGGGGCGTTCAGGCACTGTTATGGAGTCTGATGGCCGCTGGCACAAAGGAGCGCCTGAAGGAACCACTCTGTTTTGCACCTACTGTATGTGGGATGAGCCTGTGGCTGAAGGTTCTCCCCATCTGCCACAGCTCGTCATAGAGGGGATGAGAGGGGTTGTCCAGGTTTCTACTGTTTATATATTTATTTATTTATTAAATTATTTTTGTACTTTCTCATTTAACAGGTGTAGATTGGCCACATCAAACGTGGAATCCACTAAGTTCAATTTAATGAATCTTATAAAAGCTGCCTTTATTTGAAAAAAAAATAAAATTTGAATTCCCTCAAAATTAGAAATAAGATATGGATTTTATCCAACACACAAAGAGTGCTCTCAAGTTATCTTATCTAAGCCAGTGCTTAAACAATATCACCAGTGTTTTGTAAGGAGAGACTACTCAGCCAAGCGCCCCAGGGTGGAGGACCAAGACAGTGGGACACTGCAGGCATACTCGCGTACCATCACACCATCTCCCTAACCATGGTGCTACTGTACTTACCATTGTTTACAGTATATACGGTTACAGGAGTTAGCTGGCGCTGGGTTAGCTTACCTATGTGTCGCAAGGTTGTACTGTGTCTCTGACTTACCTACCTACCCTACCTCACTAGTCTACTCAGATTACCCAATTCAGAGCTTGTGGTGTCATCTAGTGACGTATCAACCTGCCAACAGCTACTTTCCCAGGAAAAAAGTTGGCAGTTCCAAGAACAAAAGCTCCACACGCTACTCCAGCACTGCATGTCTGAGGGAACATTGTTTTGAGTAGAAAAAGGCTAGCCTTTTAAAAGACAACCAACAACCTCAATCTTTTATCAAATGTTTTGTGGTACAAAACTACAAAACAGACATGAGTCACAAAGCAGCATACATCTCTTTTGCTTGACCATAAGGTTCTTGACTTTTTAGTCACTTTTTTGTGCAAATGCAGCAATGAGTCATTCTCTTGTATGAGGAGTTAATGACCAGTGTTTGCCATGTCTCTCCTATGATGTTATTAGCCTCTCTTACTCTGAAAATGTAATTTAATGTTATTTATTGCTTTATAAATGTTCTTAGCCGGTAGACAAACATACTCCAGGAGCTTGCTCGATCGCCTTGTTGAGAGGGGTCAGGGAAGAATTTTTTACAGCTCACTTATCTGGCCCCCGGGTGATACTGTTTTTTTTCTTCCCTCTGGAATATGTAGGGGTGGGACATCTGCCCACCTCCCTTGTTCTCTGTAAAGCGCATTGTGTTGCCTCTGGGTATGAAATGCGCTATACAAATAAAGCTTTGATTGATTGATTGATTGATGGGCTACCGTGAACTTGTAGTTTGATAAATGGTGGTTCAGCCTGACTGGGAGTAAGAGATTGATTCTTTCCTGTTCTGTCAAATACTGTCCTAGATTGATACGGAGATTCCATAGACTCAGGTCAGGGTGAAAGTGCTGACCGAACATCTTACAACATTCAAAACAAACTATTTTCCAACATCATTGATTCAGATTCCCACCATAATATTAATTTGTTGAATTGTTGTTACTAATTCTGAGAGGAAGCACGCCCTCACTGTGTTCTGTCAGAGCATGACTATATCTCAGGGAGCACAAATATACTGTACTCTCAGTTTCTAGAGAAGTCTTACACACTTGTCTTCCTCAAACAGGAAGAGATGCACAATGTGAGCGACCATTATAGGGCGTTAGAGCGAAATCCTCATTAGGGCGCGTCCTCTATAGGGCGCACTGTCATGCGCTGTACTCACTCACCTATTTGTGTGATGAGTGGAGCCCCTCTATACTTAAATTAACAGTCACTCTGCCATAATGCACTTGTGAAATAGGCTACAGGCATTGGAAGCATTGGACCCTTTCTAGAAAACTAGAAAGGGTGCTCAGAGAGACCAGGCTTCTGTGCATTAATGCATTTTGTTGGTGTAACTCAATTGAAATGGTTAAAATCACACCTTAGTTTATATGTAATAGCTTACCACAGGATACAGGCTTAGAAATATAATTTTTGTAATAGTGAATGAGACTCAGATATTATTTTCTTTTACATGCATAGAAAGATGTTTGCTTTGACAGCAAATAAAGTTGATATCTATCTAAAGCTCATTTGACTCCTCATTGTAATGAAGAGAAAAAAGGTCTGTTTTAAGAACATTATACAGTACTTCTATTTGTATATATACAGTATTTATGTGACAGGTATGGCGCTAGGACCCAGTAGGGAGCGCTGGCTAGAGAGGCTAGTGCCCCACCTGTCACATTTATATGAGAGAAAAGTTGAATCCAAGGTTCTTGGTTCCAGTCACATCAGCCCCAGAAATGTGCTTACACATTACTGATTATTGAACATTATATTAGTGATTTGCTAATAATCCTACAGTACAGTGAATATATAAATATAGTCACTTTTAGCCACAACACAAAAAAAACAAAAGAGAAAAACATACATTTCTGATGTGACCAAACTTATATTTTCAGTCAGCCATTATTGTACTAAAACACAAAGGATAATACTTTTTTTGTTTGTTTGCTTCAACACTAAAATTTAAAAGAACAAACCGTTAGTGAAACCTACCTGCGGTCATTAAAAATGCTAAAATGTTAAGAAGTGGACATCATTGGATTCCCCTTGGCCTACAGAATCTAGCTTTTATTGTTTCCTGTCGAATGGTGTCGTATGCCTGGTGGTGTCTAGCTAGCAAATGTAGCTAGAGGTAATAGCATGCAACTGTGGAGATAATACAGTAACATGGGCACTATCATGTTTAGTCAGGGAGAGAGGACAATGACATTTATCACAGTGGCATCGAGTGTGGATGGTCCAGGCTAGCCAGCTATATTTGAGGTAGCATAGCATTGTCAACAACCCTCGTTCAATAACCTGCCGACTTGCTCTTAGCTGAGCTCATCTGCATCTATTAAAAAAAGCGCTCAATCCACTCAATATGATCTCATGGTCAACGGAGGGGTATAGAGGCATGCTAGGACGTGTATTATGAGTGGTATTTTCAGCAAAAATACTCAAAGACCTGTTTTGGGGACCAAAGACTTAAATTGTTGAAAAATAGCATAATAGGACACCTTTAACAACGATTGCAACCTAACGATGGGGAATCGTGAGTGACATGTCTCACTACAGCACATCTTCAATGCAAGGCTTCAGAAGCAGTATCGCCTCATGTTCAGAGCCAGGGTCTGGATAAACAAAGGCCTCTCAACCAGCATATGTCTTAGACATTTATCTTTGCCAGGTTATTATTAGTCGGCAAAGGCTGGCTCTTCAGCCTCTCTGTCCCACAGCGTGAGGTGTCTGCGAGGAACATACGAGGGACGAACAGGGCCAGTAGGATCATCTTATACTCCTTACGGAAGTTTTGGTTCAGTAGCCCGTATATGATGGCATTAAGGCAGCTGTTGAAGTATGCCATGAAGTAGCTGGTGATAAACAGCCACTCTGGGATGTTAGGCCCCACCCTCTCAGGGTTAATCGCCACGGCCAGGCCAATCAGATTCAGAGGTGCCCAGCACACAGCGAACAGCACAAACACCATAAACATAGTCAGGAAGTTCTTGAGGTCGTTGGGCTTCACCTTGGTCCGGTACTCTGGCTTGACCCGTTGCTTTACCTGGATGACCAGGACCCATATCCTCAGGTAGCAGTAGGACACCACCAGCAGGGGTATGAGGAAGTGGATTACCACCACGGACATGGTGTAGTAGGTACTGACGGTTTGGGCGAAGGTACAGGAGTAGATGCGCGGGTCATACTGCAGTGAGCCCAGAAAGAAATTGGGCACTGTGGCGATGGCAGTGAGCAGCCAGGTAAGGCCCAGGTAGCAGAAGGTGTTCCTGAGGCTGTAGAGGCGGTCGTAGTGCAGGCTGTGGCAGATGTAGCAGTAGCGGTTGATGGCGATGGCCGTGATGTTGAAGATGGAGCCGATGACGCTGATCCCCATGATGAAGCCGCTGGCCTGGCAATGGAGGTCGCCCATGATCCAGTCGTCATGTAAGATGGCCGTGAGGACCAGGGGGTAGGGGTACACCGCCACCACCAGGTCCGCCACTGACAGGCTCACCACGAAGATGTTCCCTGAAGAGAGAATAGAAGAAAGACTGTATATCAACACTGTCAGGGAATATGTCCGGCATCCCACACACAGGTAAGTCAGCCTGTCCAAAAATCAGCCACGACACACCCCTCTTCTCATCAATGCCACTGTAGTGTTGCCAGATTGAAAGGTGATGTGAGGGGAATAGGGGATGATCTACCAAGCCCTCCAATCAGGCGCTTTTTACATACTAACATAATTCAGATCCCAAATGGCGGATCAGAGGGCAAACTGATTTATTTTTGGATTGGACCACCTTTTATCTAGCTTGGATTTGACTTGTTATGATACTAACATAGAGGAGTTAGTGTGGGCATCAGGTGTCACTATGATCACTATGAATGGTTATTTATCTCCCGAACTGGTCAAATGGGGACATCGACAAAATACTCTTATTGCATCAAAACAGTACATAGATCATTTAAGCCTGACGGCGTTACAACTCAGCTGTGGCCTGAGCAGAGGGAGAGGAATCAAACCATAAATCAGGAAGCATAATGGCCTTGGCAGATACCAAGACCATGACGGAGCTAGGCTGAGAGTCAATAAGCTGTAGAATGCAGAAAAATATCTCCGCTTTCTGAGAATACAGAATAACTTCACAGACGTTGAGGTGACATAGAGATGGACGGGTTTCCTCGGGTCATAGAGATGGACGGGTTTCCTCGGGTGACATTGAATACAGCTCCTGGAGAGGAGATGGTCAAAGGGAGATTATGAATAAAGAACAGCTGCAGTAATATGATTCGCTGGACTGGAAGATGGGGGGGTTAGACAATAGCATGCCTGCCCCCCCCCCTCTGTTTAATCCCTGGTCTCTAGGGGAGACACACACAGCCCTGCTGTATACTAACCTACTGTGCGCTCATTTACATGCGTCTCCCAGACTTGGCGTCTTAATCCATCAACGAATGCCCACACTTGTCTTGGGAGATACGTGTCATACTGTAGCTGACTACGTGGGAAAGGATTCACCAAGTACTACAATACTTCTCAATCCGGATATGGGTATGGCTTTATCTGCCATCAGCAAGCCCTAACATTAGAAATGAGCCATCTCTCTGGGCTCATAAACACTGCCCAGCTTTCCCAGATCTGCTGAGACTAGAGCCACATTTGAACTCAGTGAATCTGCTCAGTGGGCAGATCTGTCCGTTTTTGCATTTGTAACGCGCACAGTATTTACTGGCTGCATGCATCCGTCATTGTGCAGAGGTTTGATTTCAGTCTGACATCATACCTCTGTGTTCCGTCTGGATGGGACGAGCGGGATGAGGAGTTAAGTGTTGTACAACACCGACAGGTGCTGACCACGGGCTGAAAACCATCTTTTTGGGCCACCAGACATGAATGCTGGCCGACACCAAAACACTGAGTAGACCCTCACATCCCCCCGGTGTGATAAACCGGCGCAGTCTGCCAACCTCTCAGCTGAGCCACGCCCATGGCATTGGAGAGGACTGTTAGTTTAGGGGAGGAACAGTGGACATTAGGCAGTTATTTCTACTACAGGAGACGGCCATTCCCACATCTTTGAATGCATGAATGGGATGGAGCACTTGCCAGGATAGGGCCCTGAATGGGGACTGAATGCCAGGGGACAGATCCCAGCTAACAGATAAACTGGGGCCTCTCCGACGCCGGCGGTGAAGTCATTATCTGATCGCAAGCCTTCTCATAACTCTCGGAGCCTAACAAATTATCCTTTTCCTTTCCCAGAGTGGATCATCATGAAAATAAAAATAAAGTGAGAAATGTGTGCTCATTCACACAAACAGGCACATAACAGTTTTGTCAGAAGACCAATCCCCTACAGCACTGAACTTTAGTTCCCTATATCAGAAGAGTCAGAGTCATTTCTGACACCAGCCAAAACAAATCTGAAAGGTGTCCAAAAACATTATGTGTGCGGTACATGTTTAGTATACTGTATGGTCTTCTTATAGCAGAACCAGAGCATACAGATCCATAAATTGACTGTGGGTCTATTTGTAGAGCTCTTGTATGTCAAAGTGGTTCTTATGTATAGAAATAAGCACCATTGTAAAAGAAAAGGGAAGCTGCAAACAATAAAATGAAAAATAATCATTCAGTTACTGCCCAATAAGACTCAGACTCAATTTAATCCATCGCCAGACAGACGATTTGATCCTCAAAATGGAGTTGCTGCTCTCTCTGCCTCAACCCAACATGGGCTTTTTATCACTTCTGTCAGTTTTAACATAATTTGGTTGTTTATATTTTACAGTGGATGAGATTGAAGGCACTCTTTGCATGTCTCTCAGTACATCTAATTCTGTTACTGGAGATGTTCTCCTGGAGAGTGATCCACCTCATCCGGACCTTCAGGGCTTTAGCACATTTAACCCTTTGCCACAAAAACACACTTATACAACGGTTAGTTCTGGTTCTGGTGATTGGCTGAAAGCCGTGTTAAAATTAAGCAATAAACCACGAGAGGCCGTGTGTCATAGTGATTTTATAATAGCTAGGGTGCGTTGCCTAAAACACACGGCCTCACGTGGTTTATTGCTTAACCCCAGAGAGATAGAGCAGTCTGTGTTCAACAGTCTATGCTTTTGTGTGTGTGTGTGTGTGTGTGTGCGTGCATTTGCGCAGGGCGGGAAGTTATGTTTTCGGTGGCATGCATGTGTGTGTGTGTTTGTTAGCAGGATTCTGCAAAAGCTACTGGACCGATTTTCACGACACTCGGCGGAAGGGTGTAGCATGGTCCAACTAAGAACCTATTAAGAACCCATTACATTTTGGAGCAGATCCGAAGCATGGGTCGGGTCCATGGGCCGCCCCAAACACGGCCGGCCATTCACCTACATTCATTTTTTGAACCAGGATTACACAAAAACTACCTGACCGCATTTCATGAAACTCATGTAACATGGGCCAACTTACAACCTCTAAAATGTTGGCGCAGATCCGAATCCGACACAGCCGGACTGCCCATTCTGTGATGGTTTGGTTTTGGGACCCAGGCGCAACAGGAAAGGAGGAGGCAAGGAACAGTAAAGCCCGGAGGGGCGATTTAATAAGATCGAAAAGGGGGATGTGGTAGTCGTACAGCCGATGGTCAGGCAGGAGCGTGGTAGTCGTACAGGCGATGGTCAGGCAGGAGCGGGGTTGTCGTACAGGCGATGGTCAGGCAGGAGCGGGGTTGTCGTACAGGCGATGGTCAGGCAGGAGCGGGGTTGTCGTACAGGCGATGTTCAGGCAGGAGCGGGGTTGTCGTACAGGCGATGGTCAGGCAGGAGCGTTGTCGTACAGGCGATGTTCAGGCAGGAGCGGGGTTGTCGTACAGGCGATGGTCAGGCAGGAGCGGGGTCGTACAGGCGGTGGTCAGGCAGGAGCGGGGTAATCGTACAGACGTGGGTCAGGCAGGAACTGGAGAGATGAGGAGGGGAGGCAGGGTGAGTGAGAGTAATCACAAACGGGAACGGGAAAAAACACTACAAAATACGGGTAAGGAGATTGTAGGCTTAGGCTATACTTTACCACAAGAGTATTATGGTAAGATCTGGCGATGAGTGGAGTGTAGACCAGGTTTTTGTAGAGGTTGAAGGTGATTGCAGAACGAGGGACAGGTGTGGTGATGATAATTGGGAACCGGTGAGTAGAGCCGCGCCAGCGTCATCGTCGGAGACGAGCGCGCCGTTCTTGTCTTTGCGCACGGGCCGATGTGCTGGGCATGTCGGGATCCGATTCTTCGTCACCGGAGAGGGAGGAGACTGCCGAGTCCGCGGAGCTGGCCGGAGACGGGGAACGCCCGGCAGTGGGGGGAAACTCCGGAGAGCCAGAGCGTTGTATGCCTGGGCTGATGCGACGTGCGGTAGAGCGCGTAGGACGCCCCGAGCGCGCAGCGGGCCCAGAGGGGAGAGAGGGAGACGGTTGTGGAGGCGAGGGCATGCGAGCCGTAACACATTCACTTACATTCATTTTTTAGACTATGATTATGCAAAAACTATCAAACCAATTTTTATGAAACTCGGTGAAGGGGAGTACCATGGGCCACCTTAGAACCCATTACATTTTGGAACAGATCCGAATCACGGCCCAGATCCACGAAACAAAAAAACAAAACTTAGAACGAAGCCAGCTCCCTTTGAGTGCACTGCATTGCCCCCCACCGGCTGTGACCCGCGGGGGGCGCGTCAGAGCCAGATAAATAAAGCCATCCATTCACCTCCAGAAATTTTTCGGACTAGGATTACATCCAAATGAAAACAAAACTTAGAAAGAATGAAGCCAGCTACAGTACCCGTGTGAGGGTGCTAGAGACAACGGCCCTGAAGTAAAACCATGGAATATTTATATTATTACTTTACTGATTACTCTCTCTGAAAAGTAATCAGATTACTAATTACTTTACTTTTGAGTTACTTTCTAAAACCAGATCATTCCTTACCCTAATCATAGAAGTGCTGATATAGGATCAGTTTTGTATCTTACTGTAGATCATAATCGACACAAGAAAATCTGATCCTACTGTATACCAACACTCTTGGCACATCTCAATCCTGATGACATAAGTAGATCAAAGTAAACCTTGTTTGTGATTTATTGTATTTTATTTATTTTCACTCGGTGACATCGCAAATGAGGGCCTACCCTCAATGTATTTCCGAGCCTAAATAAAGGTTATGAATGTATGAATCCCATTTTTATTAGGTCAGTAACTGTAATCTGACATGTCCAAAAAATCTGAAGATCATAACAGATCCGAACATTGTTGTTTGCTGAAATACATGTAGGTACGGAGCATTACACTTGAGTGGCGAGCCCTTTTTCAAATATCAAATTCCACCGGCGACTACTAAAAGATGTGAGTTTGCTACTCTTGCACTTTGCCTTTAGCACTAGATTATACTCTTGGTCACTTGTTTAGAAAGGATATAGACTTGTGAGTTCTGCTGAGTAGTAGTATACTGATTTCCTACATTAAATGCAATTATTGTAAGTTGCTTTGGATAAAAGTGTCTGCTAATTGACTAATGCAATGTAAATGTAATGTTGTGTGTTGTGTGTGTCATGTGTGGCTCGGTAATAAAGACCCATTCTAGTAATTATATAGGCCTACCACAAAATCTATCACCTTAACATAGCACAAAGTCTATCGCCTTAACAGACACCATAAACATGTCTTTAGCAGTCTACAGTGTATCACTTTAAACATGACCACGTGAGGGAATGTGTGAGAGACAACTGCACTGGAACAGAGACCAAAATAACCCTGACCTGATATAGGCGGGAGTGATTTATCTAGGAACACAAGGACAGAGGGGTATTGTTTATGAAGAGATATGGAGGCACAGCCGAGTACAGGCGGAGGCACGGTGCTGCAGCTCCATCCCTGAGTCTGAGGCTGGATGCTCACTTCAGATAGCAACCAAATAACACCCCAGACACACTCCATGTCTGAACTACATACATACAGATCACTCTGGTATTAGTCCATGTGCCAGAGCTCAACATTTCACTTGTTGGTACCAATCAAGGTGGCAAAATGTTTTGAAAAGATCCATGTCTGTAGATATTTTGGTATGATAAACAACTCTTCCTCATTGGTAGCTGTGTCACAGTAACAACCTCATGAAGTTGCCCACCCCCTAAAGTGGTTGAACAACAGGCGAGCTGCAGCTTTCTGGCTGACGACGGGGCCCCAGCAAGGAGGGAGTTGCAGTAATCCAGGCGGGAGATAACAAGGGCCTGGATGAGCACCTGCATCGTTTCGTCAGTGAGGAAAGGCCGAATCCTCCTGATGCTTTAGAGCAGGAATCTGCAAGACTGTGTAACGTACGAGGTGCGACCGAAAAGTCCCCGGATTGTGTCAGCAATCATGCCTCTATTTGAATTGAAAAAATAATTATATCCCTTTGTTGCCCTATATCTCACGACTATTCTGGTATAATATTGTTCACCTCACTCAATCGGTGCTTCTGTGACAGGCTGTTTTGTAGAGTGCCGCAGGGGTAGCTTGTCACAGTTGTGGCACTTTTCTCTACCAACTCCCAAAACTCAACAATTTTATTACAATAAAGAAAGTACACTCTCAAAACATTTTTATTACAGAATCTGCAGAGAAATTACACATTGTCCCCCTCAAAGTAGTCCCACCCAGAGTTAATGCACTTCTGCATTCACTTTTTCCACCCATGGAAGCACTTGGCAAAGTCCTTCCCTTTTGAGCCCCCTCAGTTCCCCACTCATGGTGGCTTTGATCTCTTCCACAGAAGTGGGTGGCAAAAGCGAATGTGTATGTCGACTATACAACTGCTCATCCAGTTCAACCATCAACGATGGCCTCCCCCGCCGAGATCGCTAATATCAAATCTGAACTTTCTTCCGTGGAAAGTCTTATCTATGATCTCCTCCAGCAACAATCCAAGCTCCAGGAAAGGCTAGCTGCTCTGGAACCACCTTGCCCTGTCTTAGCTACTGGCGCTGCCTCTTCCTGGGCTTTTGCTACCAAGAGGAAGAGGAAAGAAAAGTTTGTTCTCCCTCTCTTCGACCCAAATGGGTCCGAGGACGCTCTGCTGCATTCAAACAGCTTCGCTCCGCTGGCCGCGCTAGCTGATGCCGAAGCCCATACATCTTATGCTAGCATAGTAGCCGCGCCGCGTAGGAAGCGCTCTGCACCGGACCCCAACGCTTCAATACCCATCTCCCCGTCCAACTCCCCGTCCAGCATTTCTGGGTCTACATCCCCGGAGGGTAGGGCTAAGCGCCCTCGTCTGCTGGTCTCTGCTGCTGAGCTCTCCGTTGGACACATCGTGGGCACTACTGTTCCTGCCGTTTCCCAGCCGTCTCGACCACCCTCTCCTGTTGACGCTCCTCGGCGTGGACCGACTGCGGACACACCTGTGGTCAACCTGGCTGATGAGGTTGCCTCACCCCTCTCTGGGCAGCCGACCATCCCATTGGCTATCTCCTCCGACGCTGCCTGCACTGCTAATGTATTAAGTTGCTGTTCAACATGTCACTCTGGTCCCGGTGGCTATTCAGTCTAGTAAACTTGCCACTTATGATGGAGGATGCCTCCATGGTCAGCCAGAAATCTTAATCATTGGAGATTCCATCACCAGGTCTGTCAAAATACCGTGTGGTATTACCTACTGTTTTTCTGGTTTTAGAATATTAGATGTGTTGGAGCTTACTCCTGCTATTGTTGAAGAGCCAATGATGTCATGAAGAGACAATCTGACAAACTCCGGTCTGATTTTGAGGCACTGATAACCACTGTTGAGGGTTTGGGGAAAAAATGTATTGTGTCTGGCCCTATCCCTTCCTTGGGTCGTGGCTCTGAGCGTTTTAGCCGTCTGTTTAGTCTCCACTTTTGGCTACAGAACTATTGTATTGCCACTGGACTTGGCTTCATTGACAACTTTGACTTGTTCTGGACCAGGACCGACCTGTTCAAACCTGATGGTATCCATCCTAATGGACTAGGCGTGAAACAGTTGACCTCTAGCACCATCAGACTTTTAGCATCACTGGCCTGACAATCATCTACTGCTGTAGATAGTCTGCCGAACTATTGTTCTGTTTCTTGTGCCCCTCTTACCCCTGTTTCTGTACCGGTCGCCTCGCCAAGCTCCAATTCTCCTGTCTCCCCCCCTATTGTTGCTCCTCGGCAGGCAAATTGTCTCCCTGAGTCCACCTCAACCTGTGTGAATAACTTCTCTACATTTTGTGCTAGAAATGGCTTGGGGCTGATCCATTGGAATATTAGAAGCCTACTCCAATATCAGAAACTGGATCATCTGAATATTTTAGTCTCTCAAACTAATCCTGATATTATGGTTATCACTGAAACTTGGCTTAAGAGGAGTGTCTGTGACTCTGATGTGGCCATAACTGATTTTAACCTTTTTAGAACTGACAGGCTTAGCAGAGGTGGTGGGGTGGCCATTTATGTTAAAAGCTGTTTTACTGTTTCTGTTTTACTTGCAGTCACCTTACCCAAGTGCTTTGAATTTCTTGCTCTTAATATTGATTGTGGGTCTAATAATTATCTTGTTGTTGTTGGTATCTATAGACCTCCTTCTGCTGATGTGGAGACTGCGGTCCTTTAATGTCTGCAGCAAAATGCTGCAGATGTTTTACAGCTCCGTGGTGGCCGGCGCCCTCTTGTACGGCGTTGTTTGCTGGGGAGGAGCCATCAAGGACAAGGAGGCGGGCCGGCTCACTAAGGTGATCAAAAAAGCCGGCTCGATCCTCGGTCTGCAGTTGGACTCACTGGTGGAGGTGGCTGAGAGGAGGACCCTGAAGAAGGTTCTATCAATCATGGACAACCCACAGCACCCACTACACCAGTCACTGATGGCACACAGGAGCACTCTCACTTTCAGTAACAGACTCACCACCATGCACTGCAGAACAGAACGCTCGAGGAAGTCCTTCCTTCCAACAGCCATTAGACTATTCAACTCCACACAATCTGGGCGTGGCCACAGGGATTGCACTTATTAATAACGCACCATTATGACACTATGGCTTTTAACTGGAGATCACTTGGTGTACAACACATCCATTGTTTTTAACAACGTACATGTCTGATGTTTTTGGTCTGTCCTTATCTTGTATGTTTCTATATGTGTATTGTTGTCTTGTATTGTTTTTATGGCTGTTTTATGAGCTACGTGGCATTTTAATTTCCTTCAGGATAAATAAAGTGAATCAAATCAAATCAAATCAAATGTCATGTCTATTGATCGTCTGGCTGATCTACTCTCCCGCTTTACTAACTCTGAAATGATTGTTTTGGGAGATTTTAATATTGATTGGCTAACAAATGCTTCTGATTATTTAAAGGATGTTTCTGCTAGCCTTAATTTGACTCAGTTGATCATAGATCCTACCAGGCCTAATTTGAAGAGCCCTTTAAAATCTTCACTTATTGACCTTATCTTCTCTAATAAGAGAGATAAAATCTCTGCATGTGGAGTGCTTGATTTGGGTATTAGTGATCACTGTCCTACTGTATGTATTCGTGATACACATGTCAAGAGAACCTCTTTTCGTATTATATTTAAGAGAAACTTAAATAATTTTAATGAACAAGCCTTTCTTCATGACCTTTATAACAGTGGTATTCATTCTACTTCTGCTATCCCTGATGTTGAACTAGCTTTAGAATTTTTTATTTTCACTTTCTTGTCGGTAGTAAATAGACATGCCCCCTTCAAAAGGTACCGAGCAAAAAACAGATCCAGTCCCTGGTTTACCCCTGAACTGTCATCCTTGTTTTTGTCTAGAAATACAGCGTGGTCTCTCGCTAGACGTACAAACGAGGCCTCACACTGGGCTGCATTTAGAGTCCTTAGGAACAAATGCACGTCTCTCGTGAGAAAAAGTAAATCTGACTATTACTTGAATTTGATCACTAACATTTATTCTAATCCCTCTAAATTTTGGAAGGTGGTAAAAGCTTGTAGCAGCAATTCTTCTAACTCTGTACCTACTGAGGTTAAATTTGATGACTGTTTTATAAATGATCAAACTGAGATCTGCTCTGCTTTTAATAGACATTTTGCTGCGGCTGGCCATATTTTTAAGGATGACGATGTTGGATCCCCTTCTACAAATGTTAATCATCTGTCTCTGGAGCAGGCTCACGTGCCTACCCATAATGCTGCTTCCCAGTTCTCTTTTAGTCCTGTGTCTCCTAGTGTGGTTCTTGAAGCTCTCCTAGCCATTGATCCCAAGAAATCCACTGGTGAAGATAACCTGGATCCTTTTTTTCTCCAGTTATCTGCCCCTTTAATTGCTGAGCACATATCACATATTTTTAATCTGTCTATGTCTTCTTGTGTTGTCCCTAGAGTTTGGAAAACTGCGCAAGTTCTCCCATTGCATAAAAGTGGTGAAAAGAATTACCCTAATAATTATAGGCCAATATCTAGGCTGTCTTGTTTGGCTAAAATGCTGGAGTCAGTTGTAAATTGTCAACTCAAAGATTTTCTCTCACACCACTCCATTTTATCTTTGCACCAATCTGGTTTTAGAGCCAACCATAGCACTATCTCAGCCATCACATTGGTTACAGATAATATAGTTTCTTCCTTAGATAAAAGAAAACATTGTGCTGCCCTGTTTATTGATCTGTCTAAGGCCTTTGACACTGTTGACCACCCTTTACTGTTAAATCGATTATGTAGCATTGGCCTAGATGGAAATACATGTAACTAGTTCCAGAATTATTTATCTGATAGATCTCAATGTGTGAAGTTAGGGGGTGCCCAGTCGGACCTTTTGCCTATAACTAAAGGTGTTCCTCAGGGGTCAATTTTAGGTCCTGTGCTATTTACCATTTACATCAATGATATTGTATCCTCGGTTAATGGTTGTTAATTTCATCTTTATGCTGATGATACCATTCTGTATGGTGTTGCTGACTCTGCGGAATTAGCTATTGAAAAATTGCAACTTTCTTTTAATGCTGTTCAAGATGCTCTTGTGTCTCTCAAGTTAGTTCTTAACCAGAACAAAACCAAATGTATGTTGTTCTCTAGGGCAAGAGATCTTGACCATAATAGTCTGCGCATAACTGCTGCAAATGGATCCTTTATCGAGAGAGTTTCAGAATATAAATATCTGGGCATTTGGCTCGATGATAAATTAACATTCAAATTTCATATTGATAATCTTGTGACCAAACTACGGCAGAAAATTGGCTTCTTATATAGGAACAGAACTAGCTTTCCAATGCTTTGTAGAAAGAGGATTATCGAAGCAGTTTTTTTATCTGTCCTGGACTATGGTGATGTAGTCTATAGACATGCCTCTGCTTCTACTCTCAGATCTTTAGACACTGTCTATCACTCAGCTCTTAGATTCATTACAGGAGATAGCTATAACACGCATCATTGTTCCCTGTATGAAAAGGTTGGCTGGCCGTCCCTTTCTATGAGACGTGAGAAACATTGGTTTTTATTTATTTTTAAAGCTCTTATTGGTAAGCAACCACCTTATATTACTTTTATGCTGGATTGGAACTCTGGGTCTTTTCTAACCCGTTCCAGTGAGGTGCTCCTGCTCAAGGTTCCCAGAGCTCGTTCCAACCTGGGAATGACTGCTTTTACTGTCAGTGCTCCAAACTCCTGGAATGCCCTCCAAAGCACTTTTAAAATGGCTACCCTCCCTTCATTTGGTCATTTTAGAACTATGGTTTCTGAATTTTGCACATCTTACTGTAATTGTTTTTAGCTGTATTTCTTGTTCTGTTCTTATTTATTTTAACTTATTTTACTCTATTTTCATGTTGTGCTTTTAGTGTTATTATTGCCTTACCTCTGTTTTATTCATGTTTTATCTTTGTACTATTTTATCTCTTTTACTCGTCGTCACTGTAAATGAGGGCAACCTCAGTGTCCTTCGAGTTTAAATAAAGGTTATTGAATGTAATA
This sequence comes from Borostomias antarcticus, assembly GCF_949987555.1. NCBI lineage: Eukaryota > Metazoa > Chordata > Actinopteri > Stomiiformes > Stomiidae > Borostomias > Borostomias antarcticus. Next base: position 6,711,559 of record NC_140247.1, on the reverse strand, counting down.
GGTGCCATGTGCCGAGATCGACAGTTGGTCATACCAGCTCTGTGGCCTAGTGGTAGAGTGTCCGCCCAGAGACTGGGAGGTTGTGGGTTCGATCCCTGGCCGAGTCATACCAAAGACTATAAAAATGGGACCCATTGCCTCCCTGCTTGGCACTCAGCGTCAAGGGTTGGAATTGGGGGGCTACATCACCAAATGATTCCCGAGCGCTGCACCACTGCGGCTCGCTGCTCCCCCAGGGGATGGGTCAAATGCGGAGAACTAATTTCACACACTCAAGTGTGTGACAATCAGTGGAACTTAGTCTTAGTCTCATCCAGGGTCACACACAGATTTCTCGCAGTCCGAGTGTCGTCAGTGGTGATGACCAGGTCGCGGTACAGGCAACCCTTCCCTGGGAGGAACAGCAGCTCAGTCTTGTTCAGGTTGAGCTTGAGGTAATGTGTCTCTATCCACTCTTCTTCCTTCCGGCTTTCGTTCAGAGCAGACGCTTTTGTTGCTCCTGCTCTTGTATTTTTCTATCTCCCCTTACTTTGTAGTTCTTTTTTCTGTGTATTTTCGAATCTAAACATGGAATTGATAAGCTGGTCTCTCAACGCATTCGACAAAATCTTTTCAACACGAAACTCAGGACCGGGGGAACCTATGTGTCCAGACGGGACCTTTTCCGCGGGCTACACCAAGGCTAAGACATTCCGTCCGAGTCCTCAGCCAGAGGCCTTCAGGCATACACACACATACACACATGGACTGAACTCACGGACTCAGAAACACACACACACAAACCACATCACACGCACCCACCCCCTCCCCCGCCCTCCCGCAGTCCATCGCCTTTCGCACCCCCCCCCCCTCTCCCCTCTCATTACAGTACAGTGCTGTCAGGATATTGGCCGCGCCTGATTGTATGGCTGCTTGTCGAGGCTGGCTGCCTGTATGGTAATTCCCTTCCCCCTCCCCTCCCCTGGTATTGTAACTGCCTTGTACTGTATTTTGTAACTGCCTTGTACTGTATTTTGTATGTCGTAATTGCCTTGTATTTTGGATGTATTGCATTTTGTATGTCGCTCTTTCTTCCTTTTTATGTGTTATTTGTACTGTGAAGCGCTTTGTGCATTCGTGCTGTGAAAGGCACTATATAAATAAAACTTACTTACTTACTTACTTACTTACTCAAGATATCAGCCAGGCACGCAGCAATGTGTGCCTCCGCTTGTGTGTCAGAGGGGGGAAATGACGGGACCAGGACTGACCCTTGTGGAACTCCCGTAGTCAGACTACGTGGTTCCGACATGGATCCTCTCCATGTCACCTGGTAGGAGCGACCCATCAGGTAGGATGCAAACAGGGAGAGAGCAGAGCCTGAGATGCCTTTCTCATCGAGGGTGGAGAGGAGGATCTGGTGGTCCACCATGTCAAACGCTGCTGACAGGTCCAGTAGTATCAGGACAGAGGTGAGAGAGTTTGCTCTCGTGGCGTGGAGCGACTCTGTCACTGCATGGAGGGCTGTCTCTGTCGAGTTTATCCAGACTGGTGGGGGTCCAGGAGGTTGTTCTGGAGGAGATACGAAGACAGTTGGCGAAGTGTTTTTGATAGAAATGATAGAGGGGAAACTAGTCTGTAGTTTTGTTGTTTTGTCAGAGATGTGTTGATGAGGTGGGCTAGGAAGGGAAGGAGTCTGGGTGCAATAGACTGAAGGAGAGAGGAGGGAATAGGGTCTAGGGAGCACGTGGTGGGGCGGCTAGCTGGGGCAGCTTAATGTAACAAGGTTGTTGACCTCTTTAGGGGAGAGGGGAGGAAGGTAGGGTAAGGTGGGACGTGAAGAGGGGAGGGAGAGCAGAGAGGGAAGAGAAGGGGAGGGTGGAGAAGCGTGGTTGATGCGTTCAGCGTTGACCGGGGGATGAGGGAAAGAGGATCTGATATTGTTAACTTTCGTGTCAAAGAAGTTGGTGAAATCATCAGGGAAAAGGGAGGAAATGGGAGTAGTGGGTGGAGCTGGAGTAGTGAAGAGAAGGTTTCAAATAGTTTTTTAGGATTGGAAGCAGAGGTTAAAATTTTTGAGTGGAAAAAAGCAGCTTTAGCAGTGGATAGGGAGGAGGAGAAAGCAGAAGAAAGAGATAGGAAGTTAAGGTCCTCTGGGAAGTTTACCTCTTCTATTCCAGCAGCTAAGTGACAGGTGGAGTTGGTTGTGCTGGCCTGGAGGCAAGGGGTCAGATTGTCAAGAGAAGAGGAAAGAGTAGAGAGGAGAGATCAGTATCAGAGCGTAGGAGAGAGATGGATTCCGGCGCAGGGAGGGAAGAGGTAACAGAAGAGGAAAGGTCAGTAGGAGAGAGAGAGGACGTGGCAACGGGTAGCAACCGTGTGGGTATGGGGGGGGGGATTACGAGGGCAGAGGGGAGGGAGAGGGAGTAGCACATGAAATAGTGGTCAGAGAGATGGAGGGGAGTGAGCTTAGGGGTGGAACGGTGTGTACCAATGGCCTCCCCACTGGTGTGTACTGAAGATAAGATACAGCTGGGTGCCAGCCATGTGAGTAGGAGAAGAGGAGAGGTGAACGTCAAAGGATGTTCCAACTTCTCACTCTGGATGAAGTTGCCGAGAAGGATGAGTGCAGAGCCATCGTCAGGGAAGTGTGAGTCTAATGTGTCAAGCTCCTCCAGCAACTCACCAAAGGGGCCTGGTGGGCAATACACAACAGCAATGGTGAGCTTGATTGGATACTGTAAGTGAGAGTGGTAGCATGAAATTTGAAAGTGCAGGGAAAAGTGGAAGAGAGAAGAGAGTATTTCCATTTTGGGGAAATAAGCAGGCCAGTACCACCACTGTGCCACGCAGATCTGGGCAATTTTCCGGGGCTCCTGCAGGTCGGGCCGTGGGGCCCCTCCCACAGAGTGGCATGGGATATTCTTGCGGCCACTTAATGCTTTGAAAAAAATGTTTATTGTTGCAGGCATTATTGACAAATACAAACAACTGGCTCTGTGTTAGGCTATTATAACAGGAAGGTATTGTAGAACATTCATTATAGCCTATCATTTGAGTTCACACAACGGAACGGTTCACACAACATATTCCGTATCAAAGAAAATTTGTCTACAAAAAAACTAAACATATCATGTAAGCTACAGAGGCTGCAGTCAAGAGCTGCTTTCTACATGTGTTGTATTAGGCTAACCTTATTTTATACGAGTGCGTCTTCTGGCATTCTTCTGCGCAAAGTCCTGTAGGCTAACACTCTTTAGATCTAGACTGCGCGCGCGTCGGCTCTCAATACTAATGATTGATAACCCAGTCTCTCTTGCGACATTGTGCTCCTCAAATATGTCTTTATTAATTTACGTTTTGAGAAAGATCTCTCGGCACTGGCAACAGTGTACATGTAGCCTATTGATAAAACAATTTCAGTGCTGTGGCAACATCGGGGATAGGCTAGGCTACTTGGCAAATGGACTGATTTTGAATGAGCAGGGTTTGTGCAAGGTATTTGATTGTTCCATGCTCAATTTCCTTATAGTATGCCTTAATTGGAACATTACGGTGGGACAGGATCTGGAAAGGAAATTCGGCTGACAAGTCGTCTTTATACTGGGCTGCACTAGCGGACTCTAGATCAGTGGTTCTTAACCTTGTTGGAGGTACTGAACCCCACCAGTTCCATATGCGCATTCACCGAACCCTTCTTAATTGGAAAAATAAAATATGATTTTTTCAAATTCAAAACATACTGTAGGTATATATTTTACTGGTGCACAAAGTGAACCGTGCATCAACATCACTGTGTTCAAAGAACAAAACCATCAAAACATGATTTTCACACAAAAACAAAAGCATAATTAAAGCTGCTTCGCAGCGATGAGGCGGGGCCAGGCAATTTCCGACAAGTTTAGGAGCAATAAGCGAGAGAATAGGAGGACAACAAGAAAGTTGACATTCCAATGTTAATTTTGTACATTCATATCGTATCGTAAAAACATTTGTAAAACATTTTGATGCATTGTAAGCTCGATTTTGATAATTCAACAATCTGGTCAATGAGTTTGTGAATTACAGTCTGAACATCCAGTGGAGCAAGTTGTGTGGTGTTAATTGATTGAAAAATGTGGGATGAGATATGTTTATTAATTTTTACAGGTTTTGTCTGTTTTTCTTTATAATTGAACATTAACTTCAGCAGCTGTGTACTCAGTCAGTTGCCAATCAATCGATTTAGTCATTGTAATCCTCGGCGGGGGCTGGGTAGGGTTGCCAACAGCGATGTCTTCGGAGCTTGCGTTGGATTGTGGGTAATGTAGTTTTCTCTGTATGTAGTGTTGGTTTCAGAGGACAGAATTAAACATATTTTTAAAAATTCAATTTTTGAGATAAAATTCTGAAAAAATCATACTACATCTTGGATATGTGGCCAATGTTGTCACTTTTTATGAGGATGATCAGACATTGATTTGGCGAGAATTAATAGGAACTGTATACAGAACTGTTAACAGTAAAACTTTTTGAAGTGCTGTGGGCTCTATTTTTCATATTTCAAAAATCTGTGAGGATCGTTTGGTAAGGACAGTCTGAAGATACAGTAGATCAATTTTGGTGTCAATTGAACAAAAAATGTGGGAGGAGATAGGTTTGATAGGTTTTACAGTTTATGAAGAAATCAGAGTGATGGACTTCAAAATTCCTGCAAGGTCAAAGCGTATGAAAGTTTTGTCTCCCTTGGGACTACATTCACGTGGTGGATTTACAGTGATAGCACCTATGGCTGATTTGTTATGATTTTTTTTAAAGTTTTAAACTTTAGACTGTTGCTGTAGCGCCACCTTCAGGTTTATTGACCTACAATGCAGGTTGAGGACTTTGGGTATAGTACTGGAGCTTTGTGCAAATTTTGGTGATTTTTTGTCCACGGGAAGTTAGACTTCAGTGGAAGATGGAGAATAATAATAATAAGTAAAACATTTTCATGCATTGTAAGCTCAATTTTGATAATTCAATAATCTGGTCAATGAGTTTGTGAATGACAGTTTGAAGATCCAGTGTAGCAACTTTAGTGTTAATTGATTGAAAAATGTGGGTTACAGGTTTTGTTAGCTTTTTTTTCATAATTGAACATTAACTTCAGCCGCTGTGTACTCAGTCAGTTGCCAATCAATCGATTTAGTCATTGTAATCCTCGGCGGGGGTTGGGTAGTGTTGCCAACAGCGATGTCTCCGATTCGTTGAGCTTGCGTTGGATTGTGGGTAACGTAGTTTTCTCTGTATGAAGTGTTGGTTTCAGAGGACAGAATTAAACATATTTTTAAAAATTCAATTTTTGAGATAAAATTCTGAAAAAAATCATACTACATCTTGGATATGTGGCCAATGTTGTCACTTTTTATGAGGATGATCAGACATTGATTTGGCGAGAATTAATAGGAACTGTATACAAAACTGTTAACAGTGAAACCTTTTGATGTGCTGTGGGCTCAATTTTTCATATTTCAAAAATCTGTGAGGATCCTTTGGTAAGGACAGTCTGTAGATACAGTATATTAATTTTGGTGTCAATTGAACAAAAAATGTGGGAGGAGATATGTTTGATAGGTTTTACAGTTTATGAAGAAATCAGAGTGATGGACTTCAAAATTCCTGCAAGGTCAAAGTGTATGAAGGTTTTGTCTCACTTGGGACTACATTCACGTGGTGGTTTTACAGTGATAGCACCTATGGCTGATTTGTTATGATTTTTTTAAGTTTTAAACTTTAGACTGTTGCTGTAGCGCCACCTTCAGGTTTATTGACCTACAATGCAGGTTGAGGACTTTGGATATAGTACTGGAGCTATGTGCAAATTTTGGTGATTTTTTGTCCATGGGAAGTTAGACTTCAGTGGAAGGAGAATAATAATAATAATTAAAGCTGCTTCGCAGCGATGAGGCGGGGCCAGGCAATTTCCGACAAGTTTAGGAGCAATAAGCGAGAGAATAGGACAACAAGAAAGTTGACATTCCAATGTTCATTTTGTACATTCGTATCGTAAAACATTTGTAAAAAATTTTGATGCGTTGTAAGCTCCATTTTGATAATTCAACAATGGTCAATGAGTTTGTGAATTACAGTCTGAAGATCCAGTGTAGCAAGTTTGGTGTTAATTGATTGAAAAATGTTGGATGAGATATGTTTATTAATTTTTACAGGTTTTGTTTGCTTTTCTTCATAATTGAACATTAACTTCAGCAGCTGTGTACTCAGTCAGTTGCCAATCAATCGATTTAGTCATTGTAATCCTCGGCGTTGGGGGTTGGGTAGGGTTGCCAACAGCGATGTCTCCGATTCGTGGAGCTTGTGTTGGATTATGGGTAACGTAGTTTTCTCTGTATGAAGTGTTGGTTTCAGAGGACAGAATTAAACATATTTTAAAAAAATCAATTTTTGAGATAAAATTCTCAAAAAAAATCATACTACATCTTGGATATGTGGCTAATGTTGTCACTTTTTATGAGGACAATCAGACATTGATTTGGCGAGAATTAATAGGAACTATATACAGAACTGTTAACAGTAAAACTTTTTGATGTGCTGTGGGCTCAATTTTTCATATTTCAAAAATCTGTGAGGATCTTTTGGTGAGGACAGTCTGAAGATACAGTAGATCAATTTTGGTGTCAATTGAACTAAAAATGTGGGAGGAGATAGGTTTGATAGGTTTTACAGTTTATGAAGAAATCAGAGTGATGGACTTCAAAATTCCTGCAAGGTCAAAGCGTATGAAAGTTTTGTCTCACTTGGGCCTACATTCACGTGGTGGTTTTACAGTGATAGCACCTATGGCTGATTTGTTATGATTTTTTAAAGTTTTAAACTTTAGACTGTTGCTGTAGCGCCACCTTCAGGTTTATTGACCTACAATGCAGGTTGAGGACTTTGGGTATACTACTGGAGCTATGTGCAAATCTTGGTGATTTTTTGTCCACGGGAAGTTAGACTTCAGTGGAAGATGGAGAATAATAATAATAATCAAGATTCCTGCAAGGTCAGAGTGTATGAAAGTTTTGTCTCACTTGGGCCTACATTCACGTGGTGGTTTTACTGTGATGGCACCTATGGCTGATTTGTTATGATTTTTTAAAGTTTTAAACTTTAGACTTTTGCTGTAGCGCCACCTTCAGCTTTATTGACCTACAATGCAGGTTGAGGACTTTGGGTTTAGTACTGGAGCTATGTGCACATTTTTGTGATTTTTTGTCCACAGGAAGTTAGACTTCAGTGGAAGATGGAGAATAATAATAATAAGTAAAACATTTTAATGCATTGTAAACTCAATTTTGATAATTCAATAATCTGGTCAATGAGTTTGTGAATGACAGTTTGAAGATCCAGTGTAGCAACTTTAGTATTAATTGATTGAAAAATGTGGGTTACAGGTTTTGTTAGCTTTTTTTTTTCATAATTGAACATTAACTTCAGCAGCTGTGTACTCAGTCAGTTGCCAATCAATCAATTTAGTCATTGTAATCCTCGGCGGGGGTTGGGTAGGGTTGCCAACAGCGATGTCTCAGATTCGTGGAGCTTGCGTTGGATTGTGGGTAACGTAGTTTTCTCTGTATGAAGTGTTGGTTTCAGAGGACAGAATTAAACATATTTTTAAAAATTCAATTTTTGAGATAAAATTCTGAAAAAAATCATACTACATCTTGGATATGTGGCCAATGTTGTCACTCTTTATGAGGATGATCAGACATTGATTTGGCGAGAATTAATAGGAACTATACAGAACTGTTAACAGTAAAACTTTTTGAAGTGCTGTGGGCTCTATTTTTCATATTTCAAAAATCTGTGAGGATCGTTTGGTAAGGACAGTCTGAAGATACAGTAGATCGATTTTGGTGTCAATTGAACAAAAAATGTGGGAGGAGATAGGTTTGATAGGTTTTACAGTTTATGAAGAAATCAGAGTGATGGACTTCAAAATTCCTGCAAGGTCAAAGCGTATGAAAGTTTTGTCTCACTTGGGCCTACATTCACGTGGTGGTTTTACAGTGATAGCACCTATGGCTGATTTGTTATGATTTTTTTAAAGTTTTAAACTTTAGACTGTTGCTGTAGCGCCACCTTCAGGTTTATTGACCTACAATGCAGGTTGAGGACTTTGGGTATACTACTGGAGCTATGTGCAAATCTTGGTGATTTTTTGTCCACGGGAAGTTAGACTTCAGTGGAAGATGGAGAATAATAATAATAATCAAGATTCCTGCAAGGTCAGAGTGTATGAAAGTTTTGTCTCACTTGGGCCTACATTCACGTGGTGGTTTTACTGTGATGGCACCTATGGCTGATTTGTTATGATTTTTTAAAGTTTTAAACTTTAGACTTTTGCTGTAGCGCCACCTTCAGCTTTATTGACCTACAATGCAGGTTGAGGACTTTGGGTTTAGTACTGGAGCTATGTGCACATTTTTGTGATTTTTTGTCCACAGGAAGTTAGACTTCAGTGGAAGATGGAGAATAATAATAATAAGTAAAACATTTTAATGCATTGTAAGCTCAATTTTGATAATTCAATAATCTGGTCAATGAGTTTGTGAATGACAGTTTGAAGATCCAGTGTACCAACTTTAGTATTAATTGATTGAAAAATGTGGGTTACAGGTTTTGTTAGCTTTTTTTTTTCATAATTGAACATTAACTTCAGCAGCTGTGTACTCAGTCAGTTGCCAATCAATCAATTTAGTCATTGTAATCCTCGGCGGGGGTTGGGTAGGGTTGCCAACAGCGATGTCTCAGATTCGTGGAGCTTGCGTTGGATTGTGGGTAACGTAGTTTTCTCTGTATGAAGTGTTGGTTTCAGAGGACAGAATTAAACATATTTTTAAAAATTCAATTTTTGAGATAAAATTCTGAAAAAAATCATACTACATCTTGGATATGTGGCCAATGTTGTCACTCTTTATGAGGATGATCAGACATTGATTTGGCGAGAATTAATAGGAACTATACAGAACTGTTAACAGTAAAACTTTTTGAAGTGCTGTGGGCTCTATTTTTCATATTTCAAAAATCTGTGAGGATCGTTTGGTAAGGACAGTCTGAAGATACAGTAGATCGATTTTGGTGTCAATTGAACAAAAAATGTGGGAGGAGATAGGTTTGATAGGTTTTACAGTTTATGAAAAAATCAGAGTGATGGACTTCAAAATTCCTGCAAGGTCAGAGCGTATGAAAGTTTTGTCTCACTTGGGACTACATTCACGTGGTGGTTTTACAGTGATAGCACCTATGGCTGATTTGTAATGATTTTTTAAAGTTTTAAACTTTAGACTGTTGCTGTAGCGCCACCTTCAGGTTTATTGACCTACAATGCAGGTTGAGGACTTTGGGTATAGGACTGGAGCTTTGTGCAAATTTTGGCGATTTTTTGTCCATGGGAAGTTAGACTTCAGTGGAAGATGGAGAATAATAATAATAATAATAATATAGGCAAATACAATAGGGTTCCGGCAGCTACGCTGCCTGGCCCCTAATAATTAAAGCTGCAAGCAGCGTTGTGGGGGCCAAGCTGACCACGCAAAAGATGAAGCAAATACGACTGATGTTTTGAAGGCTTTAGAGATATGTTTGTCAGACTGCAACTACACTGCAGACTTGGTAAACACAGCAAACGTTATAACCACTGTAAACTTCAACCACTGCAAACTATGAAAATCATTCAGCTCAATAAAACAAGAAAAGTAGGCTGGTCTAATACTCAACACTCGTGGGCAGCGGATGAGAGCTAAAGTCTTTCCCACACCCGTGTGGCCAGCCCGTTCGTGGAAATTCTGCCACACCTTCTCTTTCAAGGCTGTAGGGAGGACCAGCTGAAAGATGGAGTTTGCGGTGTTGGGGTCCCTCACACACTGATGCAAGACTCCCTCCCTCAGAGTCAGCCTCTATCTCTCCTTGAGGATCTGCCGAGTGTCACGTTGCAGGGCGATCCTTTCTGTTGCACTGGGCGGTTTCCCTGTCTGCAAGGATAACAGCATGTGGCGAATCATGTCATCTTTTTTGCTGGGCGTCCTTCCATTCTCCAGGGGGTTCGGCCCAGCTGCACTTCTTCTAGGTCAACTTGGACAGGAGAGTTAAGCATTTCTGGGCATGGGTTTTCCACCCCGGTGAGAAAAGTCTTCAGGGCCAGGATCTCCTCCTCTTCACCATCCTCTCCTCCATCCACAGGTACACGAGATAGGGCATCAGCATTAACATTGGTTTTGTCAGGCTGGAACTTGATGTTGAAGTGGTAGTTGTAGAGTCTGGCTGCCCACTGTTGCTCCAAGCTTCTCAGGTTCACCTCCTGTAAGTTTGCGAGAATGTTGTTGTCAGTGAACACTATAAAATGGGAGCCTAGAGTGGAATTTCTTGCTGCACCAGCGAAAGACGGCCTACCTTCTGATAGCAATGAAGGTAAACAGGAGTCTGGCCAGTGTTCTTCACTTCTTCACTTGCACCTTCCCATTCAGACAAACTAGACTCCATTGAATCTTCAAAACCTTCCCCTACTCCACAGAAGTCTACACCCACTCACTGCATTTCCTTTACCCACTTTGACTATTTGTACACGGCCATGAACATGGCAAACAATACGCAACCAAGTTCCGTCTGCTGCATTTTACACAAGAGGAGTGCATTACTGTACTATATGTGATTGTCTGTACTGTATGTGCTTGTGTCTATGTAATTGTGTCTATTGTATGTTATGTTCTCTGCTGTACTGTATGTCTGTGATTGTCTACTGTATGTGCTTCCGTCTGATTTTCTCTACTGTATGCAATTGTCTATGTGATTATCTTTACTGTATGAGCTTGTCTATGTGATTGTCTCTACTGTATGTGCTTGTCTGGATAATCGTCTCTACAACAAAACCCATGAATATGATGTACCGTACTGTAAGATGCCTCCCCCACATGGCAAACATTTGTAATACACACATATTACTTACTCTAAACAATAGGCACACGAGTCCCTGGTCTGTGAGCCAAATTTCACAACTTTTAACTGGCAGGAGCGACCTACAATGATTCTGTTGTCTGCCATTGACTTCCACAGCAGCATATTACAATAATTATAAGAATGCACTTTGGATGAACGGGAATCGAACCCTGAACTCGCTGCTTGCGAGACTGACGCGCTACCCGCTATGCCACAACGGATCTTACAAAGTGCGTCGCAGATTTGAGTGGATAATGTCAGCTTCTGCTTCCTCTTGGTAGAGTGAGTCCTGAGCCCTTAATTAATGTCACCTGGTAGGGTTGCTTCCTCTCGGTAGAGTGAGAGGGGGGGGTGTCTTTGTTTAAATTGGCACACAGCGAAAAGTATACATAGCATAGCTCAACTATTTACTTCTTCAGAATCCAGACAATCACGCGAACATTTCCATGTATAAAATGTCCTTCGGTCTTCAGAAGTGTAGGAGAGGTGAAGAGTTAGAAACAGTTAGAGATTCTAGAGCGAAGAGAGATTTTCTAGAGTGTGGCTCCATTGATTTCAATGGAGGGGGGGGGGTCATTATTCGAACTGTCACAGAGTGAAAAATATACATCGAAGAGCTTAGCCTTTTTGATTTTATGAATCCCAAGAGTCGTGTGAACGTTTTGATATATAAAATGTGTATGAGCTGTGAGAATTGGAAGAGGGATGGCAGTTTAGAAAATGTGTGACTTTTTCCAAAATGCGCCTTTCAGCACTCTGAAACTGGGGAAATTGTGCAGAAGACAAAAAGTGTTCCTTTCATTCTGCAATCAAACAAATGAAGTAATAATGACACCATGGGGTGTTTTGAACTCAGCATGAGCCAGGGAATCCATTGTTACCATAATTTTGAAGATTGGACATACAGTTCAAAAGTTACTGGCATAAACGCAACTCCAACTTTGACACGCTGGTGGCGCTAGAGTGCACGAGATGTCAACATGAGGCTTGGTGACAGATGTCATGGGTATGTCCCGAATGAGTGTGCCAAATGTGGTTTTGATAGATTAAAACATTACTGAGATATGACCCCAGTTCCTGTTTTGCAGCTTTTCTGCCAATTTTGATTGGCTGTCACATGCGAACGCAATGGATAATCAAAAATCCCTGTACATCCTTTGTAGACATTGGTGTATAGATGACATCCACCGATGTTCATGCAAATTGGTGAAAGTTCCTAGGAGGAGATACATTTTAAGGGTTTTGCACATCATTCAAAATGGCGGAGAAGCCAAGATGGCCACAATGACGTCATAGAGTGCGTTGAATCCGGCTTGAGCCAAGGAATTGAAGGACACCTGAAGTTTGAAAATTGGACTTGCTGAAGAAAAGCTGCATGCATAAATGCACCTCCAACTTTGACACGTTGGTGGCGCTAGAGAGGGTGAGGTGTGGACATGAGACTTGGTGAGGAGGGTCAGGGCACTGTCCCGAATGAGTGTGCCATTTTTCATAACTTTCTACCATAAGCTTCTATGGGCTGCCATAGACTACAATGGCAGAGGAATAAAGAAGAAAGAGAAACGGTACAAACTTAATGGGTGCCTGCGCAGCTGCGCTGCTTGGCCCCCAATAATAATATAGGCAAATACAATAGGGTTCCGGCAGCTACGCTGCCTGGCCCCTAATAATGAATATTTACTGCAAATCAGTGTGACTTCTGCTGTTGCCTTTCAGAGACCAGTTCAGCCCTTGGCAAGTGCCACTCTCATGTCATTTTCGCAACAAAGTCTGTTCCTTTCACAATCACACGACGTACCATCACGACAGTCACAAGTCGACTACTGAGCGCACCAAATTCCCTGCAGCACAGATAGGCCAAGCGATGTAGCGTGATCACCTGCAGCCAATGATGGCCAAGCGGGGCGTGTCATCACGAATCATATGAGTCGGGTGTGTGTCTTGACCTCCGCCGAACCCCTGAGACTGACTCACCGAACCCCTGGGGTTCGATCGAACCCAGGTTAAGAACCACTGCTCTAGATCTATGTCTGTTGCGCGCAAAAGTTCACGGGCCACTAGCCACTGTGAGAACAAACAATAATTCCAATGTAATCCGTAGCCTACTCCTACCCTACTGATTATAGCCTACTGTGAGCAGTGCCAGGGGCGGGCTGGCCATCTGTAGGTTCTGGAGAATCACAGAACGGCCGCCGGTGATAAGGGCCGGTGGCGGCCAGGCAGGTAAATTGCCTGCCCCACCTAGCCTGGTACGACCATCCCGTTCTTGCGAGCTCACATTCTGTTTCACTAACGCAGAACGGTCTGGCCTTCGCCTCCTCCAGAGCGATTATGCCAAAATCCAGACCATACCGGGCCAATCAGGGACTGCGTTTTAACTGCTGTCCCGCCCCACAGTGGAAAGCAGCCCCTGATTGGTTCGTGTCCCTGCCGCTCGCTAAACAAACATGGCGGCACCCGAAGCAACGAGTGGTAACATTAACGTTAGAAGAATAAACGCAGCTGTGCAGTTATTGCAGAAATAGACTTAATCACAACACTTCAACAAGAACAAGAGTATGCACTAGCGGAGTTTCTCGGTGGAAAATATGTTTTTGCCGTTCTTCTGACTGGATTTGGCGAAAGTTTGCTGAACACTCATTGGCTGAAGGTGTTTGTCTGTCAAGGCAAGTACCCCCGCCGATGTAATCGCTCCCTATGAGGCAAAGGCCAGACAGATATTGCGGAGCGAAGCAGTGAGCTCGCTAGATCGGGATGGTCATACCAGGCTATGCGCCCCCCCCCCCCCCCCCTCCGGTTTTCACGTGCTGATTGATGTGGGCAGGGTCAGACTCCAGGGCTGGTTTTTAGTCCCAGCACGTCCCTGAGCAGTGCTGATACTATATGGATAATAAAACTTTCTATTGTTCTTCCTGTCTCGAAGCGTGAGGCATGGCTAGCTGGCTCAGCTGTAGATTTTAGATTAGCAATGCTTCCCGCTTTATTCTGAATGCTGCCCAGCCTACCAATGGGCATTTATGATCAGCCGGCTCGCCCAATCACAGGTGAGCAAATCATTATTAGAATGATACACTTGACGGGGTGCCTTGCAACATATAAGGGAAGGGGACCCGCCCTCTGGGTCCTGTTCCCGTTACCACTTTGGAAATCTAGGTTACAAAATATAAAGAAAAAAAAATCTAGTGGGGCAGTGGGTGCGGGGGCCTCCGGTACGCCAGTGTCTCTGGGAGTGTGGGAGAAGGGGTACACATCTGACAGAGCTCCGGGTGTGGCAGTGTTTTCTGTGATCCACATCACACCGACCAGAGCAAGAAAGTAGAGGAAGAGTAAGGATGCTTAACCTGAAATTAACTCCCTGGCAATTGTTACCACTTGCTCACTATGAGCTGAAAAGTAGGATAGATGAGATCAGAGGGGTCGCGGAGCCTGGGGGTGACCCTATGTCTGCGTGACCACCGGACAGAGGGAAGGACCGGAATAGGATTCAAACATATAGAGGGGGACGACATGGCTCTAATTCATCACCGGGTTGGAAAGTGCCTTACAATCCAAGAGATTTACAATCTACCTCTGTAAGAGACTTAAAAAGATGAGTTAAAAGCCTTGAGGGATGAGTTCAGGACAAAAACCTGACTTTGTTTTGAAGGTCTGCCAAGGCTATGATGTGGTTAACAGATTTGCAATCCCATTGGTCCCTAGATGACAGTGAGCCAGACCAATGATTCGATAGGCCTATCCCTTCTGCCCCATGAATATTTAACACCAACAACACCAATATTTGCAACTCACATCTGTTTAGGTCTAACCCTACTAACACAGTGGGTTGCAACAACGTTGCACATAAGTTGTACTTAGGTAAGTTGCAACGTTACCATCAGGCGATGTTGTGACAACGTCCATCTAAGGTCGAAAATAACTTTACCCTCCTAAGTCTAATTAGACTTTTCTGCAACGTTGCAGAAACATTGGCAATATGGGTCCCAGTGACGTTGGATTAAAGTCCTATTAGGCTAGCATCGGGCTATCCCGTGACGTCACTGCTTGCTGGTTCACAGTTAAAGTAGGCGGTTCTTTACCAAACTGCTCCTGTATTATTATTTTTAAAATTTTCGCTTATATCCTTCATATTGTACTGTATGTTGAGGTTAATAACTCATCTTAGAAATGTTATTGATTGTATATTTTCCTGTTTGTTATAAATTGAATGCTTTTTCATTAATTAAAAAAAATTCTACTAACTTTTCGGTGTCGACCAAGATATCATTTTTCAAAAGACGTGTCGAGAAATCCCATTCATTCTCTCGGCATTGTGGAACGCTTCCACTAGGGGGCGATGAGATTACTTTCCCTCCCTATAGATGGGTTCGCCGCCTACGTCCCAGCAGAGCGAGCACGCAGCTTCTGGGTAAAAAGGCAAACGAACTCGCCACAGTAGCCAGCAGCTCCGTTTTATGTAGCTAATTATGCCTCAAAGCTGCTGTGCTGTGAACTGTACAAACAGAAAAGGACAAGATGATGGCCTCAGATTCTTCAGCATCCCCTTGAGATGTCACCCTTTTCAGAGGAACCGCCGAAAGCTGTGGTTTAAATCCATAAAGAGAGCAGATTGGGGACCAACAAACACTTTTTTGTGTGGTGCGCACTTCATCTCTGGTAAGTTATCTAGCTAACGTCACCTCGGGGTTTTTTTCCTCATCAAATTACATTGATTTGACTGTTGGTTTAGCTATTTATTTGTTTACTTACCGGTAATAATTTAAGTAAACAGAAGTAACTCATAACCTGCACGCTAAACTAAGTTCAGGAATTGGAAGCCCAATGATAGCTAGCTAACGTTAGCTAATGCTAGCTAGCTAAGTCGAGGCCCGAACTTGACAAACGTTTAGACAATATTGCAAATACTCCGACAAACTATTGCAAACCTTTTTTCTGTTACTGCTGGCTTTGTGTTCGCCGCGAACATTTGCAGAAACATAAGCGAACGGTCTGAGCTGGTAGTTTGTGTTAGTTAACGTTACTCTAAAATGGCCGCTGGACTGAGGGAAATGTGAATTGTTTGTTTGACTGCTGAATTTGAGACTCACATTGGGAGCTCGCTCGTGTCAGGCTTTCTAAGGCCATCACGAATCTTAGGCTAATTTTACATAGGCAAAGGTGAAGGCGAAGCCAAGATAATGCTTTATATATTTTCCATTTGTCTGGAAAGTGGGAGACTGAGAACAATGCCACCCACGAGGTAAGCGGGTTACCATGGACAATAACGTTAGCTCGAAACAAAGATGGAGGCAGCTTTGTTTGCCACATTAGTAGTATCGGTGTGTATTGTTGGAGTTCGAGTCAAAAACAGGCGTTCCTGTTAAAACTGCGAGTAGTAACGCGTGATTCACGGGCCTTATACATTTAATCTGTGCACTGCAGTGGCTAATGCCTAAACTAGCTTCATGTTTCCCACACTGATGATTGACCGCCATTGACCGCATCTGTCCTGGGCCGGCAGAGAATCAAAAAAAAAGAATAGTATAGAATAGTGGCGTGTCACTAATTACTTATCGGCTGTAATGACTTGTTGAATTGTTGTTTTAGTCGCTTCTTCCCCTCTGCCTACTTTCCCATAGGGTCCTTATGTGTTTATAAACTTAATATTTTTTTGTTTATTGGGCAGACTATTGCAGTGTGGAGTTTCTGGGGGAGGACACTGTGTCGGTTGTCCCAGTATCCTGGCTCTCCAAAAAGGATGGGGTAAGAACATGTTTGTGTGAACAATGTTTCTGATTGGTGTGCTACTTTTCAATTGTACAGGGAAGCGGGTACTAATGGTTTCACTCACAGTTGCAGATGTGTTCCTGGCCAATGAATGAGTCAGCCAACGGATAAAGAGCTGTGTGGAACCTAACCCTGGCTGGGCGCTCCACAGAGTCTGGGTTTTCCCAAAGTCCACAACTGGTACTGTTTGCATTTTAAGCTATTAAAAAATACTGATGGGGGTGGGGGGAAGATCATGACTCATTATTCTGAGGAAAAAAGGATGGCTGAAATGTATTGATTATGGTACTTTATGCACACAGATCATTACGAAGGTGCCAGGCTCATGGCAAAAGTCTTTGAGCAGCAGTCGTCAATGGACGAGTGCCAAGACGTTCGAAAGAGACGGCGCAACACACGCTATCACTCCAGTGACGAAGGTAATATACTAAAGTGCATTCAACAGTCCCAAAAGAGTAGTACTTTTGAAATCGAGTAATCTGAGCTAATTTACTGATATTCCACTAGATATTCCAAGCCCCGGGCAGCCATTGGTCCCCACAATGCAGGCCAAAGACAGTATGCCAGGTGCCGGAGTTGAAAGGCCTCTGCCAGCGGTCCAGTACAATCCACGTGTGCTGTACAATCCAGGTATGCATGTTTGTGTTGAAATGAAATGTCTATGCCTACTGCACACTGATAGTTGGACTATTTTTTATTTATTTTGAATACCATTTTACTCATCTTGCAGATTTTCCAAGCTTGTCCCATGTGGGCGAGCGGGGCCCAGGCCCCATGTATAGCACCCCAGCCAGATCATACAGCACCCCAGCCAGACCAGGTAAGAGTGGCATGTACTGCTGTGGTGTTGTGGGGTCTACCTGTCTTGTCTTTATTTAGTTTCCCTCCAAATGCCAGAAGCCAAAGCCAACACCATAAAGTTTCCTGCTAATCCCTTTAGGTTTTCAGTTAGCTCTGTGATTGGCTTTTTTAGATTGAATACCATTTACTCATCTTGCAGATTTTCCAAGCTCATCCCCTGTGAGCGAAAACCACATGAGCCCAGGCTTCATGTATAGCACCCCAGCCAGACCAGGTAAGAGTGGCATGTACTTCTGTGGTGTTGTGATGTCTACCTGTTAATGTCTTAATTTATTTTCCTTCAAATGCCAGAAGCCAAAGCATGCTGCCAACACCATACAGTTTCCTGCTAATCCCTTTCCTTTATCCCTTTTGTTTTTCAGTTAGGTCTGTGATGCCGTCGCCCAATAAAACGGCTCCAACACCATTGACTCCATGTACCCCTCTACCGAATCGATGCTGCTCTGCAGATGCTGGTATGGGACTACTTCATGTTGCATGCAGGGATATATTTTGAGTTTCATTTAGTTTTATGTCAATGTACTTATAGCCACATCTGTGTTTATCTAGATTTCCAGAGGTCTGTACATCAGCAGTTCTCAGAGATGTGGGAGCAACTCCGTGAGCTTGCACGGACTGTGAGGGAACTGGCCCAGAGCACGCGGCCTGTGGAGTCTGGAGCCCAGGGAGAAGTGCTGGATGTACTGAACCCTGCCCAAACGGACGAGGAGCTGCAGGTCTGTGAGGCCAGGTTGAAGGACCGGGAACATCAGAGGAAGATGGTGAGTGTCTGCAGGGCGGAACTTTGTCTTATTTTTGCAGTGCAGGTAAGGGTACAGTAAATGACTGTCTTTGTTTTGCAGACACAATACCTAGGTGCCATTGGTGGCAGAGACTTGGCGGACACAGTCCGGCGGGTGCTGTCAGCTGTAGCCACACATGCCGTGTGGAGCGCCTACAGTGTGCACGGGAAGAAGGGGAAGAAGCCACTGAAGAGTATGACACTCTTCAATGTTCTAACACGTAAGAAATGGTTCATATTTTGAATATTTTTTAATACATCGTCTTTGTTCCATGACCGATGTGAATTGAAACCATTACCTTTCTTGATAACTTAAAGGTGCAGTTATGGTCTCCATGCCGAAGGCTACGATGGCGGAGGTGGCCGCCCAGCTGCAGGAGACATTGAAACATGCCCCTGCTAAATGCAGAAGGGTAAGTGATGTCTTTTTTTTTGGTTTCTCCTACCCAGTGACACTGCATGGTTCCAAAGATTGTGTACCACTTTTTTGTGCATGTATGTGCGTTATGTATTTACGGCCATTTCATTGTGTCTTTAGGTATCTGCAGAAGTCCGCCTGAGCACAGCCCATCCAAGAACAGTCCATCTGAGCACTCCCCAGCATTCTGATGAGGAAGACTTCCCTTCCTAGCTGCCCCCCAGCCCATCTGACGCCCACCCGCAGCCCATCTGAGCACAGCCCCCCCCCCCCAGCCTATCTGAGCACAGCCTGCCATTTTTTTGTAAATAACTTTTTTTGTAAATAACTTTTTGTATTATTTATTTTTTAAAATCCTTTTTGTTTTTAAACTTGTTTATCATGTTGCAGGCCAGACATTGTGTGTACTTTTTTAATAAAATAAATTGTTCTTGACTGAATGGTGTTGTGTCATAACTTTTGTACCATAATTTTGCTTGCTGCATTGACTATGACATTAATAGGCTCTTTGCACAAGCTCCACTACTTCCTGACACTCTACAGGCGTATTTCTTTCCTGTCCTATACTAGTGGATGGAAGTGATTGATCAGGTGTGCTGCACACCGGATTCATCGCAATTGCTATCCAATAGTATAGGACGGTAAAGAAATATGCCTGTAGAGTTTCAGGAAGTAGTGGAGCTTGTGCAAGGAGCTGATTTGTTTTGTAATGCAAATTATATATGTAGCCAACGGAAGTGTAGTATATATAAACGTGTATACAACGTTGCAGCCATATACATCGAAATCATCACGGAAATTACAACGTTGTGTACACATTGCAGGCACGTTGCAGACATGTTGGACCTGCACGTTGCAGCAACTTGTGTGCAGATACCGCGTTTGCGTTGCATGCACGTTTAACTTGACGTTGAGTGGACCATACAAAAGTCTAAATTGCACGTTTCTGCAACATTGCTGCAACCTGATTGTGTTAGTAGGGAATAGCCATTCCAAATAATTAAAACATTTTTGTCACAAAGCAGCAATTTATGACAAAATAATCGGATTAATAGCCTAAGTGAGTTATTATTATTACGATAACAGGTCCCAAACCTCACCTGCATTCCTCAGTTTTTTGTTCCGAAGAACGGAGAAGATGACGAGGAGGTTCCCCAGAATGTCGACCACGATAGTGAAGATCAGCACGCTGGCCAGCGCAATGGACATCCGTGCGGAGGGGTTCGGTACCACACTGCTTTCGTTCTGACAGTGAGCCCAACAATTGACACCGGTCTCATTTGCATCCAAATCCATGACCCTCAATGTGTCATCCACACTGAGAAACAGTGTTTAGTAAAACTCGACTTCCCCGATAGAGTCCTTAACTTTTACTATGGCGGTAGAGGTTTCACCGATGATGAGCTGTAAGCGCCGTGATTGCATGATGGCATTTGGGGTGTGTGGTGAATAATTGCCATGAATAAAACTTCTTTAAAACGAACTCATAAAATATAAGTTCCCTGCCTCCCCTTCGAGTCTCCCAACGTTGTCATCCTTCTCGTTTTGAGTGGCATGAGGTCTGCTACCATTCTGGAGTGCGCTCAGTCTAACTGCAGGCGTTATCTCTGTGCGTAACGGGGATGGAAATGATGCGATATCCATCGTGTGGAATCTCGGACTAGCCTACTCCTCTGATTTGTGGTAGCATCAATAAGTTATCTAAGAAGCACATTCCATTCTTATGATCGGATTAGAGTCCTTGCCTTGAGTTTATAGACCTCTCCTAAATATTTAGGGAGTAGCCTATGCTCCCAAATATTTGCAACATTTTTGTTCCCTGGTCTTCGACGATTTTCTCCTCCCCTCTCATCACTGTGTCGGATTCCAACACCTCTGACACATAATCCCCAAAACCTCTATAGCATAGCCTACCACTGTGGTTAGACGTATTTCTCCCATCCAACCCCGATGTCTGTTGTATTTGTAGGCTTAGTCTATTGTCACCGTGTCTGCTAAACATTTTCAATCAACATTTTCCTTGGAAAATCCTCCAATCGCAACAATTCAGTCATCTTCCAATGCCTCGCGTCAACATTGTTCAAAGTGAACTAGCCAAACCAAGTGGTTCTTGGGAACTAAGCCTACTGCTGGTGTATTTAATGCATCCAAAATGAATGACCCACGATTCAATTAAATATACCAAAATAACTATTCCTGTATGCCTAGTTCTTTACCCACATGTCGAATCACTGTGTAAATGGCGCCCTCGTGTGTCGTATGTTGGCAGTTGCAAACTCGCCTCGCCCAGTTCAGAGAGGCCAACTGAACAGGCCAATGGCATGAAACGGCCTTCGAGCCTCCCTTGAATCCAATAAATGGTTGTTAATGTAATCAGCAGTTCTGATATACTTTAATAATCGTGACAGGATTCTCCACCTATAGAGATGCATAATGGGCAGAGGGAGAAGGTAAAAAGCTTTAGATGAACACTTGAGTGAGAGCCCGCTTTTAGAATAGAATATAAAGTTTAATTTGCCATATAGGCTTTAACCAGTACAGATACAAGTACATTGGAATCATTGTCATTGCTTGTCAGCTCTAGTCAGTTCCTCATTCCAGTCCTAGGTACTGTACGTAGTCCCAAACAATTTACTATCTGTAGTCTAGCAGTCTATAATTTCTATCAATTTGACCCTCATCTACATATCCCATATGGAGACTGTGTTCTTGATATAAGTAGTGTAATTAAATAACATTCAAGTATACAGTTGTACAGAGTCAGTTGTTTTGTCTATTGTATAGACAAGGTGCAAGGTGCTCAAAGTGTCATGTGTTCAGTTGTTGTCCATTGTGCCCGATGACGTGCCATGCTCTGGTTCATCATGAAACAAAACCTAATGCAAACATGTAAGCTAGCTGAACTCCTGAATTATATATGTCATTTATTCCACCCCAGCTAACGCTCATCTCTCCAGGGCATGCTAGTCCATGGACAGGGGGAGACATCGGAATAGCCTTTTCAGAGCCACTTCTTGCAACACATGAGGGTGAAAACAATGATGTGACGACAGCTAGACCTCAGCTTACTGGGCAGCAGGTGTGGCAACAACCTTTGGTATGAAACAGGCAGGGTTTCCAGAACCGTCATCACACTAGGTTGAGTCCATAGGAGACCTCTGAGTGCACACAGAAATACAAGAACAACTAGAAGGGCACTCGGTGAGCGCAGACCTCTGCCCATGATGCATGTCATCAGCATGTGCAATGACATAAGGGTACTGATACTTGGAGGAAACAAATGTCAGAAATATAAGGATGGTGCATCAGCTGGGGTTGGCTGAACGGGGGCTCTTTGGCTAATTCAAAGCAGTTGATCTTTGCCATCAAGCCATGATTACATTATTTTGGTCCCAATACCCGCACAATAGCTAGGTGTTCAATAGCTAGCTGAATCAATCCTTCCCAGCATGCTATCAATTACAGTACATCATAGTAAGCTATAATGCCATGTATTAAACCCGTATGTGCCGGTCTGGTGTATTTGGCAATGTTAATGAAAATGAAAAATAGTTAGTGGATACGCCCCGTGAAATGTAATGGGTTATTTCTTGGCCCATGCTACACCCCTCCACTGAGTTTAATGAAAATTGGAATGGGTGACAAACCAAAATGAACTAACTAACTAGAAAAGGGTATTCGAAAATGCAAACCCCCTGTCCATGTGTGCATGTCGGCAGCATGTAGTGTTGTTGAATGTGTAAAGAGAGTGGGCTTTTCTAGTTTAGAGAAGGACGTCTCTCGATCTTGATGTCAACGATAGTGAAACAATTTGTGGATACGCCAAATTGCCCATCTCACAATATCAATAAACACCAGAGGGCACTGATCAGTGAGATAGGGCATTCAGCCATGTTATATTACATGGCTGAATGCCCTATCTCACTGATGTTTCCAATCTATTTGAAGAACCTTGGGTTCATCAAGTATGACTACTGTATAAGTGTAGCTTTATGGAGAGAAAAGCACTTTTGTAATTGTCTAATTTTAAGCATTTTGTAACATCGTTTTAAAAAGTGCTATATAGAGTCTTCTTCTTTTTCTTCTTCTTCTTCTTCTTCTTACCACCGTATTATGGAGAGAGGTAGCCGTTGATGCCCTCTCCTATAACAACACTGGCAATGTTAATAATGAAAGTGAAAAATAATTTTGGGGGTAGAGACATGGGGTCTTCACTGGGGGGCTTGAGGAGCCATATGCAGAACCACAACGGTTCCATGGGCACTTTGTAGGCCTACTATTATTATTGGGAATGGGAAAAATGTATTGAAAACGGACTAGCATAATGGTGGGCTGTGGTAGGCTACATCTTTGTGAAGGATGGAAACTGTAACTGTAACTGAGGGCGGGACAATAAGCCTATCACAAAAGGTGATTTCAACATGTTCGCGGCCGTTAAAAATATGCACATAGATTTTTGTTGTGTTATCATAACAAAAAATGGCATGTTAAAATGTCAGGATGTGTTACCGTGTCCATTTTTGTTGTGTTAACGTGCAAATATCTAACACAGCTAACAGATTGTTCCATTCTTGTCGAATGGGGGGTGAGTAGGCTATTGCTACATTCCAGCGTACCTCAAAACCAGGCCAGATCCAGCCTGGCTTAGGTGTGAGGCTGACTTGTTTCTGTTCAGGACTGGTAGGACGGAAGCTAGTCATACCACTGAAATAGCTGTGAATTGAAAGGACATGAAATAATGTCTGATAAATTAAGATAGGTCTTGTTGCTTGGACACAGTTCCAATGCTTCCAATGCTAATCCAGCACAATGAGAGCAGAATAGCCAGTTAGCTCATGGGCTCACAACAACTAGCAGCAGCTTCCATAACATTAATGGTAGCGGTCAGTGGCTAAAGCAGTTACACTGATGATAACATAAAGTCATCCCCACCGGGAACCCCGGTCTCCTGGGTGGGAGTCCAATGCTCTCACCATTACTCTACTTGTGCAGTGGAGATCGGCGGGTGGGTTTTGGTGTCCTTCTTCCAGTCCCTATAGTGGGCACAACCAGCACCAATGAATCCAAATAATCTTGTCTGACTAGCAATTGTTTATAAAATGAGAAGAAAACGTATAAATACATAAATGTGACCACACGTCTAGTGGGCGTCACAACTATCTGACATGAAAGAAGGCTATACAACTTGCTACCGAAACAATTTTTCCTCATTGGGGTTGTTTACCTCGAGTCTTATAAATAGGTCTAGTATAGGCTAAAGAGTTGATGAAAGTAGCCTTACATAGAAAATATAACCTATTGTGGTGAATTATACAGTCCCTCCAGAAAAACGCGGGCAAAAATCCTTGATTATGCGGGCAAAAATCCTTGATTATGCAATGGAATATGCAGGGTTTTTATGTGATTTTATGCGTTGAAAATGCGGGGATTTTCTGAAGTTGCGGAAACTTGCGAATATTGAGAGAATATGTGAAAAATGCAAGAACGTGACTGTATTTTCGTGCACACCCCACTCTAATGCATATAGCCTACACTACCTCTTCACATGCTTGGAATGATACGAGAAATAACAAAACCATAGCCTATGCGACAGCGCCTAGACCAGGTACGGTAATAGACCGGCGTCATGATTGAAGGCAGCCTTAAAAGGCAGCATTGGAACTTATAAACAACCCCCGATGTCTGGTCTCTGTGGTCGTCCAGGTCATTTGCTATTTCCAAGTTTATCAGACCAAACATTTTGCCCATGTCTTGGTTTATGCTTTAGCCTACTCTTATTGGCTATTTATTTCCTTCATTCATGATGAGAATAGCAGAGGACTTTGAACTTGATATATATTAAACATAAATTGGTGCAATTCACTAGAATGCAGGAAATTAGATGTCTGACACTCCTAATCTCATGGGGGAGGACTAGGGCTGTAACGATTATGAATTTTGCTTAACGATTAATTGTCAGAAAAATAATCGCGATAATTACAATAATTGTCAGAGTTGTTGACCGGGGGGGGGGGGGGTGGGGGGGGGGGGGCTCGCATCACACCACTAGGGCCCCTTGCCGATCTGGCACCCGCCTACTTCGCCTATGCCACGGGCCGGCCCTGGCACTGATGCTCATGTCCGCATGATTTGAGTGAGAGAGTGTGTGTTTGAGAGAGAGAGAGAGAGAGAAAGAGAAAGACACAGAGGGAGTAAGTGAGTGAGTGAGTGAGGGTGGGTGGGTTCCGGGTTCTGACTCATTTTTAGCCTAATAACACAAGTACTCAGCCTATGAAGTAAACCTGTGGTTTAAAACCACGCCTCTCTAATATCATGAATGTTAATTTACATAGAACATATATCCTCCTCAATAAAAAAAAAGCATTGAAAAATTAAAATTAAGAAAATTTACAAATAGCACATGAAGTGGACAATGCATCAGTGCTTCTTTACTTCTTTAATACAGTGTCTCTTGTCATTATTTGCTATGAACGTATAGGACAAGTGCCAACAAGTTGAAGAATTCCATTGAACTGGGTTGCTACCATATTAACTCTGCAACATATTTGTATTTTATAAAAAAAAAAAAAAGGTCCAGCCCTAGGGAGGACCCCCAGACCCCTGCTTTGTGTTCCGTGAGCATGGGACTGCTGGCAAGGTGTCCCTTATTTTTTCCCATTGAAGATGGCAACCATACAAACGAGGTGAAAAACATTAAAACCTGAAGCAGAAAAATGCGGGAAGTATGAAATCAAGCGAGCCCCGCATATTCCACGTTTTTTTTCAGTTCAGTGATTTTCGCGGTGAAAATGTGCTCTTTCCAAAATGATGTGACCCTTGCATAATCTGCGCCTTTTGCCTGATTATGCAATGAATTATGCGATCGCATAATCGCGTTTCTCTGGAGGGACTGATTATACCATATAACATAGCCTATTATTATCATAATTGCCAAGTATTCAATTACCAAACAATTTATTAAGTGCAAATCTTAACACTAGGGTGCCAGTATGTTCAATATTAAGCAAAATACAATTGTTGTGGGGAGATTATTACAGTCTGATATGTCAAGTCAAAGTTTATTTGTATAGCACATTAAAACAACCTTAGTTGACAAGTGCTGCACAGGTTACACATTACAAATGCAAAATCCAAAGCAAATACCAAAATAAATAACAAAACATCACAAAATGGACAAGTGCTGAAGGCCAGTGAAAACGTAGTATATGTATAGTGTATAGTTGGACCGTCAAGAAATGTAACATTTAAAATCTTCTGTTTTTTAATAGCTCCTAGGTCATGTGATCCAGTCTCCCCAAAACCACTCAGAATATTACCCTACATTAGCCAAATAGGACACAGTAGACTTTATTGCATTTTAATGCATTTTTTGTTTGGTTTCAATCTAGCCAACAGTGAGTGTGGGTCCATCATATTCGTCCGAGTCGACGCCCCTAAGCAGTTGGAACGGACAGCGGGTCCGTGCCCACGGCCCTCTAGGCCCAGCAGCTGTCCGCCCAGTCACCACCACCTGAAGATCTCCAGTTCCCTCTGACCAATTTAGAGGAGGTTAAGGAGTTTGAGGCATGGCTGGCTGATCCAGCAAAGTCTGCTGTCAGAAAAAGGTTTTTTAAATGTATTTATTTTTAAAATGATTTCCAGCTTTTGGTCTACCTGACACTGCCTAGCCCCTCTTTTAACCTGCTAACACTGGCTAGCACTTCTTAAGACAAACTGACCATCTCCTTTTGCAACACTGCCTCTGGCTAGCTGACAGACTGACACCAACTAGCTCCTCTCAGCTTGGCCAGGGCCCCTTCCAGCTTGGCCAGGGCTGGTCTCATGTCACAGGTTGCGAAATTAGGTTAAAGAGAGGGAGTCTTGGTCTTAAACATGTTTATGTCATATGCTGGCGTCGCTTGGTGGCCAGGACACCAAAAAAGTAACCTGGAACGTGCTGGCACATATATACTCTGATGGTGTGGCAAAAAAAGTAAATTGGAAAGGCGCAAACAATAAACTCAATTTTGCACAATCAAAGATGAATGCCTACGTTGTCTGTAAGTGCTCTCTTCATTCTAGAATGATTTACTTAGTGAAGCAAAATAATGTTCTCTGTTATCAGCTGGCGTGTTGATGTTTGTCCTCAGGTGTGGTACAAAAGTCCACTGTGGGCAAGAGTGCAACCCAAGAAGAGGTCAATAAACATTGCAGGCGTCGCACCACAGTTGGAACGGACAGCGGGTCCGTGCCCACGGCCCTCTAGGCCCAGCAGTTGTCTGCCCAGTCACTGCCATCCCAGTCGACCACCCTACGCCCAGGAGTTGGTCACCTAGGTGCACATTCTTACTCTGCTCGAAAACATAAAGCAGCACCAGACCCAGCAGACCCAGATGCTTACTGCACTGGCAGCTCGCATGGATGCCGTGGAGGGAGGTCCTGTTTCTACTGAGATGCCTGAAGATGCGCCCAGCAGTTGGCCTTGTAGGCGCAGCACCACAGTTGGAACGGACAGCGGGTCCGTGCCCACGGCCCTCTAGGCCAAGCAGCTGTCTGCCCAGTCACCGCCTTCCTAGTCGACCACTCTACGCCCAGGAGTTGGTCACCTAGGACGCCATACAATCAATCAATCAATCAAAGCTTTATTTGTATAGCGCATTTCATACCCAGAGGCAACACAATGCGCTTTACAGAGAACAAGGGAGGTGGGCATACGTCCCACCCCTACATATTCCAGAGGGAAGCAAAAAAAACACAAGCACCAGCACCACAATTTGAACTGCCAGTGGACAGCGGGTCCGTGCCCACGGCCCTCTAGGTCCAGCAGCTGTCCGCCCAGTCACCACCACCGCCTGAAGATCTCCAGTTCCCTCTGACCAACCATCCGATGGTTCAACCTGGCTGCAGATCGCACTGGTGGCTGAAAGGAGCGGTACAGGTTAGTGTTACCTCAGTCACCCATCTCCTTCTATCCACCGTCCTTTCTACATCTCTACTCTGTTGCGTGTCTACTAGCTCCCTCTCTCCTTAAACAAATGTCTTTCACAGTTCATATCATCTCCTTTCCCCCCAGATTATCTCTGCAGGAAGAGTCAATGCAGGGAGAGCCAAGAGCTTCCTGTTGAGCCATCTGTTGAGCCAGACTACCACTATGTTTAAAGTCCCAGTTAACCAAAATCAGAGATTTGCTTGAAAACACATTCTATGTGTTAGTGATGCATTGCTGATAACATGTAAAAATGGGATGAACCATGTGTAGTACTGAATTGTGAAGTTAGACCAGTTTTGTGTTTTTGACCAGTTTTGATTTCTGGATTTTCTGGGCGGGCTTAAAACGGTACCGGATGACGTAGAGCGGTGTTCTTAGCATATCCCCGCCCTAACACTATATAAAGCTAGAACGGATTTGAATCTTCGGTTCTGCTCAATCTTGAGTCTAGAATTAGCTAGTTTTAACCAACAGTCTAGAATTAGCTAGTTTTTCTTAGTTAGCAATGCCTATGCATAAAACTAAACGAAAATGCATCCTTCCTGGATGCCAGCAGGAATGGGATGATAAGGTCTCCTTCTTTCACTCCCGAGTAAAGCTGAAATGAGAAGCAAATGGGTTAGCATTTTTGAAGAGCCATGGTGTTACAGAGTCTGTCACCGCTAGCGCCCGCCTCTGCAGCAAACATTTCACTCCCGAAAGCTTCTGCAATTATAATATGAGGCTTTTGGGTTTCACGGACTCACGACTGGTCCTGGTGAATTCGGCGGAGCCACCATCTCCCTCCCCGGCCTCCATTCTCCTCCTGTCAACCATCTCCCTCCCCAGCCTCCATTCTCCTCCTGTCAACCATCTCCCTCCCCGGCCTCCATTCTCCTCCTGTCAACCATCTCCCTCCCCGGCCTCCATTCTCCTCCTGTCAACCATCTCCCTCCCCGGCCTCCATTCTCCTCCTGTCAACCATCTCCCTCCCCGGCCTCCATTCTCCTCCTGTCGCATCAACCTTTGGTGCCGACAGCGCTGCCTTGTGTGCTTATAGCTAATTAACGTTATAACGTTAGCTAGGTAACGTAAGCAATAGGAAAATACACTGCTACGTTAATCTACAAAATGTGTCTTGACATTTATGTGGTAATGTCAACTATGATTAATTATATGTAATCTTAGGAGGAATTATAGCTAACATTATCTATGTAGATTGTTGCAAATGGGAGTGTGTATATAACCTTAGTCTAGCTAACATCTAGCAGCACCGACCAGGCGACCACCCACCAAATAACGTTACGGATGATATATTATGACTATAAGCGTTAACTATACAGAAACTGCCTGCCATATTTGTGGCACCTGATGTGCGTATGGGTTCACCGGTAATGGTTACAGTATATTTGTATGGGTTCACCGGTAATGGTTCAGTATATTTGTATGGGTTCACCGGTAATGGTTCAGTATATTTGTATGGGTTCACCGGTAATGGTTCAGTATATTTGTATGGGTTCACCGGTAATGGTTCAGTATATTTGTATGGGTTCACCGGTAATGGTTCCAGTATATTTCTCCAGCGGGAGACCGGGAGGCGGGAGCGAGGGGGATGGTTAGGGAGACCAGGTAGACCAGGTAGACCAGGTAGACCAGGGAGACCAGGGAGACCAGGTAGACCAGGTAGACCAGCTGCAGCTGGAGAAAGACGCACCCTCTCCCAGTGAAGCGGTGCTCGGCGGCTACTGGCTGAACATTCCAGTTCTGTTGGATATGAGAGGGAAAGTTGAAGCCGAGTGCTCGTTATTCTCACACATAACGTTGCCAACGAGAGTGGATGAGTCTGTCCCGATTATCAACTCCTGTAGTGTACGCTTCTTCGCGCTATCAGCGCTGTTCAAGCCAGTGACTAAAAGGTACATTTTAAACAACTTTTTCCATTGATCCCAAGGGACGACAGGATCGCCTGGGAGGGATAGGAATGGGTCCGGAGGTGGCAGTGAGAAAATAGGGACAGACTCATACATTCCTCGTTGCCTGTTTTTGTATTTTGCATCTAAGGGAAGTAACACTGGCGCGTTGGTATAGAGTAGCTACAGTTTTACCTGTGTTGTTTGTCAGGAGGTAGGTTAGGAGGAAGCATCTGTGCGTTTGACTCATTAGACAAGTGTAATTTCAACTCCTCTCTGTTTTCACAAAGCTGTGCCTTCCTACCACAAAAGAGACGGCGTGCCAGTGTGACAATATGCAGACCAGAGAACTGTACTATTTGACAGGTTCTTCCCTCCACACCCCCTCCCCACGCAATTGGGTGTGGCTTCGGTGCCTTCAGCAGACACGCCCCCACAGTCTCAGACCAGAGAATGCTGCTGATTTTTCACCGATTTTGAAGCCTTATTTTATATACGAAATATAGCGACATTTTTAATCACTCAGATTTGGCTGGGTGGTTAATGACATGTTTTCCTGTGGTGTGTGAAGCTCATAACAAAAATTTGAACTGGGTTAACCTGGACTTTAAGGTGATTTATGATTCAGTTATGAAACAATAACAACTCCAACAAGGCACCCAACTCACTATGTATTGTATACAATTGGTTCAGAGCTTACAAGTGGGTATCAAACGAGACAGATGTGAATAGATATTATGATCATTTTGGACCTTTCAACGTTTAAAGAATGTCACCACTGTTTGTTGTTGTATTTTTTTTCAGGAAGACAGACCACATAAAGGGGGGCAGGGGTGTCTGGGGGTCCAAGGGGGAAAGTTTGAGCATCAAACACTACATTTCCTGCATTCTATTCTATTCTATTCTATTCTATGAATTTCTATGCAGTCTGCTGCTATCTAACCTGACGCACCAGATAGTTTGCTTCGCATAATCATCTGGGAAATCTCCTTTGGTATTGCTTGGCAGGTGATTGAATGAGCCATCTGAGTATCACCATCTATCACGCGCTTCAACCACTCCTCACTGTCACACTTAAACCCACCCTGCCTGTTTATATTTCAAATTCCTCACAACCAACGCTGATTGGCGAGATTGTTTTCTGATCTGGCACAAACTGATCTTTATGGAGAGTATCCAGACTGATTTGCGAAAAAAACAGAATGTGAGCTCACAAAATCAGGATGGTCTCACGAGGCTAGCTGCTATCTAGCTAGTTAGCTAACTTGAATGCCAACATGACCATTTATTTTAGTAATAAATAAATGTATATAAAGGTATAATATGTAGTATGTGGATTATTTCCCCCATC
Organism: Borostomias antarcticus; assembly: GCF_949987555.1. Taxonomy (NCBI): domain Eukaryota; kingdom Metazoa; phylum Chordata; class Actinopteri; order Stomiiformes; family Stomiidae; genus Borostomias; species Borostomias antarcticus. The sequence continues at coordinate 6,680,593 of NC_140247.1, read as the reverse complement.
TAGTGTCTAAAGATAAGAACTGCAACAACACAACGTATTGGTTGCCAAAATGCCAGAGAATGCACTGTTTCAGTCATACTGTGATAAGATCTTTACTCCGAGAGGAACATAACGTTACACTAATCAGTAATCAAAATCAAGTATTTCAGAGTGCCATGTAATAAGCTACGTTAGATGCTGTAGTGTGGAGATAATGTTAGGTCTGGCTATTGTCACGGCCAGATACCACCCGAGAATCATTAATGCGAACTCGGTAGTCTAGGGGTTACCTCGGGCTAGAAACTGAGCCGTGCACTCTAAGCTCCGGTCTGTCATCGGCGCGGAATATGTTGTACCTGAACAGGTTGGCTTAGGCGGGTCCTACCTGGACGCAGTAGGCTACTGACGGTCGCTCCAGTAATCGGTCCAAGCCTTCTTGGGAGGGCAGCCTGGCTTCCATAAGCGGCCAGCCCAATCCTTGGGTTGCTACTCTCAGTGTAGCGCGAAGAGCCACCGAAGCGGCTAACGAGACAACGGACACAGGATCTCTACAGGGTTCAGTCACGGTCTTAATCAATGTCCTCAGTGCAAGGTTTGGCTTCCCGGCGAGACGCTGGATCCACGGGAGCCTTCTCTTCCGTCTCCTGCCGGGTTAAGTTCAAACCCTCCCTGAGTCAGACCCGCCCCTAAGCCTCTTCAGACCAATCACCATCCCACACAATGACAGACACAGAGACTAGACGGATCCGACCGTGACATTCCTCCCCCCATCAAAAAGAAAAAACATAAAAAGACACTAGACACGAAATAGTTATTTTTCTGGATTTTTCTACAATTTCATATATTTTTTTATTCCTCCTGATTTTCCCTTTTTCCAAAAATCACTACCATTCACCCCCACAACAGCCTTGTCCAAATACCAGGGTTCGAGTAATCAGCCTAAGGCCCTTCTTTTTTGTCAAAAGACCATCCTTCAGACTATCCCCACTCCCCCTCACAGAAGTATCTGGCACCTCACGGCTTCCTTAACCAACGTAGTCCGACTTGGGTGCAATCCCACATCGTGCTGCTTCACCCTCTGGACAGGGCATCAGCAATAACATTATCCTTACCCGCTATATGCTTAATCACCATACTATACGGCTGCAAGAGTAGCCCCCAGCGAAACACACGAGCATTAGCGCTACTGAACTTGGCCAGAAACGTTAACGGGTTATGATCAGAGTAGACCTTCAGCACTTGATCACTACTGGCCACGTAGATCTCGAAATGCCTCACGGCCAGGACTAAGGCTAGGGCTTCCTTTTCTATGGTCGAATACCCTCTCTGATGACAGTTGAGCTTCTTCGAAAAGTAGGCTACCGGCCGCTCAACCCCATCAGCCCCTGCCTGCAGCAGAACCGCTCCCACTCCTACATCACAGGCATCCACTGCTAAAGCAAACGGTTGTGAAAAATCAGGTGCCTTAAGGACCGGCGCACTTGAGAGGATGTTTTTCACCTGGGCTAAAGCCTCCCTACACTCTCCCGACCAATCCCACTTCACTCCACTCCTGAGCAAGTTGGTCAAGGGAGCAGTCACGGCCGCGAAGTTTGACACAAACCTTCTATAGAAACCGCACATCCCCAGAATCTGCCTCAGCTGGGTCCTCGTCCTGGGAGGGGGAAAATCTATGATGGCCTGCACCTTCGCTGTTCTAGGCAACACAGTCCCACCGCCGACCTGATGACCCAGATAGGTGACCCTGCCCTTCCCGAACTCACACTTCGGAAGGTTGACCACCAATCCCGCCTCCGCCAAGCGCTCAAACAATGCCCCAACATGAGCGACATGCTCCTCCCACGTCTCGCTGTAAGTTACCACATCATCAAGGTAGGTGACGGTGTTACGCAACCCCTGAGTGACGGCATTCATGAGCCTCTGGAATGTGGCCGGGGCGTTCTTCATTCCAAATGGCATGACTGTAAAGCGATACAGCCCATCATGCGTCACAAAGGCTGACCTCTCCTTAGCTCGTTCGGTCAGGGGAACCTGAAAGTAACCCTTCAACAGATCCACCTTCGTGACCCACTTGGCCTGACCAACCTGGTCAATACAGTCCTCTAGGCGTGGGATAGGGAACGCATCCCCCCGCGTCACCACGTTCAGCTTTCTAAAATCCACACAGAATCTATCCGCTCTTCCCTCCTGTGCCGCCAACACCACAGGAGAGCTCCAAGCGCTGTCTGCTGGCTCAATGACTCCAATCTCCAGCATATAGTCTACTTCCTCCCGTATAGTCTCTTTCTTACGCGGGGGATAACGGTAAGGGTGTGACTTTACTGGGGCAGCAGTCCCAGTATCTACATCATGCTGAGCCTTCCCGGTCCGACCCGGTACATCCTGAAAGAGCTGGGGAAATAAACCTACCAACCGCTGGATATCTAATCGCTGAGGCCCGGACAGGTGCTCTAGCTGGCTATCCAACCTGGCAAGGGCTTGGGTGTTCTGTAGCCTCACCCCTACAACCCCTGGAGGGGAGGAATCCTCCCCTAACTCCTCCTTTTCTTCCCCCCTTTCCTCGGCAACACAGCAGACTACTGCCTCCGTGTCCCGCCCCTCGTATGCCTTCATGGAGTTCACATGACATAGGCGGGTCTTCGAACGCCTATCAGGGGTCGCCACCACGTAGTTAAGATCCCCAAGCTTCCTAAGGACGGTATACGGGCCCACAAACCCTGGGCCTAGCTGTGTCCGAGGCCCTGCTACTAACACCAGGACCTTGTCGCCTGGGTCGAAGGACCGGTGGGTCGTCTTGCAGTCATACTTGGCTTTCATGCGGGCCTTAGCCCCAACTAAGTTCTTGCCCGCCACTTCACACGCTGCCTGCAGCCGAGCTCTACAAGACTCAACATACTGCAAAACATCTCCTGGAGATGTGGGTTCAACCATCTGCTCCCTTAACAGTTTAAGGGGGCCCCGCACCTCATGCCCAAAAACTAATTCGAACGGACTAAATCCTAGAGAGTCAGAGGGGGCATCCCGAATAGCAAACAAGAGAAAAGGGATTGCCTCGTCCCATTCTTTAGGCTGGCTTTCCACAAACTTCCTGATCATACTTTTCAACGTGCCATGGAAGCGCTCAATGGCCCCCTGGGACTGAGGGTGGTATGCAGATGAATACTTGGGGAGTATTTTTAGCTCTGACATCACTTGACGATACAACTGAGACGTGAAATTGGATCCCCTATCCGACTGAATAGTCTTCGGCAAACCCGCCCAAGCAAAGAACTTGATTAGATGTTCTGCGATAACCTTCGCCCTGATAGTACGCAAGGGAAAAACCTCTGGATACCTAGTGGCCATATCCAAAATAGTAAGTAGGTACTCGTTACCTCGCTTGGTCTTAGGTAGGGGGCCTACGCAATCAATCATGATTTCCGCAAAAGGTTCCGTCACAACCGGCAACGGTTTAAGAGGGGCGACCGGGGAAACCCTCCCCGGCCCTCCCACCACCTGACATGTGTGGCACGAGCGGCAAAACCGCTTCACCTCACGCCTTATGCTCGGCCAATAGAACTGCCTGCTAATTCTGTCCATAGTCTTTTTGAACCCCAGATGACCGCCTAGACTGGACTCATGCGCCAACTGGAGTACCTCTGCTCGACATCTCTGGGGCAGCATGACCTGTTCATAACTAGCCCAGTCCTGATTCGGCCGGCCTACTGGTCTCCACTTCCTGAACAAAACCCCGCCACGCCAGAAGTAGCCAGTGTTCACCTCCTTACTCTCCTCCTCTGAAGTGGCCATTTTACAGGCATACGCCAAGGAGGGATCCGCTTTCTGCTCTCTACCCAGGGACGATTGGTCAAGAGAGGGAATCTCTGGGCCTACTGCTACCTCAAATGGCTCCATGCTGGTCGGCTCCCGGACTTCTGGCACCCGCTCACTCGGGGGCGCCTTGCCCCCAGACTTATCCAGCTGGGGGAAGACTGTCTCCCCCAGATCTATACTAACCTCACCGCTGGTCCCCAGTGAGGGGTCCTCTCCAGGAGTTTCAGTTTCCTCCGCCCAAGCCCGAGACCGGGTAACTACACACGCTGAAAACACCTCTGGAAATTCCCTTTCCAACTCGCACAGCTCTACTGACTCTGAAGGCTGCTCTAGTACTACTGGTTCTACTGGCTTAATTCTGGGCCTCGCTAAATCATTCCCCAAGATGACCTGTATTCCCCTCACAGGCAGACTACTTACTTCTGCCACGGTTGCCCATTGTTCCCCAGGGGAACACAGCTCCTCTGAGCGCAAATAGATACGGTGGAGAGGCGCCTGCTCATAGCCGCCTCCAAATCCCTTTACCACTACAAACTGACCAGTGAACGTAGTGTTAGAGAGTACATTCACCTCTTTCAACATCAGAGTCAGTTTTGACGCACTGTCCCTTAGTACAGTCACTGACTCCTGTGGCCCTTGGTCGGACTCTGACACCGTCCCCTCTGTTACATACTCCTCATACCCACACAGGTCTCCTTTGGCATCAGCCTCTGTCGAGATGGCCATTAGCTCACGCCGAGGGACGTGATCATCCCTGGACCCTAACTTAGGGCACTGGGTTTTCTTATGGCCCCACTTTTTGCAGTGGTAACACTGGATGTCCACTGGAGAAAACTGACCGCGGCCTGCTGACTGGGCGGAGCCCCCTTGCCGAAGCGGTGGACGGTCTGGCCTCCCTGAGAACCGATCAGGTCTAAACGGGCCGGCTTGGTTTCTCTCATTCACTGGAGGGTACCAAACACCTCCGTTATCCTGCTTCCTTGGGGGAAACGCCCCATTCGATCTCTCCTCATGGGGTCGTCTCCGACTAACTCCGCCCCCAGTGACTCTGCCATGAATGATCTCATAACTATCAGCCAACTCAGCCGCTCGTTCTGGGCTTTTCACGTCCTTCTCACTTAGATATATTTCTATCTCTCGGGGGGCACTATTCTTAAACTGCTCCAATATGAATAGTTCTCTTAGCTCCTGATAGGTAAAAGTCTCAGTAGAGCTAAGCCATCGGTCAATTGCTATCACTTGTTTCCTCCATAAGTCTAGATATGACTCTCCTGGCTGGCGCCTCAACTCACGAAACTGCTTCCTATATGACTCAGGTACACTACCATAGGCCTGCAGGACCGCCGTTCTAAGTGCATCATATTCCAACCCTGTTCTGCAATCCAATGCAGCTACAGCTCTTTGGGCTTTTCCCTTTAATACACTCTGTACAAGGAGCGGCCATTTCTCCTCTGGCCATTCACTGTCTTTCGCTACCTTCTCAAACATCTCAAAGAAGATATCTACTTCTCCCTCTTCAAAGGGTGGTATGAAGTGACGCGCCCGGTTTATGTCAAAGCTTGTAGATTTCTTGTTATAGACTAATTTCTCTAGTTCCATCTTGGCCATTTGGGCTTTGTGCCCTGCCATCTTGGCGTCATGCTCTCTACTCTCTCTTTCTATTCTTTCTTCTCGCTCCGTCTGTGTCACTCTTTCCTTCAGTCTCTTATTCTCTTCTAACTGACAATGCTCTATAATAATTTCAGCTATAGCTAGCTTTCTCAGATCTTTGGCCAAGTCTATATCCTCCTCCTGTGCTATTGTGATCAACTGGTCCTTGCTCAGCCTCTTACATTGTTCTGGGGTTAACCCCCACACATCGACATGCTCTCCCATGATCGATTGTGGCATTGGGAATTCGCTCCCCACTCACTAACGTTACCAGGCTATCGCAACAACACTACTGGCGCTAATGTAGCAGCACTCCTATGCTCCACACTTAGCCCAGTCTATCCAACCAATTTACAAATCACCTCACGCACAGCCAGAACCCAAGACATCAAACTAACGCCAACTCTGTGCAACCGTATACTAATTCCCCGTCAAATCCCATTTACCATCTACAAATCAGACTACTATAACTTTAGCTTTAATCTATGTTTGGTCTGGGAATTGGGACTACTTGACGCAACAGCTAATCTGCCATTTGAATTCAACGCCCCTCTAACTAACTGGCGGCGTCTGAACCATCCAAGCTGGCCAACCCAACTCAATGCGTCTTTCGTCCCAGCAACCAGACGTTCTGATGCTAAATGCTAACAAAAGCTAGCACCATACTAAATAAAGCTAACTAATAGCTAGCGGCTAAAAGCGAGCGGCTAATAGCTAGTGCAACGCCACTTAGGGCTAACTCCCCAACCTGTTAGCTAACATTCACTCACGTTCAATCCCGGACGAGCCCCCACAATGTCACGGCCAGATACCACCCGAGAATCATTAATGCGAACTCGGTAGTCTAGGGGTTACCTCGGGCTAGAAACTGAGCCGTGCACTCTAAGCTCCGGTCTGTCATCGGCGCGGAATATGTTGTACCTGAACAGGTTGGCTTAGGCGGGTCCTACCTGGACGCAGTAGGCTACTGACGGTCGCTCCAGTAATCGGTCCAAGCCTTCTTGGGAGGGCAGCCTGGCTTCCATAAGCGGCCAGCCCAATCCTTGGGTTGCTACTCTCAGTGTAGCGCGAAGAGCCACCGAAGCGGCTAACGAGACAACGGACACAGGATCTCTACAGGGTTCAGTCACGGTCTTAATCAATGTCCTCAGTGCAAGGTTTGGCTTCCCGGCGAGACGCTGGATCCACGGGGGCCTTCTCTTCCGTCTCCTGCCGGGTTAAGTTCAAACCCTCCCTGAGTCAGACCCGCCCCTAAGCCTCTTCAGACCAATCACCATCCCACACAATGACAGACACAGAGACTAGACGGATCCGACCGTGACACTATGCAGATTCCAAGAAATATAACGATAGCTAGTTAGCTACCGGTCTAGTAGAAAAGTAGCCATGTCACCATGCGACTTTATCCCATGAAACTCCATAAACTCCATCCAACGAGCAAAGGCTGGCCCAATATTTATCCGACTTTTGCTCCTTCTTCGGTCACTGAGCTTTTGAGATTCATATCGCACGGTTCGCCGGGGCTCAGGCAGAGAAGCAGGATGATAAAACTCGACCATTTTACCAAACGTTTAGCTGAAAAGAGTGAGCGGAAGTGGACAGAAAAGCTGCCGTTTTATAGTCGCACACACACTTGATGCTAACCAACATCTATAATGCTGCTAATTCATGGAAGTATAACGTTTGCTGGCTACTGCTAATCTCACAGTGGTGAAGCTAGAATAGTACCTGGCAACCCAGCACGCAGTACCAACGCTGTAATACTATTGGCTGGTATGATATCAACAGGGTGTCATTGTTGGGCCGTCAAAATTTCATAATGTAATAATGTCAGACAAAATATCATTTTTTATGGAAAAGCAATAGCCTACTTTTACTCTGCAGCCATCGCAAAGCCCTATGGATGTATTATTTTTGAAAAAATGTTTATTTGAATCCACATATAATATATTATACCTTTAATAGTAATATATTTATTTAGTTATTCATTTCCATATAATGTTTGTCAAAGCCAGTGAGCCACTGTAGAGGGGCTAAAGAGCCGCTGATTGCTTTAACCTCTGGAAGGAACTTGGAGCTACAAGACTGAACTAGAAACATAAGTATAATTGTGTTACTTTAATAGCTAGTGCTAAGTGCTAAGTCGTCAGTGTCGTTGTGAAACTGCTTTGTTATTCAATGTTATTGTGAGAGTTGGTTTCGGCCTGGGGCCTCATATATCAAAGAGCGTGTAAATTCAGGTGTAAAAGAGGGCGTACGACGAAAACGAGAAAAGGGCGAACTGCCGCGTACGACGAGAATATTTACACGCTTTTCGGATCTATCAAACATGGCGTACACGCTGCTGCGCCGATTCCTCAATGAAAAATCCGACGGTGTCGTATAAGAGAGCGGACGTGCACGCGCCCCGTGTTCCGCCCTCTCCACTCCCAAATTCAACCATATATGGTCAAAACTATGACAGCGCACAACGTGGATACCCGGAAGGAACCGACATAATATAGCGTGGAGCAAAGGCAAGACAATTACGTTTATGGAAAAACGCGGAAAGAAGAGAAACTTTTCGGAGACGGAGGTGCATGTGCTTGTTGGTGAGGTCCACGCGAGGAAAGAAAATCATCTTCGGAAGGTAAGCTATTTGTACGAGCCTACATTTGTCTGATTGCTCCTACAGTTTAGGTAGCCTACTGTACGTTTCGTGCATCCTGTATTTGGCGTAGGCTACACGGACATGCTGTATTATGTGGCTGTGAGGAAAGCAAACATTCCACACATTCTGTGGTAGGCTATGATTGATTTAGGACCAAAAACAGGGAACGATAACACAGATGATCACTTCATAATGTTAGACCACATTAAACATTTTCCCCTCTGGGAAATTAAGACTCTCATCTAAATCACCCGGTAAATCACACTTAAGCATTTATTTGGCTGCCAACAGAAAAACATATCAATTGAATATGGCTACACAATGAAATGTTTAATGCATAATCAAGTTAACAGACAAACTCAAAGAAAATGACTGAAATTGTTTCTCCAGACTCTGACGTGGGGTGGGACTCAGAGGAGGGGAAGTCTGCAGTGGTCCTTGACCTGACGGTCGTGCCCCCGCCGGTTGCAGCATCCACCTCCAGCGCCACGACCTCCAGTGCCTCCACCTCCAGCGCGCCGGCCTCCACCTCCAGTGCCATCTCCAGCGCCTCCGTCTCCACCGCCCACGCCTCCACCTCCGGCTGCCAGCGTCCCTGCCTCAAGGGTCCCTGAGGGCTGGGCTTCCTCTCAGACGCTGTGCTGGAGGCTCATGACCCTAGAGGCCCAGAGGGACATGGCAGAAGGGATTGGGGCAGTTGTGCAGCAGTTGGTGGAGGTCACCACATTACACCACCAAAGCCAACAGGACATCCTCACTGCACTTCATTCCCACACATGCTGTCACGGACCTCACACAGTCACTCACTACCACACTCACGGACCTCACACATTCACTCACAAACGCACTCACACACCTCACACAGTCACCCACCAACAGACAATAAAATGGTAGCAATGTGAACCTTACTTTGTCTTCATAGCTGGCGCATGACCTCAGTGCGGGCCCTTTGGCCCCGCTGGTAACCCTCATGACGGGGAGGGGGCTGAGGGCTTGGGTCCTCATTTTGTGGTGGGGTCTTGACTGGTTCTCATTCTTATCAGCTTTGAATATATATCTTGGCAAACATAACATAGGATGATGTACAAGGAGGGGACAGATACCTAGTGAAAGTACTATTGGTTGCTAGTAAAAAGACAATAATGAGCGCTTGGTATAAGGTGGAACCCCCAACCAAGGAGCAGTGGCTGGTGTTGTGGAGGAGATTTATGTTAGGGAGAAGTTCACGCATGCATTGAGGATGCAGGAAGGAAAGTTTGAAGGGAGATGGGAAAAATGGATGGATTATAGAAGGAAGTGTGATGATACCACTAATATTGAAATTGTAATATTTGATTAAGAGAAAAAAGCTGCATGGATGGAAGTACCCATAAGCTGTTATTGTAAGTTTTTATGTTTTATTGTATTGTCGTTGTATGGATGGAAAATGCTAATAAAGATTAAAGTAAAGAAGAAAAAGAATATATCTTGGCTATACACACACCAACAAGCCAGCCGTCACGCGCAGCGCCTGCCTCCAGTCTAGCCCCTACCCTGCTGTGCGCCAGGATGGATGAGTCATGCGTGGAGCCAGGCCACCGTGCCACTTGTGATGAGCATGTCGGCGTCACATATGATTTGGGTATTTATAGTGTGCACATTTTTGCGATTCACATAGACGTATTCATTCAATGATGGTGCCCTTATGTGGGTGCAGTCGCCATCGCCGTCACCTCTTTGGAGTTCTATCTCGGCCAGTAGGCCGAGTAGCGCCGGATTCATTTAGGCTCGCATTACGCACAGGAGGACTGTCATTTATATGCTAACCAAACAGCAAACAGGTCCACATGATCACATATTAATGACAATCTAATTGGTCAATTATTGCCGTTTGATGGAGTGCCTGCATTAGGTGTGCGCATAGGTTAAGTTTGGGGAACAAATCCGGACACGATCTTGCATTGCGATATATGTTTGTGCTGAATTGGGCTATTAGCCTACATGATTGTGCGTTCATAAACTTTCGCTCTTATTCTCTCCATCAAACATTGTAATTCACCGACGCACCACCTGCGTCGCCAGTTCCCCCTGTGTTCAAAAAGGGTGTAGAAACCCGTGTAAATCGGTACGACAAGTTGAGAGGTGTCCTACAAAAGCGCGTAGAAAGGCGACTAAATATCCGCCCTTTCGGCTTGATAGATCGCGCTGTGGGGGGGGGGGGGGGGGGGGAATGGCGTACGCCTGAAATCGCGGAAAAGACCGTGTTAAAGAAGGCGTACCTCAGTGATATATGAGGCCCCAGAGCTAGACTAATTGCCCTGTTGAGTGGGCTGAGGGAGTGGCCTACTCTCCTGGCAGACGATTAGCAATCAGCAGTTACAGGCCTGTTAAGGATTTTTATCCTTATTTTAGTTAGATTGTCAAAGAACACGCTGAGTGGTCGATCAAGCTGGTTTTAACAAAGTACAATAGTTTATTCTATGTTACGATTCTGCAGAAGCGGACCCTCGCACCGGAAGTGATTCCAGGCAAGAGTGAAGCATGGGAGTAGGGTTCGGGGGTTTATACAGTGAAGGAGGAAGTGACAGTTTCAGGGGGAATGCAGGGAAGTGATGTCACACAGGGAGGGATTTGTAGTTCTGACAGACTGATCTATGAGAACGAACTACAAGGTTTAGAATTACAGTCCAGGGGGGAAACATAACACTTTGTTGAGACTTGAAATTCATTCACAATTCCCCACTTTGTGGATTAAATATCCACAACTATAATAGAAATGAAAGAATCAACAATGTGAAATCAAATTATAAAATAGGCCTATCATAAAAATAATCTAACATCTTTGGCAAAACCCTATTCTACACTTATGGAAAGGAAGTAATCTATTTCTCCACTAGGTGGAGCATAATAAAGATTTAACAAACTCAAGTTATTTAACCCACCAAGATCATTTTCTTCTCATATGCAATCACTTACCAAAACTCCTCACCTTAATTTGGCATAAGCAAGGTAAAAAGATACCATGATTATTAATCTAAGACATCATATATTCATGACTGAGTGGGAAAACCCTATTTGTTTTAGAAGAAAACCCTTAAATTCAAATTAGAACCAACAGATTATGTATCAAAATATTCCAAATAGTCAATGTCAATGGCACAGACATCATTAAGATCTTGAATTGAATTAATAGTAAATTTAACTTTTTCTATCATTATTTAGGCAGCATAGGCATATCTGGAACAGCATTTAAACATACACTTAAGAATATTTAGAAAATAATAACGATGAAGAACATGCATACAATTGAAAACACACATATTTGAGAATATCCAGGACTTGCAACAGCATTCCATTTAGGAACATTATCTAAGATCTGAATACCTTTATCGTTTGCTTCATGGAACTCAATGTAGCATTGGGATCTGAACTAACCGAACAGCAGATATAGCCAGTATTATCTCTAAGGGAAGTCTATTTTGTAGCACCATCTTTTCCATGTAATTTACTTCTGTAGCTAAGGCTGAAATTACTTGGTATTGTGCGATCATGTGTCATGCGTTCATGAGAGAAATAATATACTGAAACTAAATAGAAAATTCGAGACAGCTCTATGGTGTCTAGTTTGATTGCTGATGAATTCCCTGCATTTGAGTGTGATCAATCTTCTTAATCCTGGACATTACATGAGCAAGATAACATTCATATGACACTGTTGCAATTTAAAGTTGAATACGCTATTTCCCTATAGCTCAAAAATACGCCATTTGGAATGGCTCTCTGAACCTTAATTTCACATCTCATAAATCTGCTTAAAACATTAATTTGTCCTAATCTATGTGTTGTATCTGAAAATATTAATACATGCTGTGATGTATTGAAGAGGTCACTTCAAATTGTTTAACTCGCTTTTCAAGTTCAGCCCTGTGGATGCAATTCTGTTAGGCTTCATTTTAATACTTGGTTGATGTAGTAAGGTGCATAGCAGTTAAACACAGTTAAACACAGTCCCCTGAGAATAGTCCGGAACAGCTTCTACAAAGATCAACTTTATAATTATGAATTTTCAATACTTCTATACCCACTCTAAACTAAACTCCAGTCACAGTTTCAACAGTATAACCTGGAAATCTCTGTTGCTTTCAAATCTTATATATGCAGAATGTAGTATTTTCCATTCATCTTCGTCTACCGTATAGACTCAACAGTCAAGTGGAGTGCAACATTCAAATAGGACAAACGCTTGTCCACGTTGCCATAACGATCCTGAGAAGGAGGTGACAGGCAAGGTCATTTCTTTCAATAGCTCCTCCTCAGAGGAAGCCACAGTGTGGTGGCCCATGATTGTGTTTTGCTGAAGTGGTGGTCAGAGTTGTCCTCCTGACAGCAATGAGGAAAAGTAGTGCGTTATTCTTTGTCTGATTTCTCATCTGAGACCAGAGAGTGAGCTTTCGCCCTGGTGGTGACACAGGATATTGCATCCTGGTTGTTGGAATTCTCAGGCCGGGTGGCCTCGTCCTGGTTTGGAACCAGCCTGCAGTGGCTGGCGTGTACCCGCAAAGTCCTCTCTGCTACGTCTGAGTTAGCAGCAGGAACTGGTACGGGCCCAGCCAACGGGCACTCTGGTTTCAGGTCTCTGCTCACAACCCATTGGCCTGGTTGGAAATGATGCAGGTCGGCTCTCAGGTCGGCAGAGACCTGTGAATCCACAGATGAGACAGCATAGACAAAACAGGATATCACCGCAGCTTTTAGCAGCGGAGTTAGCAGCCATACTGGACACAGGCTCAGAGGTTTCAATGAGCTTGGCCTTTGCCACCATCTTAAAATATTACACATTAAGTTTCTTCTTCAGCTCTGCATCTCGTTCTTTCAACTACTTTCTAATTTCCTTCAACTACAACCTCCTCACTACCTTCAATTCAACTTCCTTACTACCTTCAATTCAACTTTCTCACTACCTTCAATTCAACTTTCTCACTACCTTCAATTCACTACTACTAGTCGTTTTCATTAGCAACAACCAGTTAACTTGATAACATCCTTTACTCCCCCTCTTTTTTGAAACATGATCTGGTCAGTGTGCTAATTTGAAAACATAATGAAAGCATGGAAGATGCAGTATAGGTTATGCTAACTATGAAATGAGCATTCATTCACATTCACAATCAGAGTGAGAGGAGAATATCTGACAGGTTTGAGCGTGGCTTAATTGATCTCGTTCAATATGTTGAGTCATGTCTCTCTGCCTTCTGGAGGAGGAAGCAGAGTTAAGAACAGTGCATCTTTGAAATGCACGGTCAACAGTTCAGTCTTATTAAAGCAGCAGCCACGCTGTGTGTAGGTGCGATGTAAAAGATGAATAGACACAACATGCCGGACATGGACAAAACAGTGTGCGCAGTGCTATTAGGTTTAAAACAGCACCAGTGGTAGCTGCCACTGGTTTCAAGTAGGACCCAAGTCCTTTTAACAGAGTCAAGTCTTTTTAGTCAGAAATACTTAAACAGAGTGCATTAGTCATCGTCAAAACCAGTCGGGCTCGTCAGTCCATGTAATCTTGTCAAGTGAAGCTAGCTTTTGTCTAATGAGGGTTGTCTGCTAAATCAGGGATAGACTCTGCAGTAGTCTATTACCAAGCAGCCTTTGTTTACTTATCATTAGTAAGTGACCAAGGTAATTAACCTGCTCACGCACCAATTAGATTTAGTTCTTAGAAATTCTATGGCCATTTCCTAAAATAAAACAACATATTCGTATCATCAAACCATGAGTCCTTGTTTCTAACAAGAAATTGTTATTCAAAATAATCATTTAAAAAAAAAGGAGCACCAACACATTATGTAAAACAGCGCCCTCTAATGGTGAAAACAAAAATTCCCTTAAATCAGGGTGAACAAATGGAAAAAATGCATTACTCATACCAAAACAATAAATGAATAGCTTCATATGGGGTTCTCAAATCATGAACAAATATAATTTATCTAAACCGCTCTCAAAAGAACACTATGGGTGTTATAAGTTGAGCTCAATTTCAATAACCACATTTCTGCGTTTGAGGACAGAGGGTTATGAGCACGCTTAGGACGTGATGGTTCCTTGGGTCTGACAACCACTTGGTTACTATTCTTAAATTTAGCCTAGATCATATCTATCTCTTACCCACAGTCAGTTGGGCAACGTGGGGGTGAGGTGGTTGACCAGCGTCCCCACGAACCAAGGTGTCAGGCCATCTTAAAATGGGAAGTCAGTTACCCCGGTTGTATCCAATTCTTGGGGCAGCCTCCATCTCTCGTCCCGTGCCTGTGTCTACTCTGTAAACAAACTTCAGATATAATTCGTGACACATTTGTTTTACCATGCAGCTGTCTCCGTGGGCCGTCAGACGCACAGACAAAGCTGCATGGGCAGTTTACATACAATAAAAGACAGACAAAATAAAAGACATTTCAATTTCTCACCACTCTTGTGGGTAACACCAATTCTTAGAAATTATGCGCCGGAGGCACATAAACATAACAAAATAAATCATAGACCGCAGTTTTGATAAATTGGAGTGATGTCTTTTCTTTTCTTTTTTTTTCAAGAATATGTATCTGAGCATATTAAGTTAACATGACAATACAGTGAATTGAGGTTGAAGTTAGCATCATCTAACACAACTTTAAGTGGCAGTCATTTCAAATTATTAAAATACTTGCGGTTCCAACCGGTTTGGCATTTATCCGGTAGTCCAGGAACGTCAATTCTCTGTAAAACTCAAAACCAATGAATGTGCATCTGAAATCAGTAAAACATGAAATCTTAAACAAAACAAAATTCTCAAAATTGGGTTGTCAGACAAATGTATCAGACTAAGATATTGGCAAATATGAATGATTTTTCTTTTTTCTCTTACCTCTACCCTCCCCCCCCCCCCCCCCCCCCTTGTCACGTACACTCTCACTCTCCCTAGAATGGGAGAGGAACCAGAGGGAGGTGTCTCAGAAGAGTAATACCCTAGGGGGGGCGTTATTTCAGACATCCCTGTTTGGGGTAAGGGTATGTAGCAGCCGTAGAGATGACAGTTGGTCGAATAACAGGAAGGGACGTTTGGACAGGAACAACGGACGTGGCCTGAACCAACAAAACTCTTGTTTGGATAGGTGTCATAAGGAGGAGGGGCCAGTATTGGGGGTTGGTTGAACATATGTAGTTTACATCTGCTTAACAAGGGACATGGCCTGAAACAACAAAACTCTTATTTGGATAAGAGGTCAGAACAGGAAGAGGCCTATCTGTCCCTTCACTTCTCACACACATGCTTCAGTGCACTAAAAATAACTCCCATTTTAAAAGAAAATATTAGAACAAACAATGTAATTAAAAAGTTACAGAAAAAAAAACTAAACACGTTCAGTCAACCAAATTACTGCTGTGCTGAGAGATACTTGTTTTTTTTTTTTTTTTATCCTGTTATATATTTTTTTCCCAAGATGGCAGTCATCAGAAGCCAAAATGGTCGACCCTCAAATGGAAAAGAGGAACAGGAAGTCTCTCTTTTTTTTTTTTTTTTTTTCACACAAGCAGCAAACCAGGAAGTTAACCACGTGGCACAGAGGATAGAACTAACTACCACGTGGGTAAATCAACATGTGGACGAACCAGCTAGCATTGAAACAATAGAACAGAGGAGAAAGCTAGTTTGTAGCTAGTTTGAGCAGAACAAGAACAGTAGCCTAGCTAGACCGCAGCTAGCACGAAAATCAATCACAAATGTACACAAACCAAAACCCAGCATAACCCCAAAACACCCAGCATAACCATGGGTTTCAACAGTTTAACAGGACCTCAAATCCCAAAACAAAACAGATCTACCTTGGCGTAGACCCAACCATACAATGGACCAAACATTTAAGAAGCCTCAGCTTCACATGAAACACAAAACGCAGCACAAACAGACATCCAAGTCTACAAACAAAACAATAAGGATTACGTTGTAGGTACGACTACCTAGCTAACCCCCCCGGGGATTCCAAATAATCTTTCGAAGTGAAACAGCCATCTTCGTGTCGTGCTCCTTCACAACACGAGAAACAGAAATAAAAAGAAATAATGAGCCCAAGATAACAAGCTCTCTCGCGCCGAGGCAACCTCCACAACGCGGATCCCAAAAACAATCAAAACAGTAGGCTTTCCGAAAGTGAGACGTCGTGTAGTACTAAACACACCCGTTCTCAGAAATGCACACTTACAAGACCAACCCTGGTATATTGGCCTTTAAGCGAACATGCGGTTCAACAACCGGCTTTCTACCCAGGACACGTGTGCGCGACACCGGCTCGAATAAACACTATTGTCTAAGTTTTCACACAGCTGAACAAACAAAAGACCACTCTTAACTAGGTTCAAACAACGTACCAGACTCCAGCAGTTCCAGGCTGATTCGGGTCCCGGGGGAAAAACCACACCAGCTAGTGTGTGCGTCCCCGAGATTGAAATCCCCCGTTCTTTGAGAAAGGAACGTCACGCGTCCGTGAATTCAGCCCAAAACACACCGAAGTCCAGCAGTCGTTCCCATTTAGAGCATTACCGTCGCCATATTGTAAAGGATTTTTATCCTTATTTTAGTTAGATTGTCAAAGAACACGCTGAGTGGTCGATCAAGCTGGTTTTAACAAAGTACAATAGTTTATTCTATGTTACGATTCTGCAGAAGCGGACCCTCGCACCGGAAGTGATTCCAGGCAAGAGTGAAGCATGGGAGTAGGGTTCGGGGGTTTATACAGTGAAGGAGGAAGTGACAGTTTCAGGGGGAATGCAGGGAAGTGATGTCACACAGGGAGGGATTTGTAGTTCTGACAGACTGATCTATGAGAACGAACTACAAGGTTTAGAATTACAGTCCAGGGGGGAAACATAACACTTTGTTGAGACTTGAAATTCATTCACAGGCCTTAAGCAATGACGGCTTAGACGGCGACAGCTCCCTCCGGCGCGCGCGACCAAAGGCACCGGGCGACTTATTCAAGAGCGACTTTGTCAAGAAAGACAGTGTCAGGACAGTAGTACGTCTAGATTTACTTCTGTACCTGTTTTGTTAGCATTATGTGTTTGCATCCAATTCCTGTTGTGTTCCCTCTCCGGGGGTCACGCAGACACTGGGTCACCCCCAGACTCCGTAACCCCTCTAATCTCATCTATCCGACTGTCTCAACTCATAGAGAGCAAGTGGTGACAGGGGGACTTTGGAATTGCCAGTCGGCGGTGCCCAAAGCTGAGTTTATCTCAGGCTATGCATCCTTGCTCTCCCTCAGCTTCCTTGCTCTCACCGAGACATGGATCACACCAGAGAACACTGCCACACCCGCAGCCCTGTCAGATGTGTATTCTTTCTCCCACACTCCCAGAGCTGCGAGGCGAGGTGGTGGTACTGGCCTGCTCATTTTCCCAACACGGAAATACTCACTCGTCTCGATTCCACAGTTCTCCCCTCCCTCTTTTGAATTCCATGCTCTGTCTGTCATGTATCCAATCAAGCTCACCATTGCTGTTGTGTATCGCCCACCAGGTCCTCTTGGTGAATTCCTAGAGGAGCTCGATACACTAGTTTCGCACTTCCCTGATGATGGGTCCGCACTCATCCTTCTCGGGGACTTCAACATCCAGAGTGAGAAATTGGAACCTCTCCTCTCCTTCCTCTCCTCCTTCGATCTTCACCTCTCTTCTTCTCCTCCTACTCACAAAGCCGGCAACCAGCTGGATCTCATCTTCACTAGACACTGTTCCACCTCTAACCTGTCTGTCATGCCCCTCCATCTCTCTGACCACTATTTCATGTCCTACTCCCTCTCCATCCCCTCTTCCCCGGTAACTCCTCCTCCTACCCACATGGTTACCGCCCGTAGCCATCTCCGCTCGCTCTCCCCTACTGACCTTTCCTCTGCTGTCACCTCCGCCCTCCCTGCCCCTGAATCCTTCTCTCTCCTACCCTCTGATACTGCCACTGATCTTCTCCTCTCTACTCTTTCCTCTTCTCTGGACAATCTCTGTCCCCTCACCTCCAGGCCTGCACGCCCAACTCCACCTGCCCCATGGCTGTCGGACTCAGTGTGTACTGATAGACGGAGCCTCAGAATAGCTGAGCGTAAATGGAGGAAAGGCAAGCTCCCAGAAGACCTTCTTAATTTCCAATCTCTTCTTTCCACATTCTCCTCCTCTCTGTCTGCTGCTAAAGCTGCTTTCTTCCGCTCTAAAATCCTAACCTCTGCTTCCAATCCTAAAAAACTCTTTGAAACCTTCTATTCACTACTCCAGCCCCCACCTCCTACTCCCAACTCCTCCCTTCTCCCTGATGATTTCGCCAACTTCTTTGACAAGAAAGTTAACGATATCAGATCCTCTTTCCCCCCTCCTCCGGTCAACGCTCCGTGCACGAAACTCACCCCCCCACCCTCTCTCCCCTCCCTGCTCCCCCCCTCCTCTCCACGCCCAACCTTATCCCACTTTTCTCCCCTCTCCCCCAACGAGGCCCTCAACCTAGTAACATCTAACCGCCCCACCACGTGCTCCCTAGACCCTGTTCCCTCGACTCTCCTTCAGTCTGTTTCACCCGAACTCCTTCCCTTCCTAACCCACCTCATCAATGCATCTCTTGTATCAGGATGCTTTCCCTCTGCTTTCAAGACTGCCAGAGTCACCCCCCTCCTAAAGAAACCATCTCTCGACCCCTCTGATGTCAAAAACTACAGACCGGTTTCCCTTCTATCCTTTCTATCCAAAACCCTTGAACGTCCTATCTTTAACCAACTGTCTTCGTACCTCCACCAGAACGACCTCCTAGATCCCCACCAATCCGGGTTTAAGGCTGGCCACTCGACAGAGACCGCCCTCCTTGCAGTAACAGAGTCACTCCATGCCGCAAGAGCGAACTCTCTCTCCTCTGTCCTGATACTCCTAGACCTGTCAGCAGCATTTGATTCGGTAGACCACCAGATCCTCCTCTCCACCCTCGAAGAGAAAGGCATCGATGGCTCTGCACACTCCCTGTTTGCATCCTACCTGACGGGCCGCTCCTACCAGGTGACATGGAGAGGGTCGACGTCGGAACCGCGTAGTCTGACTACGGGGGTTCCACAAGGGTCTGTCCTGGGTCCTCTCCTGTTTTCCCTCTACACTACATCTCTGGGCTCTGTCATTCGCTCACATGGCTTTTCCTATCACTGCTATGCCGATGACACCCAACTGGTTCTGTCATTTCCCCCTTCTGATTCAAAAGTGGAGACACGCATAGCTGGGTGCTTGGCTGACATCTCGGAGTGGATGACGTCACATCACCTCAAGCTCAATCTGGACAAGACTGAGCTGCTGTTCCTCCCGGGGAAGGGCTGTCCGCACCGGGACCTGGCCATCACCATTGAAGACACAGTGGTGACCCCGACTCGGACTGCGAGGAATCTGGGTGTGACCCTGGATGACCAACTGTCATTTTCCTCACATGTCACATCCGTCACACGTTCCTGCAGATTCATGCTCTACAACATCAGGAGGATTCGCCCTTTACTCACTAATGAAACGGCGCAGGTACTCATCCAGGCCCTGGTCATCTCCCGTCTGGACTACTGCAACTCCCTCCTCGCTGGGGCACCGGCGTCAGCCATTAAACCTCTGGAACTTGTTCGCCTGGTGTTCAACCACCCCAAATTCTCCCACACAACTTCTCTCCTCCGTTCCCTACACTGGCTCCCTGTAGCGGCTCGCATCCAGTTTAAAACTCTGGCGCTAACCTACAGGGCAATGAAAGGAACAGCCCCCTCCTACCTCCAGGCCATGGTCAAACCCTACACCCCCTCCCGACCGCTACGCTCTGCTACCTCAGGGCGACTGGTTGCCCCGTCACTCCGAGGCTCCTGTGGTCGATCGACACGGTCACGGCTCTTTTCTGTCCTGGCCCCGCAGTGGTGGAATGAACTGCCCACTGATGTCAGGACAGCAGAGTCGCTGCCCATCTTTCGTCGCAGGCTCAAAACTCATCTCTTCAAGAAGTACTACACCAATCCTCCCACCTAAGCACTTATTGTATTATATTGCACTGTACTTTAGATTGTGATTATATTATTATATTGCACTGTACTTTAGATTGTGATTCTTGCACTTTGCCTTCAGCACTAGATTATGCTCTTAGTCACTTGTTTTAGAAAGAAGATGCACTTGTGAGTTCTGGCAAGTAGTAGTACATTGGCTCTTCCTACGTTAAATGCAATTATTGTTAGTCGCTTTGGATAAAAGCGTCTGCTAAATGACTGTAATGTAAAAATGTAATGCATGCGCCTCCAGAGCCGCAGGTTGCAGTCCCCTGTGCTAGAATTACACTCAACAAGGAACACAGTCTATCTAAGCATATTGCTGCCCTCCCGTGGCCAAAAACAGTAAATGCAGTCTATCTGCCTCTTGTGGTAGCAACATAGAACTGCAGGTCCTGGGACCACTGCCTCTTGTGGTAGCAACATAGAACTGCAGGTCAACAAGGGGACGGAGGAAGCCAGGGTGGGAGGGAGTGACAACCGGACATTTGCTATCATTGGTGCGCTGTCTTACAGCCACGCACAAAAACACTATAACATCCCGTACTTTCAAGTTCCTCGGAAGTTTAGTGGATTAAGTGTCCGACTCTCATGTGGGAGATCAGGGTTACCCATTGATTACAAACTTTAGCCACAACCTTTCTTCCTCTCCTCTCTGCCCCCTTTTTGTGCGTGGCCCCTCCCTCCCTCCCTCCCTCCGTTGAATGTTATTTCTCTGTTGGCACCACAAGAGATAGTAGTCCCAGCACACCAAAATAAAGAAGGATGCCAAAATCAATGAATCTATCTTCACTGCACAAGTAGAGTAGTGGTGAACGCAATGGACTCCCACACAAGAGATTGGGGTTCAAGGCCCACGGTGGGGATGATTTTATGGGACTATACCCCAAACCTCCACATGTTCATCCTTTCACTCCAACCTTCTTGCCTTATAGGTCAGATCCTGTCCCAGCCCCAACCCTTATTCTAACCCCAACCAACACTAGGCTGTAAGCCAGCGTACCTAGTGTAGTGTTTTTTGGAAGTATGGGAGAGATTCCATAGCAACAAAAACACTATGACATCCCACACTTTCAAGTTCCTCAGTAGTGTAGTGGATTAAGCATCCGACTCCCATGCGGGAGATCAGGGTCCGATCTCCGGTTGAGGACGAACCTGTTTGATTCCTAACTTTAGCCACAACCTTTCTTCCTCTCCTCTCTGCCCCCTTTTTTCAGACGGACAGGAGAGATCCCATGGGAACAAAAGGTTTTTTATTTTTAAGGAATTGTACAGTCTGTTTTGCAGATGAATTAACTGTGTCAAACTGATTGCAGAAACTGGGTGACCAATTAATTGACCAATTACAAGTACCATTGATATACTAGATTTGTACTGTTATGTTTCTCTGTGTATGCAACTTTGTGTTTTGTTTTCTGCTCCTCATGTTCTCGGTCCCACTCCCAGATTCCTGAGTGGATCCAGTTATAATAAATATAATTCAAAGAATATTAATAAATATGAGCAATGTGATTTGTTATTTGTGTTTGCCACTGGATGTTATAGAAATTATGTAAAAACGTGGTTACCTGGTGGTGTTATGTCAGTTATTGAATTTATGTGCAGTAATTGAACATTTGAAATACTCCTGTTTTGAAGTATAGGTGTCTCAGTAATTAGTATAGGTGTCTCAGTAATTACCCATTATATATTAGGCTATACTTTGCATATATTTACCAGGTAATGTTAAGTAATTGGGGGACTATGAAAGGAAGGGTTACCAAAAAAAATGTTCAGAGTAGGTTAATTTAGCAATAGAAATCCATAAGCCTAGGGCCAATGGGCCTAGGATATAGACAATAAACTACTGGTGGAATGGTGGTGGAGCAATAGCGGGAGCATTTCGGATTACTAGCGGACCGGTGTCCCTGACGCTAATAATCCACCAGAGGTCCGCTTGTCATTCGATGTGCAAATGGCCAGGCACCCGCCAGCAGATTCGGCCGGAGGTCCGCCAGCTCGTCCATTGGGGACCCGCTGTAGGTCCACAAGCATTGTCTCCAACTCGTCCTTCGGGGACCCGCTGTAGATCCGCTAGCCTTGTGTTATCTGGGTTTATCCCTTACCTTTGTCCAGAAACATAAGTTGAAACAATTGCAGCAAAATAGCTAACGTTACAGTAATCATCAGTGTAACTGCTTTAGCCACTGACCGCTACCATTAATGTTATGGAAGCTGCTGCTAGTTGTTGTGAGCTCATGAGCTAACTGGCTATCCTGCTCATATTGTGCTGGATTAGCACTGGAACTGATGTGTCCAGGCTACCAGTGGCATCTGGTGGGTCCCAGAACTGGGTAAGCCAGGACCAACGAAGCACGCACGCACGCGCAGCGCACACGATCTTTTGGGGGGGGTGCTTTCAAAGCATGCCCTGATGGGCGGTTTCACAGCACCAGAAGGGCGCTGAGCAGTGGTATTTTTATATGTAAAAAACATACAGGAAAACTACAGTAGCCTGGGCTAATGATGTTTTTTAACATGTCAACAAAGGCCAATAATTTGAGAACGAGCGAATAAGAGGACAATATTTAGGCCGAAACAACCAAGCTTTTAGGGACACACTAAATAAACTACAGAGCCATTATATGACAACA
The DNA here is from genome assembly GCF_949987555.1 of Borostomias antarcticus. Classification (NCBI taxonomy): domain Eukaryota; kingdom Metazoa; phylum Chordata; class Actinopteri; order Stomiiformes; family Stomiidae; genus Borostomias; species Borostomias antarcticus. The sequence goes on along the minus strand of NC_140247.1, from coordinate 6,657,827 downwards.
ATAGCCAAGCACCACAAAGAGGAATGACAGGATGATAATATACACCCCCTTAGGGCACAGCACTCAATAGCCTAGCCCCAACATCACTAATCAGCGTTTAGGCTAATTCTAGCCTACTAGGCTACTAGTCCTATAGCCCACCGCGGAAGCAAAGTTCACGCTATCGAATGCTGATTAAATCTAGGCAAAGCAAAACACACAGCCTTAACGACTGGTAATTAATCACAAAAGACCTACCTTATATCGTAACCCAAACTCGTTTAATCCACTTCATTTTGGAATCAACTTTCAACAAATACTCAAGATCTCCGTTTTCCATGTTCATTGATGTTAGCTAGGTAGCTAAAGTGGGTAATGTGATTGACAGGTGACGTGAATGACGGGACAGTCATGACAAGTTTTGATTGGATAAACCGTCCCAATGTTAAATTGTCAATAGGGAATTCCAATGTAAGCACTTTGAGATCTGGCTTACTCTACGCCCACTTTTAAGCATTTTGACAAATGACAGATTAGATTACATTTCGACTGATGACGACATAGTTTGCGGTTTTGTATGTGTAGGCTAATTTGATTGGTTGATTTTTCATTCAGTCTTGATTTCCGTAAGCCAGAATCATTTTACCTGGCCTACAATATTAAGTGAATGACGAGCTAGTAAAACAGCTGTCAACAGACCGTAAGGTGGACTGTATTTTCATGAGGACTGTAGGGGGAGACGGAGCACTACCAAAACGCTAAACACGGATGAAAATGAAGCGATATGGCAGAGTACAAGACGCATTTAAGTCAAAAACAGTCTGAAAGTCGATTTTCGTGCCTCCTTTCACTGAAAGAAGGCGCAAAAAAACAAGTTTTATTTGGATTTGTATGGGTAAACCAGGCTTACCCTGGGGCAGCTGTAGCTCAGTTGGTAGAGCTGGTCGTTCAGTGATCAAAGGGTCAGTGGTTCGAATCCCAGCTCCAACTGTCCACATGTCAAAGTGTCCTTGAGCAAGACACCTAACCTCTAATTGCTCCCAATGAGCAGGTTAGCACCTTGCATGGCAGCTACCGTGAATGAGAGGCCATTGTAAAGCGCTTTGAGTGCCGCTAAGGTGGAAAAGCGCTATGTAAGTGCAGTCCATTTATAGGAACAATCGCCACTGCAGGCGACAAGACTTAAATCTTAATTTATCAGACATTATTTTATGTCATTTATATTCACAGCTATTTCAGTGGCATGACTATCTTCCGTCCTACCTTTCCTGAACAGAAACAAGCCAGCCACGCACATAAGCCAGGCAGTGTTGCCAGATTGGGCTTTTGATCACATTTGGCCGGAATAAATAGCATTGGGCGGTTGGGCTGGAAAAAATAGCATTGGGCGGGCGTTTAAAAAAAAAAAAATTTATGTATTAAAACTGGCCGGACAGACGTTTCAATTTTATCCAATGATGTTAGTAATAGGGTGAGAGATGTGCACCTGTCCAATAGGGGCGAGGGAGCTCTCCCTGTTCAATGCATTTGATTCACACGGTCAAGGAGAAGGCACGAGGTCGAGGTCGGAGTCAAATCTAGCTAGCTACCCCCTGAAGAAACCTAAAGATGCCAACGAGGGATGTGGGATCAGCAGGTTTCTGTCATGATCACCGCATCGATGCCTTTTGGCTGGAGGTAGAGGCCTTTAAAGATGCCCGGAGGAAATCAGTGCTATCAGGATGTGTCACTTGGCGCAATCAGATTGCTCACTCTGCCCATATCAAATGCTCATGTGGAGAGAGCATTTTCCCAAGTGATGCTAAAGATGATGGCAGAAATTGCATGGGATTACTGCTGCTTTCTGCTCTCATGGACATGCGCTCTGGTCTAACACAGAGCGGTTTGACGTCTGCAACGGTCCAATCTCCCCGACAGTTGTTGGGGAGCATTGACTGAACCATCTATTAATACTTGCTAATTAGCAAGTTCACATGTACATAGTTTTACATTGACGAGTTATGTAAGAAGTTGGAATGGACTCCTGGCCTGTTCGGCGTGAAGGTAAGACATTTTTATTTTACTATACTGCAGGTGTTTCTGGATGTCACATCATTGAGTGATGCATTACTTGTGTCTCTGCCTGCTTGCCTGCCTGAGTGTCACACTCCTGACTCGGTTATTGTAGGCGAGCAGGTAGGCTATTCATGGGTGGTTATACAGGTGGTTATATAAGCCTACCATTGGAAGTTGTGTAGCCTAGTCCACTTGTCACGTTCTCTAGCGGTTTCTTGTCACCACTAAAGCTTGTTATCTAGCTTGTCATCTTGTTATCTTGAGTTGCTCTCTTGTCTATGACCGCAACATCGCCGTTCCTATATTCATGATATAGCCATGCTTCTCATGTGTTATTATAATTTGTTGCCTGCATTATATCATTTTGACTATTTGATGGGATTACGCATCTTTCTCTCTCTCGTAGACTGTGTGTAGGCGTGTTGCAGTTTACCACATTGGTTATTATTATTTTCGGTATTTCAACTGAAAGGCATTTTTCTTAGCATGCACTGCTATATATTATATACTATAATATTTGGGCGTTTTTTTTATCACATTGGGCGGATTTTGAGCACTCATTGGGCTGGAAAACATCACACCAATCTGGCAACCCTGAAGCCAGGCTGGACTTGGCCTGGTTTTGACGCCGCGAACACGCATGTTGTTGGGGGTGGAGACAGAAAATAAAGAGATAAATAGGGCTCACCTGTCCTGCGTCAGTCTAGTCCGTATTCTACATTATCTTTCACAAGCATAAGAAGAAATGTGGAACTTTACTAAACTAACTCTTGCCCTTCTTTGTGTTGCCGGTAAATTCAAATTTCAATGATTGTTTTACAGTTTAGTTTAGTTTAATCTGAGACGTAACACGAATTAGGCCTATATTTTAGTGTGTTTTTTTTTGGGGGGGGGGTTGCTTTGTTTTCCAAACTAGGCTGTGTGTATTCGGTTTTATCTAACGTTAGACTAAAGATACTCTCTTTTCAGTGTTGGCACACGGAGCGAATACCCTTGGCGCAGCAGAGGTGAGTGGGCAGGGTAGCCTAGCCTACGTCCATTGAAATACAGCCGAGCAAGACGATATGTTACGTAACGTGTTTTTGTCTGTATAATCACAGCCCAACTGCGAACAGTACACGTTACCAGCGTGCACACGCGAATATGAACCTCTCTGTGGAACTGACGGCGTCACCTACTCCAACGAATGCATGCTGTGTTTGGATAACAGGTAGGCCTATTGACTGAGGCTGGAAAAATGAGCCTTTTTTATTCTGGTCCTTGGTCTTGGAATGACCTTCAGTCAAGCCTCAAACTGATGGCACTTATTCCTTTAGCCAGCTTTAAACTGAAACTATCAGAAGTCCTTACCACCAGCTGCTCATGTAGTAATATACCTTAATTTCTTGTTCCCACGTGGTCTACGCCTTTTGTATATTTAGTTGTGTTGTTCTCTGTATTTTATATGTCCTTGTGTCTTTGTATGTTAAACTTTGCTGCCTTCTTGGCCAGGTCAGTATTGTAAAAGAGATTTTATCTCAATGCTTTTATCTGGTTAAATAAAGGTTAAATAAAAAAATAAAAAAAATTGTAACGTACGTGTTGGCGTGTGCGTCCGTGTGTGCTGTGGTGGATTGGGGGCACAACTTGTAGCCTATCTCTTATCCTTGTTGTAGCCTAAACGCATGTGATCATTTATTTGCTGCAATTCTATTCCCACAGTGAACATAAGATGAACACACTCATCGGGAGAAAGGGGGAGTGCTGAACCAGCGAAGAATAACATTGGCAACCTGCTATCAGGAATGGTTTATCTGAACTATCCCTATGGCACATTAGAATGTCAGTGCAGGGAAGTGTAAGCAATTGAAACTGCACTGTCCCCATACCCATATTTTTTATTAATTGATGTGTATAATGTAATTTAATGAATGTAATATTTTATGTTCACTTTCCAGATCTACTGTAGGCCTACTCAAATGTATTTTTTAATGTCTTAAAACAATTAAATGTTTTCCCCCTTACAACCTGACAAATTACCTTTTGGATTTCTTTTGTTTGCCCCATAGCCTATAAGCCAGGGTTCATATGACCAGAATGGCTCGGGGAAGGGGAGGGGCGACAGGTCACAATCGATGAGTCAGCATACATGTTCAATTCTTGAACTACACTGTCAACCACTCTTTAATATAACTTTTCATGTGCAATACCATGGACCTTTCATTCATCTTCAAATAAAGGTTCAAATGTATTCTGTTTACAATGAAGCCCCTGAACAACAAATCCTCTATACAGTTCCCTTTGTCCATTTCAAACAAACATACTGGAGCTGTTTAGTAGAAGCTCTGTTCTTCACTAGCCTACCAATGTGCCCCCCCCCCTTTTTTTTTCTTTTAATTTTTTACAACAAAACTCTTAGCAATATATTTTACAAATATAACAAATAGGATTGTCATCATAGTTAATACCTTGGACATAAAGACATTTGACAGACAGATATTGTTTAAGGCACAAGAAGATTATTTGGGATCGGGAAAGAGTCATAATAGTCCTAGATAGATGTAGCCTACAGCAGTCCAAGTAGTCGGCATCAACTGAAACCAATCTGGGACAGGGATTGAGACACATAGGGGCCTCTTCCGTTCTACTCCACACACTGGAGGGCCAACGACACATTGAAACACTGACATGAAGGAGGCAAACAGGGAAAGGAAGGACGAACAAGTGTTGATTGAGACACACCGACACCATAGACCCAGCCTCAGATGGAACATAGTCTCTGGTCAGTTCAGTCTCTCTCATGAAACGGTATCTGACAAGCCGGCGTGTTCAAGTCCTGGGTTAGCTGAGCTGGACATGGGCTCGGAGGTCCTGGGCACGGTATTGTTCCTTGGGACTGTGATCTCTGGATGGAGCTGGGATTGGTCTCCAGCCCGGCCTGCCACCTCCAGAGGAACAGCTGGTCTCCAGAAACCACTGTGACCCTAAGGCGTAGTGGCACAGAACCTGGGACCCGGTCACCCTGGAGCCTGTGGAGGCTACTGCGGTCATGGCCGATACGTCTTGATGACGTCCTTGATGGGCCTCCGACAGATGGGGCAGCAGGCGTTGATCTGTCTCTTCAGCTTCAGCCCACAGTCATTACACAGACACATGTGTCCACAGGTGTAGATGACAGTGTCCACCTCCTGGTCGAAGCACACAGTGCACTCCCCGTTCTTGCCAGCAGGGGGCAGCTCAGGGGCAGAGAGTGCGGGAGAGACTGGGGGGCTGAGTGGGGAGCTGGGAGCAGTCACTGGTGGAGAGGAAGAGAGGAGACAGGATGTATTAGAGAGGCCCTTGAGGAGGGCTACAAAATAACTAAAAACATGCTTTTCCACCCTACAGGAAGTTGTGTGGCTGTGTTCCAATCTTTATATCCAAATGCTAATATACACTATAATGGAAGCTACATATGAATGTTCTCTGAAATGTCCTCAGGTGAGAGGTGAGGGTTGAGAAGGTCCTCAGGTGAGAGGTGAGGGTTGAGAAGGTCCTCAGGTGAGAGGTGAGGGTTGAGAAGGTCCTCAGGTGAGAGGTGAGGGTTGAGAAGGTCCTCAGGTGAGAGGTGAGGGTTGAGAAGGTGCTCAGGTGAGAGGTGAGAAGGTCCTCAGGTGAGGGGTGAGGGTTGAGAAGGTCCTCAGGTGAGGGGTGAGGGTTGAGAAGGTCCTCAGGTGAGGGGTGAGGGTTGAGAAGGTCCTCAGGTGAGAGGTGAGGGTTGAGAAGGTCCTCAGGTGAGAGGTGAGGGTTGAGAAGGTCCTCAGGTGAGAGGTGAGGGTTGAGAAGGTCCTCAGGTGAGAGGTGAGGGTTGAGAAGGTCCTCAGGTGAGGGGTGAGGGTTGAGAAGGTCCTCAGGTGAGGGGTGAGGGTTGAGAAGGTCCTCAGGTGAGAGGTGAGGGTTGAGAAGGTCCTCAGGTGAGGGGTGAGGGTTGAGAGACCCTCAGGTGAGAGGTGAGGGTTGAGAAGGTCCTCAGGTGAGAGGTGAGGGTTGAGAAGGTCCTCAGGTGAGAGGTGAGGGTTGAGAAGGTCCTCAGGTGAGAGGTGAGGGTTGAGAAGGTCCTCAGGTGAGGGGTGAGGGTTGAGAAGGTCCTCAGGTGAGGGGTGAGGGTTAGGAAGGTCCTCAGGTGAGAGGTGAGGGTTGAGAAGGTCCTCAGGTGAGAGGTGAGGGTTGAGAAGGTCCTCCGGTGAGAGGTGAGGGTTGAGAAGGTCCTCAGGTGAGAGGTGAGGGTTGAGAAGGTCCTCAGGTGAGAGGTGAGAAGGTTCTCAGGTGAGAGGTGAGGGTTGAGAAGGTCCTCAGGTGAGAGGTGAGAAGGTCCTCAGGTGAGAGGTGAGGGTTGAGAAGGTCCTCAGGTGAGAGGTGAGGGTTGAGAAGGTGCTCAGGTGAGAGTTGAGGGTTGAGAAGGTCCTCAGGTGAGAGGTGAGGGTTGAGAAGGTCCTCAGGTGAGGGGTGAGGGTTGGTAACGTACCCAGCGAGGACTCGGAGGCGGAGGAGGATCTGTTGACGCTGAAGGCCAGGTCCGAGTCGCTGTCGTCTGGGCTGCTGCTCTGAGAGCTGCTGGGGGAGGTGGAAGGGGGGCTGGACTGAGTGGTCCCTGTGGCACAAAAACAAATCTAACATTTATTACACTCCTTTATTGTACTTGTACTAATACTGTATAAAACATATAGCTAAAGATACAGCTTTTTTAATTAATACAGCAATTTGATTGAGAACCACCACACACAAAATCAAACCTCTCACCAATTACATCATGGATTAAGGACATATTGTCTATCTTGTACTCTGATTCACAGCTGGTAAGTAGTAAACACTTTAATCAGATTAGTCGTGGTGCTCATATTGTAATTGTATAATTTGACGGTTCCAATTTTGTGCGTATTTTACTTTTCAAAGTATGTCCCCACCAGGCCCCTCTGGGCTGTAATTCAAGGGACTGTCAGGCTGAACTGCCCAAAGGGAGCGATAGGATAGGGCAGCTACAGTAAGTCACAACCCAAAATAAACCAGAGACGGACATGAGGGCATCAGCTCTGCACAGCATTCCTCTCGGCCTGGGAAAATAAGAGGATGTTGAAATGTTACATGGAGAACAAGCTGGTTTACGGCTCTCACTGGTACAAAACCATTTAACTACCCCTGGGTGCCGTTAAACGACACACAGTAAACAGACAGTGTGGTGATTAATTCTGCTGAGCTCTGCCGCTTTGCCATCGCCGGTTAGGTAAACAGACCTGGGCTGCGTGTGGTCGGCTGGCTCGCTTACCCAGAATCCTGAGCCTGTTCACCGCTCCGTGGAGAGTGAAGAAGGCCCAGAGGACTTGGGAGGAGTCCACGCACAGCAGCCTCCCGCGGGGCGCGCCGTTCACCCCGTGGCGCACCTCGCCGCTGGGCAACAGCGTGAAGCTCAGCACGTCCCCGGAGCAGGGCGTGGGGAAGCCCCGGTACACCACCCAGTACTCCTTGCGGTCCAGCAGCACCTCCGGGTCGGCCGGCAGCTCGCCGGCGTGGAGGCTCCCTGGGTCGCAGGAGGTCACGCCGAAGAGCAGCGCCCCGAAGTAGGGCAGGCCCAGGTGGCCCGCCTCCACGTACAGGGTCTCGCCCACGCGCAGCGGCCGGTCACTGAACACCAGAGTCCGGCTGCTGTCCAGGAACTGGATGCAGGCCGCAAAGCGGTCGGCGGAGAGGATGACGTCGGGCCCGCGGACGAGGTGAAAGTGCAAGTCGGTGTCCAGGGGGGAGGGCGGGGCCCGGGCCGCCCGGGGAACGGTGAAGGTGGAGGACGAGGACGTGGAGGACGCGGAGGAGGAAGAGGTAGCGGAGCAGCAGGGGATGTGCTGACTGTAGTTGCCGAGCTGCAGGTTGGCGGCCATCTTGGCGGCGGCGGCCTGGTTGTTCTCCAGCTGGTTGTTGCTGTAGTTGGCCGAGTCGTGGCTACTCTGGGGCAGGTAGGCACTCAGACGGGCGGCACTCAGGCAGCTGGAGCCCACAGTGTCAGCAAACGTGCTCTCTGTGAAGGGGCAGATAGACTGGTCAGACAGGGATCCCCTTCAGTGAATCTTATGCGTGTGATTTTTCCTTTCGTCACTTATTTAACCAATCAGCTTCACGCTTAGATCACCCAAAGTCATAACCTCAAGACCAGCCGATGTTTTCTGACTGGCTTATCATAAGTGACAATTCAAAATGTTGTTAAACTGTCCCATACGTTAGGTGCTGGAGCTAAAGCTGGTTGCACACCAGAAACCAGCAACCGCCAGCTGTGCCTCCGTGGGGAGCATCTTGGCCGTGGCAAGACCCAAAAGTCGAACACGGCAAATGCTCGCCACCGCCGCATACCGGTGCATCGCTTCTCCTGGCGTACGTGGATAAACAGTGAGGCGGGACTGATGCAGCTGTCTGGTGTGTAACCCCCCTCCCCCTGTAAGAGGCCTTCTTGGCTGGCGGTGCTGTCCCTGACAACTGTCTCCTGGGGGGCTGGAGTAGTGGCTCTCTGGCCCTTCACCAGAACTGCTGCGATCATACGACTTTACCAAACATGGCCATAGCTCTGAGAGACAGTAGTAGTGAATGAGAGAGCGTCATCTTTCACAGGAGACTCAAGACCCAACATTAAAGCACCTGGGGTCCTCCTATACTGGCCTCTCCACCACGTAACCCCACACACGGCTTCTCACTATTACCTTCCTTCTACTTTGGGTACATGGGTCAACCCTGCCCGTCCCGCTACCCTCACACCATGTCTAAAGGTATGAAGTCCTCATCTTTGTTTTAACACTTTGACTGCTGGTGTCACTTGCTCTTATAGAAGGTTTTACTGATGATGACTGGGATATATTGGGTTCACTTTCTCTAGAAAATTGTACTTATTGTTAGTCGCTTTGGATAAAAGTGTGCTAAATGACTACAATATAAAATGTAAAATGCCTGAGAGACTACTTGTTATTGTTTTCTTTACCATTGATTTTAATTATTTGATGATTACTTACTTACTTACTTACTTACTTACTAGCTTACTTACTTACAACTAGTGTGTGTGAGAGAGCACTGTCTGAGAGACAGTAGTGAGAGAGAATAGTGAGCGAGGAAAAGAAATATGGAAAGCAAGAGAGAGAGGGACTAGTGAGAGAAAAAAAAAGACAGAGAGGGAACAGAGAGAGTAGTAACAGAGCGTAGTGAGAGAGAGAGAGAGCTTTTTGACGTCAGCGCCCTGGATTCTGGTTATCTCTCCATGATGTGCGTCTCGGTCTTGGAGAGCAGATTTATGACCTTGCAGTGAAAATACTGACCCCCGCTAGTACTCTGCCCTCCATCTCTAGACCCCCGCTAGTACTCTGCCCTCCCTCTAGACCCCCACTCCTCTGCCCTCCATCTCTAGACCCCCACTCCTCTGCCCTCCATCTCTAGACCCCCACTCCTCTACCCTCCATCCCTAGACCCCCACTCCTCTGCCCTCCCTCTAGACCCCCACTCCTCTGCCCTCCATCTCTAGACCCCCACTCCTCTACCCTCCATCCCTAGACCCCCACTCCTCTGCCCTCCCTCTAGACCCCCACTCCTCTGCCCTCCATCTCTATCTCTAGACCCCCACTCCTCTGCCCTCCCTCTAGACCCCCACTCCTCTGCCCTCCCTCTCTAGACCCCCGCTAGTACTCTGCCCTCCATCTCTAGACCCCCACTCCTCTGCCCTCCATCTCTAGACCCCCACTCCTCTGCCCTCCCTCTCTAGACCCCCGCTAGTACTCTGCCCTCCATCTCTAGACCCCCACTCCTCTGCCCTCCATCCCTAGACCCCCACTCCTCTGCCCTCCATCCCTAGACCCCCACTCCTCTGCCCTCCCTCTCTAGACCCCCACTCCTCTGCCCTCCCTCTAGACCCCCACTCCTCTGCCCTCCATCTCTAGACCCCCACTCCTCTGCCCTCCATCTCTAGACCCCCACTCCTCTGCCCTCCATCCCTAAACCCCCACTCCTCTGCCCTCCATCTCTAGACCCCCACTCCTCTACCCTCCATCTAGACCCCCACTCCTCTACCCTCCATCTCTAGACCCCCACTCCTCTGCCCTCCCTCTAGACCCCCACTCCTCTACCCTCCATCTAGACCCCCACTCCTCTGCCCTCCATCCCTAGACCCCCACTCCTCTGCCCTCCCTCTAGACCTCCACTCCTCCGCCCTCCATCTCTAGACCCCCACTCCTCTGCCCTCCCTCTAGACCTCCTTGGCTCAGCTGCTCTTTGTGGGCCTCTTAGGGAGCAGATCCTGGAGGTTCTAAGCCATTAAAGCAGGATATCAAGTCCTGCTACTGACTACTGTGGAGCTGGTTCGAATCTGGTGTGTAATATTGTTCAGCTAATACCTTACTTCTGCTCGTGACCGTGTTCAAGTCCTGATCAGTGGTGTGTGAAACAGCCCCAGGCAGCCAGCTCTGCGTTAGCTCTGTTTACTAACCCCAGCCCCAGACAGCCAGCTCTGCGTTAGCTCTGTTTACTAACCCCAGCCCCAGAGAGCCAGCTCTGCGTTAGCTCTGTTTACTAACCCCAGCGGCAGCACTAGACTCCGCCCATATATGCTTTCATTCATTCTGGAAGCTGTGTTAGTAAACCGAGCTGACGCACTGTGGCGCTGTTTAACACATGGCGGACCAGGGCTTTAACGGCAGCGTGGCGGTGACCGTGTCATACACTGAAAGGACGGCATGTGAGAGCCTCACCAAGCAGCGTGACCTCCTGGGTGAGGCCGTAGATATCTATGATGGCCCAGAGGGGGCAGCCCGTGCTGAGGCCGCAGTGGAAGAGGACGGGCTCGCCGTCGTTAATGCTGTAGAACACTCGGCCGTGGCGGTCAGCCCAGAAGGCCAGGACGACATCCCTGAGGGCCAGCCGCTCCGGCAGGGCTTTGGCCCAGTAGCCCGGCCGGGTCACCAGGTCCGGACAGGCGTACTTGGGAATGTCGGCCAGGGCCAGCTCACCAGGGTCCAGGCTGGTGAAGCCGAAACGCAGAGCGCCGCTCCAGCCGGTGTGGACGCCCGACAGACGAAGGCGCACCTGAGGGGGAAGATGAGCTTTGAGTTCACATAGCCTCCCATGGTAGAGGAGCTTTTATGTTCACAGTGATTCACGCCGTAGACAAGAGCTTTGTATTTACAGTGTTTAGTTCATACATCAGCAGCTGCACGTGGACATTTGTGGGTGATTATGAAGCAGGAAGCACCCAGCTGAGAGTGGGCCCGTACCTTCTCATAGAGGCGGACAGGCCTCTGACTGAAAGTGATGCCGTTGCAGAAGCTGTTTTTGCGCGTGGCACGACGCAGCTGGCCGTCCAGTCTGATGTTCTTGCCCTTGGCGTGGGGGTGGAAGCGAGGCGACTCCAGGCTGATGCTGACCGGAGGGGCCGACGTTCGTCTCTCCACACCGGCTCCGCCATTGGGGAGGGTGTAGTACTGTCTGCTGACAGCCGGGCGGGGCTGCAAAGTCCCATCTGTTGGGGGAGAAGATCAGGGAGGAGAGGAAATCAATTAATTGATTGATTGACAACGATGGAGGTGGACAGCAGAATAGTATAATGAATAATACTGATGGATTAACAATAAGATAATAGAACCATTCGTACGAATGGACGGACATTTAAGGGTCAATTTGGACCATTTCCCAGCCTGACTCAAAGCATAAAGGAGCAGTTACTAAAATGTCTTTGTGACTCAGATGCCAGGACAGTAATATCAGGGATAGAAGCTGTTGTTAATAGACAGGAGACTGTGTCAGCCAGCCAGCCAACAGCAGAGGTGGTGTGGAGCAGGAGGTTCTGGGGGAGTGTTGGCGTGGAGCAGGGGGTTCTGGGGGAGTGTTGGCGTGGAGCAGGGGGTTCTGGGGGAGTGTTGGCGTGGAGCAGGGGGTTCTGGGGGAGTGTTGGCGTGGAGCAGGGGGTTCTGGGGAGTGTTGGCGTGGAGCAGGGGGTTCTGGGGGAGTGTTGGCGTGGAGCAGGGGGTTCTGGGGGAGTGTTGGCGTGGAGCAGGGGGTTCTGGGGGAGTGTTGGTGTGGAGCAGGGGGTTCTGGGGAAGTGTTGGCGTGGAGCAGGGGGTTCTGGGGGAGTGTTGGCGTGGAGCAGGGGGTTCTGGGGGAGTGTTGGCGTGGAGCAGGGGGTTCTGGGGGAGTGTTGGCGTGGAGCAGGGGGTTCTGGGGGAGTGTTGGCGTGGAGCAGGGGGTTCTGGGGGAGTGTTGGCGTGGAGCAGGGGGTTCTGGGGGAGTGTTGGCGTGGAGCAGGGGGTTCTGGAGAAGTGTTGGCGTGGAGCAGGGGGTTCTGGGGGAGTGTTGGCGTGGAGCAGGGGGTTCTGGGGAGTGTTGGCGTGGAGCAGGGGGTTCTGGGGGAGTGTTGGCGTGGAGCAGGGGGTTCTGGAGAAGTGTTGGCGTGGAGCAGGGGGTTCTGGAGAAGAGTTGGCGTGGAGCAGGGGGTTCTGGGGGAGTGTTGGCGTGGAGCAGGGGGTTCTGGGGAGTGTTGGCGTGGAGCAGGGGGTTCTGAGGGAGTGTCGGCGTGGAGCAGGGGGTTCTGGGGGAGTGTTGGCGTGGAGCAGGGGGTTCTGAGGGAGTGTAGGCGTGGAGCAGGGGGTTCTGGGGGAGTGTTGGTGTGGAGCAGGGGGTTCTGGGGGAGTGTTGGCGTGGAGCAGGGGGTTCTGGGGGAGTGTTGGCGTGGAGCAGGGGGGAGGTAGTGTAGGGAGAAGAGGTTATTAATGATGCAGCAGAAACCACAGTCTCTCACACTTCCTTTCCCACATTGACACTATGGGGCCGGCCTGCTACAGTCAGACTGTACTTAATAGACTATTTTAGCCTGTAACCCATATTTAATGTATAAAAAGGCTTATTTCCCCACACTGTCCCAAATCAGTCCTCTCCTCTCACCACATCCCTCCCCAGAATTTCGCTCCCCCTAAACTAACATAAACTAACATAAGGAGCAGGAGGTGTGTCTGCTCTCAGGACCCTAGGAGGAGGATAGAGCAGCAATCCTTTTCCTCAGACGGAGACGATGAAGAAAATGTTAAGGTTTCACCATGACTTCAGTACAGAGCGGCATTTCATTACCATGGGACACAGCTTGACAGGCAATGGTGATCATACAAGATAAAAGCCCCCAGCGGCTGAGATCACAAATCATCTAACCGAAACTAAAATAGGGGGGTGGTCAACAACACAGTAGGATAAATCTCCCATCTATTAATGGATCCCAGTCACACACCCAGAGCCATCAGCACAAACACATCCTAAATACCTCAGGGGATGGATGAAAGTGTCTATCTTTAGACAGGGCTGTGGCAGGGCCATACTCTGTCTACTCAGGGGGAAGATTTCACTGAGTAGTTTCAGCCTTTGATCACTTCCACGCAAGCATCACAGCTGCACGGCCTGCTCAGTGATTGGCCAGCACTGTGAATGCGGTTGGTCAACACACAGGTCAATGATGACAAACCATCTTAAGATTTAAGATGAATTTAGACTGTAATCTGATTGAAAAGTCCCTCCAGTCGTTGACGACGGTTGCCAGTGTTGTTTTAGAAGATTTAAAAGTTGTTAATAAAGAAGGTTAAGTGTTTGCCTATCCTCAAGGGGGTCACCCAGCACACCAGATACTAGCAGTACCTAGCCAAGCTAGAGGAGGATCGGAGGTTTTGAGGCTCTGCTTCCCCATGGGGTTCTGGCCGGGGACATGTAAGGAGAGACTGGGGTTTTTGTTTATGACGTGCTACTTCACTGTGATCTCCGTTGGAAGTATCACTCAGTGAAATGTACCACGCCGCATTTCCCAAATTACACATCATCCCTAATTACATTCTAAACTACGAGGCGCTGGTGCTGAACATCTGTAACATCTCTGCAGGTCTCCCGGGTGCACGAGAGGCTACTACACCATCAGATGGATTGTATTACTCTGGCAGCTGCCCGCCAGCAGCAACAGTGGCCATGGCAGCGGCTCGCTGATTGGAGAGCTCCCAAACACAAACAGACAAGAGGCCTGAGCGAGCTTTACGCAAGTCTCCCGCTCAACGAGCTGGCTGACAGAGAGGCTTAGGGCTCTCCAGGTAAAGAGAACGACACTGGAGAGAAGTGCGGACTGATATAGCAAGGCGGTTGCCATTATTAGATGAAGGGCATAGCTCGATAGGTCACGCTGCTTAGGGAGGGGGGTGGGGGTGGCGGTTGTCAATGTTAGATTTAGGTACAGTACTGAAACTCTGGCATCACATGTTCATGTCTATCATACATAGCCAACATCATACATTCCACATACATAGCCAACATCAATAGCAGAGGTCTAAGATTTAAGGTACATCACTGGAGACGTGCATATTCTTTACACGCAGTGGCTCAACTATGCAAGTCTGCCACATCCAGTTCTGGGGCTCAGTGTCTTTATTTGATTCCACATCCAGTCTAATGATCAGCAGTCTCAATGACAGGAGCCAGCGGCTCCCAGATACACGACAAATCCAAACAACACGTTCCTATTGCACACACCACAACAGGGATGAGAGAGAGCTGTACGAATGCTCTGTGTGGGTCAGAGATAAGGAGATCTGGCCACACGTCGCCTGCCAGAGCCAGATGACCTCTCCCAGGGCTAACAGGGTAAACCCAGCACTCTCGTTTGGGTCGTCTGTTAGAATGAAAAGGGCTGTTTTCTTATCGCACTCTCTGGAGATGGGAGAGGGAGGGATGGAGAGAGAGAGATGAGGAGAAAGAGAGAGAAAGACAGAGAGGGAGAACAAGACAGATATAGAGATTGAGATGGGGAGAGAGAGAGAGAGAGAGAGAGAAAGAGAGAGAGGCAGAAGGGAGCAGGGGGTGTTTGAGGCAGCCGATCTGAGATGTAGTCAGGATTCACAGCCTTGCTAAGGCTTGGGGACCATTAATGTCAACAACATGGCCTCCCCCTCCCCAGAACTGCTAACACACGTCATTAGTTTATTTTTAGAGACAGAGCGTGGTATTATGCGTAGCTGTACCCTCTCATTCTTCATGATCCTCATGAAAGACGTAATGCAAACAGAGTATCAGCACAAGATTATTCATCCATAGTGTTTGCAATGAAAATGGTCCATTTTGTGACACGATTAAGCACACTGTGAATCTGGATATTGAGACTGCTCAGAGCACTGGTGGACAGCGCCAAGCCCACAGCCATCAGCAAGGACTTGGAGGTCAGCTGGTCAAGCTCACATTCAACCATCATATTGGATCTCTAAGACCTTTGCCTCACATATGGTCACTAGGTTCAACGTTATCAATAGGTCATAAATCTAGCACATAGGGGCCTACAGCATGCAGCAGCCAACACACAATGCATATGGTGCCATATCAGAACTCAGGCTCTCTTTGGCCCTTTGTGTTGCTAGGAGGCTGCGACCATGGATTTCCTCTGTGAAAGGCAGTACATTTCAAACTGGAATCTGATGACTTGAAACTCCACTCACTGATTCACTGTGCTGCTACTGTACTGCTGGTTGCAGGTGTGATGGAGGCCCCTCCCCTCCACACACGGCCCTCTGGAGGAATGACCCGGCCAGGGATGAGGAGTCAAGGCTCTGGCACAAACACCCCTCCACCAATGACTCTACATACATCTATATAGTTGCCAAACACATCATCTCCTGCCCCTCACTGTGAAGACGAATACGTTTCTCAGTAGGGCCAACAGTATTGATAAACACCGACATGTAAATGGTTCCAACTTGACTGACTGCAGGAGAGAGGAGACAGTGCAAAGAGCGAGGCAGGATTCGAGCCAACAACCTATCGAGCTTACGTCTTCCCAGCTTGACACAAGCCCACGGCCCTCTAAGCTGATCTGACTGACATCTAACTACGGATCATCGAGTGACAGGACGGTTTATTCAATTTCAATATGGCCAATTAAGGAAGTTGATGCAGAAAATAAGTAATTTCTTTGGCCTTATTAAATTGACTGCAACAATGGATGCTGCAATGGGGACTTAGAGGGAATAAGAGGGTGCATAGGCCTACAAGGCAAGCAATATTTTCTCGGTAAGACGAGAAGCACTGTGGCCTGCAAAAGCCGCAGACATCTGACCATCAGGTGTACAAACTCGGCTAATATTTCACATTACTGGGCAGACGGCTAGTTTCACCTCAAATCTCCACTAGTCAACTACAAAAAGTGCTGGTAAGTCTTTGGAAAGTTGTTATAAGCAAGCTGGTTTGGGTTTTTCCAACTTCACATGGAGAAGATGCCCTACAAGGATATTCTAATTAAGCAGTTATAAACTGTCGAATTAGGCGTATAAGTGCCGTTTTAGTAATGGCATTATAAAACCCTTATAATACTACCTAAAAAGAAACCTTAAAAGAAATTCTACAAAACATGTGACATGTCTGATTTGGCCTATCTGGAGAATTAATCACACGTTGTAGATTTGCATATATCCATAGACAAATATATCATAGGTTAGGCCTATAGGAAATATTTATATAATTTAAAAGAAATCGGATACACCTTTTATTTAAGAGCTTCTTGGGAATCTGTCCCACGCAGTGCTTCTCTGCAGCGACTCAGTTGTCAGGGATCCAATGCGCGTACAGAAGCAAGTCGCGAATATAGGACAAGCCATATTTATCAACACAGCTCAAACACATGCGGACGGGTAAATACGGTCTAAAAATATTCATTAAATACAATATTCCAATTATATCGATGTCATTAATATATTAAATATCTTACCTAATAGAGGTTTAGGTGTCGTGTTCCCCATTATATCCAGTAATTTGTCTCACCGTTTGACAAGTGAATTTTGAATGCAATATTTCGCTGTCCATCCATTCACCCCCTTCACATGCGGTGCAATAAGTAGCTACTGGTTTGCTTTACAGGCTGAGTATGGTTGAACCGCCGGAATAGCGCTGTATCTTCCCATTGAATTGTGGACATACATGCTCGTCTTATCTCGAAGCTCAACGGGCAGGCAGTTCAGTTCCAGCTGCTCTCCCACCGATCCAGCAGCCAGCCCCCCTCCCTTCCTTACGGTCTCACTACAGCACGACTTTAAAGACACAGTAAGCTGCGCTCCCACCCACAAAGCAGTCATGACTCCATCAGCTAATAATAATATGGTCTAATTGTCTAGGGAAGCATCGCTATTTCTTTCGAGTTTGGATGATCTTGGATGAAGGACTGACGCATTCTGACTCATAAACAACAATGTGGCATGAAATAAAGGACCTGGTATAAGAATCTAGGAAATCACATGTGGAGAAAAATAAAACACCATCTGTTGCCACAGTGGTTGAGTAGCCTACATGTATGACTTTGATATGAATTCCACAAAGGTTGCCACAGAGGCTGAACGTCTTGGTGAGACGGGTAAATCTAATAACATGATAATAATTCAATCAGCTTTGTTCATTGTTGCATGATGTGATCTTCCTGCCCCTGAATATCCCCCATAAGGGGAAATACCCCTTCCCCTGGTTATCCCCCACAAGAGAGGTTGAGGGATTGGATTACTGGTGCTTTCCTCCGGCCAATGAGATGTTAACTGGTCAAAAAGACATCCAATGAATCTCTAAGGAACATCGATTCAATCGGATGGCCATCGTTTTGCCTAAAACATCATGAAGAAACAGCTATTGAAAAGAGTCCAAGCGCCGTATGAGGAAATCCCAGCTTTTCCACCTCTTATCCTCCCCCATCCTCCCGTGTCCTCCCCCGTCCGGTCCCATCACACGGCCTTGACTGCTGGGCTCCTCTCAAGCTGTTTCCTGCCTTCTGAACTCACTGGTCTCCGAGGAGCCTGTGCCTGGAGGGCTGGGTGTGAGACCAGCAGTGAGGGGGTGTGGAGGGCTGGGTGTGAGACCAGCAGTGAGGAGGCGTGGAGGGCTGGGTGTGAGACCAGCAGTGAGGGGGCGTGGAGGGCTGGGTGTGAGACCAGCAGTGAGGGGGGCGTGGAGAGCTGGGTGTGAGACCAGCAGTGAGGGGGCGTGGAGGGCTGGGTGTGAGACCAGCAGTGAGGGGGGCGTGGAGAGCTGGGTGTGAGACCAGCAGTGAGGGGGTGTGGAGCGCTGGGTGTGAGACCAGCAGTAAGGCGGTGTGAGACCAGCAATGAGGGGGTGTGGAGGGCTGGGTGTGAGACCAGCAGTGAGGGGGCGTGGAGGGCTGGGTGTGAGACCAGCAGTGAGGGGGTGTGGAGGGCTGGGTGTGAGACCAGCAGTGAGGGGGTGTGGAGGGCTGGGTGTGAGACCAGCAGTGAGGAGGGCTGGGTGTGAGACCAGCAGTGAGGGGGCGTGGAGGGCTGGGTGTGCGACCAGCTGTGAGGGGCTGTGGAGGGCTGGGTGTGAGACCAGCAGTGAGGGGGCGTAGAGGGCTGGGTGTGAGACCAGCAGTGAGGGGGCGTGGAGGGCTGGGTGTGAGACCAGTAGTGAGGGGGCGTGGAGGGCTGGGTGTGAGACCAGCAGTGAGGGGGTGTGGAGGGCTGGGTGTGAGACCAGCAGTAAGGGGGTGTGAGACCAGCAGTGAGGGGGTGTGGAGGGCTGGGTGTGAGACCAGCAGTGAGGGGGTGTGGAGGGCTGGGTGTGAGACCAGCAGTGAGGGGGTGGGGCTGACACGCCATGTGCTCTGACTGGATCTCTGGATGTGGAGGAAGAGAGACCCCGGGCGCTGCAGCGGCCAGAGGAGGCAATTTGTGTCACGCTTGGATGAGCAACCAGCTCAGAGATGACAAAGGAGATAATGAGAAAAGCACGAGGGCCATGCGGGCTCTGGTGCCAGGGATGGATGTGTGCTCAGGAACATCAACGTATGGTGATGTCATTGAAGGGGTGGAGGGCTTAGAATTTAATTGGGAAAAATATTAGAGTGAAAGCATTTTCATATGACTGGATTGGAGGGAATCAAATTGATCACTTCATCTATGGAGCCTCACCACTCACTTGATTCATATAGCCGGCCCTTCTGTCCCATTGGGGGACTCTCATAGGCAGGATTTGAGCTGCCCTCCCGGCCAATAAGGTCATATGCGATTCCAGTCAGATTAGTCAGTGAGAGAATGGCGTTGGGGTGCAGGAAGCCCTTGTCTAATTATAGCTCAAAGACAAAAAAGGTTTTGTTTCAGTCTCCTCAATGTGTTTGTGTTAGCAGGAAATGGTGGGTCCTTATGAACCAGTTTGCTAGAATAGCATTTGGGGCGAAGTGAAGCAGAAGTATTATTCCTCTCTACCCTTGTCATCGCCTCGGAAAGAAAGGGCTGCCATGAAGGGAATTACCACAGGAAGTGTGTGTGAGGCAATGATGGAGGTCGCAATCAAGCCCCACGCATAAACACAGCCGTAGTAACAAGTGCTTCTTCCCCTGATGTTCATTTCGATCGTGAAGCGCAAACCGTGGAGTGTAAATTAAAGTCTAATGACACAGCTTGCTTTTATCCCTGAAGTGATTCCATTCCAATTTACTCCTCGGCTCCTTCATTTCTGACAGGCTACTGCTGCACAACTGAATAGGTATTGTAGATGTTTCTTTTGTAAGGAGGATAATGTTCTATTTTAACAGAACAGCTGACTCTACTTTAAAAATAAAATAAAAATAAGTTAGGCTTGTTATGTGCCAAGATAACCCGGCCACATTGAAACCCATCACTCTTATGGGTGGCGGGGCAGCTGTAGCTCAGTTGGTAGAGAGGGTCGTTCAGTGATCGAAGGGTCAGTGGTTCGAATCCCAGCTCCGACTATCCACATGTTGAAGTGTCCTTGAGCCAGACACCTAACCCCAAATTGCTCCCAATGAGCAGGTTAGCACCTTGCATGGCAGCTACCGCCATTGGTGTGTGAATGTGTGTGTGAATGTATGAATGAGAGGCCATTGTAAAGCGCTTTGAGTGCCGCTAAGGTGGAAAAGCGCTATATAAGTGCAGTCCATTTATTGCACTGGACCAATTGAAAGGCTTCCACTGTTGATAACACCGGTCCACTTACTAAAATGTACAAATTCTTCTTCAAGCCTGACTTGAAGTCTGCTGACGCTGGAGTCTTCAACAAAACACCTGGGTGTAGAAAGTGTGTCATTCGTTTTCTCTCTCCATAATTCAGACATTTATTTTACTGCTCTCTACTGCTCCGGTCCCTGGCCCCTGGTCACTGTTAACACAGATCTGGGAGTCAAACAAGGCTCAGAGACAGTGCTGCTGACAGAGAAAGTCATTTGCATGCAGAGACAGGCTTATGGTTGTGGCTTAGTTTTTTTTTCTTGCATATATGAGCTAGCGCCAAAGTAGGTGAAGGACATAGCTAACCAAAGTTAGATCTATTTATATACGTATATTTGGATGCAAACTAATATGCTCCACGCTGAAGAAGTATAATTCTCACCGCCCTGTTTTCAGGGACCTAGCATCTGAGATGTAGCTTTCTCATGCGGACCATAGTCAGAATAAAGAGAGTATATTGAAATGTTTCTAGGGGAACAAGGACAGTCAGTGTGCAATCCGCCCGGATTGCACAAGGAAACTTGGCCCATGGCTGTGCAAACTGCTGCCATGCGGTAGAGAATAAGAAACTGTTCTTTTGACTGCAAAGTGTTATATTTGCAGTATTTTAATTTCCCTTTAAAGATTGAAATGCTGTGGAGAAATGCTGCGCAGATGGCCGTTTGGGAGGTTGCATGTGGTGGTCTCAGCGTCAGAGCAGGGCTGCTGTCCAAAGCCTCAGCCACTGATCTAATGGCTGGAGTGAGTCATTCAGCACATATGAACACAACATCTCCAACAAACACACATGGGGCTAGCACAAAGAGACGCATTCATAGTATCAATGTTTAACTCATTATCTCTGAACTGAAAAGATCTGGGATTGGTTTTTAACCAAAGGCCCATCTGTTTTCCAGTATGACCAGGCGATCATCTTCTCATTAGTTTGATGCTGTTCTTGACAGGTCATGGTAATCTACACCTTCCAAAATGATTCTTCATTAAGCTCATGCGCTGGCCAAGTCAGTGGATCAATTTACCATTCGAAGACAGCCCGTCTGCAATGAAATCATTTTAATCCAAATCTTTCAGGCCAGCAAAGCACTATCAAAGCAACTGTGCAGCATTTGCTCCTAATTGGGCCCATTTGAACGGGAACTCTTGCCATGTGCTCTGAGCCCTCACAGACTGTTCTGATTTCCCGAATCTTCGGATCATGAGACTGAATGTTGTGGTAGTCTTGAGCAGACAAAATGCACACACGCTTGGTTTCAGTTCTGCAATCTCAGATGCTGTGCAAATTGAAAACACCCCCTTTAAAGTGGATCTCAGGCAAATGCTGTATATTGGTGTAGCCCCCAGGGAAATTATATCATTACATCTGGTTTTCTTGTTTACCACTAGTTTCTATTTGTTCTGCTCAGAATAAATCGGTTTAGTTAGTAGTAGACCAGTTTGCCTTCTACCCTTTCTATCCAAAGCACTTGAACATGCTGTCTTTAATGAACTGTCTTCATATCTCCACAAGAACCTCTTGGACCCCACCAGTCCAGTCACTCCACAGAGACAGCCCTCCTTGCGGTGACAGTCGTTTCTCGCCGCAAGAGCAAACTCTCTTTCCTATGTCCAGATACTCTACCATTTGTCAGCAGCGTTTGACACAGTGGACCACCAGATCCTCCTCTCCCCCCTCGAGGGGATGTCTCAGGCTCTGCTCTCTCCCTGTTTGCATCCTACCTGATGGGTCGCTCCTACCAGGTGACATGGAGAGGGTTCTTTTATCCCTTCTTCTTTTATCCCTTCTCATGACATCCCTAGGTTGTGTTATTCGCTTCTGACACCAACTGGGACTGCGTGGAATCTGGGTGTGATCCTGGACGAGAAACTATCGTTCTTGGCAAACATTGCATGGGTTACACTCTCCTACAGGTTCCTGCTCTACAGTACAACATCAGGAGGATCCACCCCTTCCTCAAAGATGAGACGGCGCAGGTGCTCATCCAGGCCCTTGTCATCTCCCGCCTGGAGTACTGCATCTCCCTCCTTGCTGGTGTCCCGGTGTGGACCATCAGACCTCTGGAGCTTGTCCAGAAAGCTGCAGCTCGCCTGGTGTTCAACCGCCCCAAGTTCTCAACCGCCCCAAGTTCTCCCACACAACTTCCCTTATCTGTTCCCTACACTGACTCCCTGTAGCCGCTCGCATCCCGTTTAAGACTCTGGTGCTAACCTACAGGGCAGTAAAAGGAACAGCTCCTTCCTACCTCCAGGCCACAGTCAAGTCCTACACCCCCACCCGACCACTTCACTCTGCTGCCTCAAGGTGAGTGGTTGCCCCGTCGGCCCATCTACCCGGTCACAGCTCTTTTCTGTCCTGGCCCCGCAGTGGTGGAATACACTCCCCACTGAAGTCAGAACAGTTGCCCGTCTTTCGCCGCAGGCTGAAAACTTAACTCTTCAAGAAGTATTATCATGACCCTTCCTCTTAGCACTTATTGTAGGTATTTATATTTAGTTGTTTGCACTTTACTTTAGCAGTGCTTAAGCTTGTAGATGCTTGTTTAGAAAGGAGACACACTTAGGATTTCTGGTGACTAGTTGTTCTCTTGAGTTACCTATGTTGAATGCACTTCCAGTATTGTAAGTTGCCGTAATGTCATGTAATGTAGTAACATGTATTCAGTTAAATATAAGATATAATCTGCCACTTTCAATAGATTGTTTGCAGTGTACCTAGAATGTGGTGTAAATAGAGTAGAATCTATGTGGTTTAGTTTTATAATTGGTTGTATAATCAATCATATCACTCTTCCTGTATTGTGATTGGCTGTTGGGCGGGAGCTAGCGAGGAGGGATGAAAAAAAAGCTGATTAAGAGTTTAAGAAAGGAAAGTGAGTTGGGAAAAAGACCATGATACATGTAGTAACTAGAGATTTACAGTGTAAAGTGTGTTTGCAAGTTATAGTGCTGTAGAAACTAGAGCATAAATCTGCATACCAGCCAGAAGTGTGCTCTGTGAGTAGTTCAGTAGCGTAAATATCAACACAGTAGCTGCCTCTTTATTTAACCAGTGAGTCCTGCTGATGATTTCTCAGCCAGGCTTCATAAACTAATTACAGAAGAGGGAAAATGGTAAATGATGTTCATGCCCTACTGTCAATGGATGTTCTACAGGGGAAGCAACATCCGAGCAGTTGGAGACCTGTTAGGAAAAACCATGAGACCTACCAATGAAAATAATTAATTTAGACATCTGCGGATATTCTCTGGCAACCTTCCCACATCAGCAGGTGAGGAAAGCCTTAATCACTGGCTTGAACAAGCCCACCTGATGATTGAAGAGTGTGACTGCTCTGACAGAGAGAAAAGAAAGAGGATAGTCAAGAGTCTAAAGAGACCCGTACTGGAAATAATGCTGTATACGAGTGAATAGTCCAGATGCTAGCCCCTACTGCTATGTTCAGGCCTTGGAAAGTGCTGGAACCCCTAAGTCTGGTGAAGACTTGTACTTTTCCTTCAGGAGCCTGCACCAACAGCCAGGAGAAAAGCTGTCAGACTTCTTGAGAAGGCTGGAACGCTCACTGACCAAAGTAGTGCAAAAAGGGGGCCTTCCCTTCCTCACAGCCAATCATGCCCGAATCGACAAACTTATAAGAGGTGTGGCTGAGTCAGATATGATGCTGAGAACTGAGACTACTCCTACATTTTCATGCCCCTTAATTTCACAGCCTTTCTTGCCTAAATGCTCTACATAGTATGTACAAAAAGGCAAAGGGGAAGTTATCTAACCGTGAAACATACTTTGGTGAAAATTAAGATCACTACACATCCATATCAGCCACTGTTGACCATGTCTAAAAGATCTGTAGCTTATGCACAGCTCAATCCACCTGCGGTCTCACATGGAACAAGAGGCCCTTCTGTATATCCTTACCCGCACGCTGATGGACAGAAATACTGGATGTGGTATGTCTTTGGAACCTCCGGACTCCTTTTCCATTCCTGGAATCTAAATCACTAGATTACATAACACGTCAGCCCCTGACACTAGTGACCCTGCTATTGTACCAGAATGTAAGCAGCCAGGTGAGAGGGGCTTCCACTGACATCTGATAGGCTAGATAAAGAACAGCGCTTCCTCTCTGGTTGAGCACTCTGAAAGGCCCATTTCAGACACTAATCAATAATGTATTCATCAGACAGGTATCATTAATGTATTCATCTACTTCTTTATGTGTTACTGCGCAGAAAAGAAGAAAAAAAAGACTAAATAGCAGTCGAAGGACTTAAATAATGGACTTGAATTGTCGCATAGTGCTGTTTTGGGGTCAGTTACTGTACATTATACAAGGAGAGGAAAGTAGGCTTCCTGCAGCATTTCTATTGTCTCAGAGCTCTCTGGGATGAGGAACGGATGCGCCACTGAAGGAGCCACAGGAAACAAGGCTGAGGAACAACATGACCAGCTTCTGCTTGTCCTCCTCCAAGTGTATGTATTTTACAAACCTTGTCTCTTCTCTTCAAGAGAATGATACTCTTTAACCCTCCTCCAAGTGTATTTATGCAAGACTCTAACCCTTATCCTCATTCGTCCCTTTTCTATCCAACTCCTTGGAATTGTTTCCAACACAACTTGACTGTAGCCTATATTAAAGTCGCACTGAAATGAAAAAAGCATTCTGTCCCATTTTGGTTCACATAATTAGTCATAGTGTTCACCTATTCAACGATGGTGATGCCAAAAAAATTACAAAATTCTACTTTTGTTGTAATCTTATATCAAAGTATATAATTTCTTACTTCCTGGAAAACGGTAGGTCACAACAGGTGCGGTGACGTGACGTACAGTGACGACAACAGGTACCTTAGATTTTAGGCCAATAATCTCACGACATCCACCCGTCAATCAACGCTATCCTTCTATCGAATCTGTCTAAAGTTCTTAAAACCGTCCACTTGTCAATGTTCCAATCAAATTCCTCTAAACATATGGCCCACCCTCATAGCTTGTTTGCATCGGAAATACGTCAAACTACGGAAGTTAGATGATCTCAATCGTCCGTTTCAGTGCGAGTTTAAGATGAAGACACGGGTGCTCTGCTGTTGTGAGGGCTCTGATCACAGGTGTTAGTGGTGTCCAGTCTCCACAGACAGAAGGAGACAGAGAGGGCTGTCAGGTCATTAGATCAAGGTTTCTGTCTTCTTTACAGCTTGGTATACTCGCAAACAGATGCATTTGCGGACAGCTGCGGATGCATATGCGTTCTGTTTATACTACCACTATTGTCCGTTTGGAAGAACGGCAGTTGGTGCTGTCATTGTGTAGAGGCCCCGCGGACTAGTACGTCACAAAAAATGGGATGCACGGAGCCTACGCGTACACCCTCTGATGGCGAAATGTACATCTCGCGGATCCTCACATACTCAGAAACTGTAACCAGAGCTTTACCGTGAGACCACACAAAGAGCATTCTCTCTCAAGCAGGGTGAGGCCTGTCACGCTCCAGAAATAGCCATGCTAGTCTAGAGCTGCCACTCGCGAGGCAAGGCTGCAGGCATATTTAATCGTTTAGTGAGGAGAACCCCCACAATAACATACAATGTTTGAAGCAAGAAATAAGGGACTTTTGGTTTTCATCTAACATGTTAGGAGCTCAATTTCCCTGCTGGCAGAGACCCCCTCATCAGTAACAAGGAACATGCTGGCTGGGAGCAGTTAGGAAACCTCAAGGCCATTGGTGGTGACTCACTACTCAACAGAATGTTAACTAGGTTTGGTCAGACTGCTTTCTCTTTGTTTTAGAGAATACAAGTGACAGACAACTGCAATGTTGAATTATTACCTCCACCCCACCGACAGCGCAGTTTTCGGTGGCGCGTGTTTATCGGTTGGTTTATTTATTTATTGGTTTGTTTGTTATCAGGATTCCACTAAAACTACCAGACAGATTTTCATGCAACTTGGTGGAGGGGTGTAGCATGGGCCAACTTAGAACCTATTTCATTTTGGCCATAGAGATGCCCAAACATTGCCACCAATTCACCTTCATTCATTTTTTGGACTTGGACTCAGGAGGAAAAAAATCCACTGATTTATCGTCAATAGGGGAGATGTTAAATACCCATATCTCAAGGTGGAAAGGTCATAGAGACACAGGGTTTGGGCTGGCATAAAGCTCTCGACCTAATGAATGCAGCAATACCAAACACACTCGCAAGCGTGTGCATGCACACAGAGCCACAAAGTGCATTCATGGGCAGAGGTCTGTGGTCTCTCCAAGCACCATTTCTAGTTGTCATTGTGGAAGTAGCATTTCTCGAGCCAGGTAGAAGAAATAGGGATGCACAATATGGATTTTTCCATTAGATACCGATAACCGATAATTACCTGCTTCTCATGGCCGACACTGGTAAGATAAACAATTATTTCACATTTGTGTATTTTGGAAAGAGGTTCATAACCGGTAGTTTATGCACACTTGAGTGTAAGAAAGGCTAAGATGTAGTGAGCAAAGATGGATGATTTAATATTCCATAGCTCTGACCCAACCAAATCTAACAGACATCATTGGCCGGGTTTCCTGAACGAGTTAAGAAGCACTTAACTCCAAAGTACTTCTTAACTCCCATACAAAGGGTTGCTTAAGAAGGGTTCCTTAAGAAGGTTCTTTATCGAGAAACCCGGCCATTATTGTTAACACAACAAAAACAAAGAACAGATCTGACTCTTCAAATGTTCATTTATTTTTTCTAATGAATTACATTAAAAACTACACAAATATACTTTGGTAGAGCATAGAGCGTTTTGCCTAAGAATTCTAATTAAATGCTTTGACATAGGCTTATCTCTCAAATCTGACATGTCAATGTATTAAATACAGGTAGGGATGCACACTATATTATTGGAATTCATAATCATACAAATTCCCCTGATAGAAATGTATCTGATAGAAAATCTTTACACCTGTAGTTACAACCAAAAATCATATTTGGTTTGTATCTAACATGAATTAAAGGGTTAAAGTAATAAAGGATGTGGCCTTCACGGTTCTATCAAACACATGTGACCTGAAGGGACACCCTTTCATTCACTCAGTCTCTACATCTTCTGCCCATTCAGAAGCATAATCAGTTAGTCACATGGACAATAGCACGCTGTACCTCGGAGTGTAACTGAGTGGTTTTCGACCATGAACAATCTCTGTGTGCACACTTGCATTTGTTTATAGACCCCCCTCCCTTTTATACAATTCAAATCCTTTACATGGATTACAATATGGACTCAATATCACAGAGAGCCAAAGCTAACAATAAATAAAAATGGGTTTATTTTCAGGGAGGTTAACGGGGTTAAGGGTCGCAACATACCAAACGAGGAGCAGAATAGAATTTATTTTTCTACACAGTTCAGACACTCCATAGGTAAAAAAAGAAAAGAACACTCTTTTCAACAGTCACTTCATAGAAGGTTGGTCATTATGTTTCTATGAATTTCAAGAACAAGGAACGAGAAACAACATAGACAGTACAGGACGTGCACAAACGTGGACTGTCATTCATCAGGTGGCTTAGGTTGTCACCATGCTTTGTTCTGAACTATGTAGGATGAAAGCTTATCCCAGATCAGTGTTTACCTGCCAGTGGAATGTGGAGAGAGCAAACTGAATGTAGATCTATAATAACTCCTCCTCTATTCCAAACAGTTGGTTCTCATCT
Source organism: Borostomias antarcticus (assembly GCF_949987555.1). NCBI lineage: Eukaryota > Metazoa > Chordata > Actinopteri > Stomiiformes > Stomiidae > Borostomias > Borostomias antarcticus. Next base: position 6,630,102 of record NC_140247.1, on the reverse strand, counting down.
GTTATGTAACAGTGTCTTCCATAATGAGGCACTTTAGAAAGCTAGTGTATCATTACACTACATGGTTTGAATTGCCTAATAGTCTGACGTGTCCACGCAGTAAGGCAAGGACATATCTTAGCAATTATAAAGCTCTCATTGCTGTTTCAGCGTGTTTCTTTTCATGTTCTTCTCATCTCCATCATTGTCAAATAAAGTACAGTAAACTAGGCTACTGTACATTCTGCTCCCTTACATAGCAGCATTTCCACGGTCTTGTTTCAATTCCATTCCATATTGATAGCCAGAGATACACTTGGGCTGAGTCTAGGCTAGGCTAGTCTAGGCTGTAGCATCTCTCCAACCATTTTCCCTCTGGAATGTTTCTGTGGGAGTGGCCCCTCCGGGAGCAGTGAGCAGAGACACTGACTAACTCTAGATTAGCCTGGAATGACGGAGGACTCAGAGCAGCCAGACAGCCTGGGTCAGTGCGGGTCGGAGGTTATGCTGATATGGTGTAGCTGTCAATGACTAGGTGCCTTGGGTCTCAACCTTAACTTGAGATTGGTACAAATGGCTCATACTCAGAGTGAGAGTATATCCCATTTAAACGAATACATGATCAAATATACGGTCCCCAGCCAGCAAACAATACATATTCACCACTGTTTCAACAGGAAGCATCCTGATCTACTGTACAGGGAGGGATGCGGAGCTGACGTGGTTCCCATCATGCTCTGCCCTCCCTCAGGTTGTGTCTCTGAAGGACACATAGTTGACACTGTGGGGCAGAGAGGAAAACTCCAGCTCTGGGTGCACGGTGCAATCATGTCAGTCTCAAAAGTAGTCCAAGCCCCTGTGAGCCATGTTCTGTTAGGATGTTCTGTTCCTTTGAACTGTCAAGGGTGAATTTCTGAACCAGGAGCTCTGGTTACAGCCCCATAATGAAGGTGTTGCAACACACAACAACAGCTTCACCATGTACAGATCACATTTAGGCTGACAGAGCAGGGCAGACTCACACGTCACCAAGCCAGATTAACTGGTACATCACGACTGTCACCATCCCACATCAACCTCCAACATTTCCAAAAAGATAATCACTTTTCTATTTGACCTTTGCCTGTAGTTCCAGAATTCTGTCAGTACTGTGTTCTACTAGGCCGGCTTCCGGCTTCCATGTCCTTGTCAGTAGATGAACCTATAGTCCTCCACCACCTCCCGTCTTACGTGGATTCACCTCAGCGATCAACCTGAGGTGTTCTTCATTCGCTGATCACAACTCGGTTGATTTATGTTTAAATATTTTTTAAACCTATTCTAGTATACTAAAATGCTAATCAAAATATCTTCACATCACCCCATCCCCTCAGGAAACCGTGGGAGATACGGAGCTGAGGAGTTAAGGAGCCATTCCACTGAAGCTCGTCCCTGGGGGCCCCACGTGAATGTGCTGCAGCTGTACCAGGAAGCAGGGGTGAGTTCAGCGGCGCAGAGGCCGGGCTCCCTCTGTTTTCATATCATTCAAATCTGCTTGTTCTGGCTGCCACAAGCAAAACCCCACCCAACACAAACATTATTGTGAAGGGGATTTTACGAAAATAAAGACAAGAAAATATCGTTTTTTCTTAGTAACTGCTTATTGTTAGCTTTTTATAGGCAGATGACACGCGAAGTTACGGCACAAAGTCGCCATAACCTTTCTAATCATGATGACATGATGTTGAGGACTGTGTTTCTGGTGTAGTCATGACCAGGTGTATGTGACAGTGGAGAGTGTTGCAAACCATAGACACTGTATCCCCATATCGGGAGTCTCTCTCCATAGAGTGACTGCGTAGTACATGATGTCAAACATCAAACATGGCTGTCAGGGAGGGCCAAGAGCCGATGAAATGTCACAATGATGAGCTCACATGTGGGACACCTGGAGATGCTGCAGTGTAACAATTGTGGATAAAAGCATCAGCTAAACGACTGTACTGTAATGTAATGTAACATGACATGGTGGTGTGTTCTAACAGGTAAATACAGGGCTGTGCAGCAGGTAATCACCCAGCGGTCTAGATCCCCCCTGATCACTGCCGGACACAGTGACCGTCTCCGGGCCTCCTACTTCTCTGCTGAGATGAAGACAAAGGCTGTGCTCTCACTAAACGCCAAGTTACGCAACCCGTCCGTTTGATTGGAAAGGGAGGGGAAATGAGGAGGTGGGTCTCCCAGACACGCAGTTCACCTTTAACACCTCCGTCCCTGCTGGGGGCTTCCGTCCATCCGTGCCCCCTCCCTTCCTCCAACCAACCCTACCTCCTTTTTCCATTTAGTCAACCGTCCTCCCTTCATCTTCCATGCTGCACTCAACCTCTTTTCTCTTTCTCTCCCTCTCTATTTCTCCTAACACTCTCTCCTTTACCTCTTTGACTCTTCACTGTTTTTCCCTTTTTCTCTCTCTCCCTCCCTCCCTCCCTCCCTCTCTCTCTCCCTCTCTCATGACATCGGTCCATAACACGTGTGAAAACCTCTGTGGGCCCCCTGCCTGGGATCGGTCACTGATACACCGAGAGTGCTGGGTGACGAGGGCTATTTTAGGAACCTGTAAATATGGGAACTTCCTCCCTAAAGTGTATCTAGTATCCGAGAGGATCCTTTTAAATTATTAACAACAAGACCGGCTACAGGGGCTGCATGGCACCACTCCATTAATAATGCCGCCCCATCACTCTCTCTCTCCTTTTAGAAAACATACAAGTTATATAGTTGAAAAGAGGACAGTGTCTGAGAAGAGCTGCTACTGAATGGATGCTATTTTTTAAAAGCAAATGCAAGCAAACAGACTTGTTATATCTCATGTACTCTGATAGGTTGAGGATTGCACACAGGGCTTGCTAACAGTCCACAACACCCAGTGATTGTTCTGCTGCCTGTATAATAGCATTCTCAGGTGCTTCCACATGTTAGACCCAGCGTTTACAGGGGGGACATCCTGTTCGCAGTTCTTCCAGTTGTGTGAGGTTATCTACGCTACGCCCATACCCTCTGGCCTGCTGGGAGGGCCGAGGATGGCGCTGGACGCTGTGGAGGGCGCTCAGGAACGCTGCGGAGCTGGAATGTCAGAGGAGGAAGTTCACTTCAGGATGAGGGGGGGAACTCAGACAGGGACGGACTGGGTGGCCACATGCTGCTGTTGTAGCATGGAATTTAAAAAGTGATGGAGAACAGACGTATGTGGATGACAGACACTGTGGTCAATGGAAACAATCTTGTTTATCTTCTGTCTGTCTCTGACACAACAGTAGAGAGTTAGAGGTTTATTAACAAAGCAGGCCACTGGAAACACTTTATCTAGATCATTCTGCTGACTCCAGGTAAATATACCGGCTGGGGAGCGTTGACTGGCTGGTGACTGTCCTAAATACAGGCAGTAAAGCTGAGGATGACCTGTAGATAGCTGGAGTAAGAAAACAGAGTCGGGTGCAATGTATGTAAATTGAAACAGGCTAACTCACTGCACCTTAACGGAGAGAGGAAGAAGCCAGGGAGATCATATTTATTAGTTAGTAAGAACATCTATGTACGGTAACGATCTTTAAGCAAGTTGATGTTAGAGGCTCACAGGATTGGGTTAGTATCCCTCGAGGTGAGAATATTCTCTCTTCAACACACACAAAGAACGACAAAGAGAGCCAAGCATTTGAATAATTGAGATGGTGTTCAATGTTTAACTAACTCTCCTTCTGCTACCCAAGAGACACATCACGTGAGAAATGGTCAGGCCAAAATCATATCTGAAAACATGAACTTTCCACCTCATATGGCTCACAATGCATGCACGCTCCTTACAGTATGTCAAGAACATCCTTAGCATCTTAGAGCGATATTGTGTGTGCAGTGTGCTCCTTCTGATATCGTGGTTAGCACCATACTTAGACAAGTAGAGACATCACCTACAAAATAAGAGATATAGCCCAAACATGTGTTTTGGTCCCCTTGAACCCTTGTGTAATAGTTTGTGTCCAGGGTGAAAGTCAATCCCTCGGCCTATACTGTGAACAGCCCCTTCCCCCCCTCTGCTCTCCTCGAACCCTGTACACTCCATCACTGTCTCAATCACATTCCATTACAAGCTGCTGTTGTGGAAAAGTAACGGTGAACTTCACCGTTCATGGAGTGAGTGTAGCTATCTCACAAAGGTACCTAATGAGCACACTTATAGAGGGGCCCCTCACGGCTCCGACGTCAAATATAGACACGAACCTTCCTGGACATGTTACACAACCACACCTGTTGCTAAAGTCAACAAGCCATTCTCTACTTTCAAGTGGCCTCTTCGCCTCCTGGTTTGTACACATGTCTTAATAAGTGCATGTTCCACGAGTCACTAATGGATGTGTTGTTTATATTTGGGCTGGTGTGAGGTAAAAAATAGTCTTGGGGTGAGTTTTATTTTTTAAGCAGAAAAAGCCACACATGCGATTGACCTACATTTTTGGTTGACCACAGAAGTTCAGAAATGCTTGACCACAGAAGTTCAAAAAGCTATGCCTTTTGACGCTCCTGCTTCAAGGCGTGTCATGCAACTAAAACGATGCCATCTTGTGGAAATGCAAGATATGATATATGTTCAGGCTGCTCTGCTCTGCAAATTACTCTTAATTAATACTCTACTTGACCGAATTAAGTAACACAGAGATGTCAAAATGTACCCAGAGAACTGTATCATTCTGAGAATCTACATCCTGGGATGCTGTGAGAATGAAGAACAGTTTGTTTTCTCTGGTGTCAGATGACATTCCTCCTCTTCTGACACATCCACACTCTATTCATGTTCCCATCACCCCAAAGGGTCCTGGGAAAACTCTGACATCACCAGTGGTCCCCCAGAACATCTTTCTCAGCACCCACTCAAGGCTATGGCCAATCAGAGGCCAGGAGCAGGCATTTCCTGTACCACTCACAGATTACTTAAAATTTGTAGCCTACTGGTAATATCTAGCCTACTACTAGATTAGACAATAACTAAACAAATACTCAATGTCATAAAAATATCACAGCCAATGAGCAATTGAAAAGCCAATTACAGAGTTTAATAAGTTATACATAATGCAGATTATTATGGACATGTTAAATGTAGGTTAAATACATTCATCTGATTTTCCTACAGGCTCAGAGGTGTGAGATTTGGAGAGCTACTGAAGTGTCCAATTTTAGGATTAGATGTGCAAGGATCCACGCACATCCAACACACTCACATAGGCTTACTGTACAGGCTTACTGTACATGCACACACAAGCACTAGGTAGACTATGGACATATTTCACATTTAGAGTAGGCCTATCACTCACGCACATTTTCTATTTTATTATTATTTTGCAAATAAAACTAAACTAAACTGTGAGGAGGCTTGTCTTTACATCAAACTATGCCACTTAGGATAATATAGGCCTAAATCCTGAAAAGCATCTGGGACAAGTTTTGCTTTTATGCTGAGGTTCTTCTATACGTTTCTAATATATTCTACTGATTTTGAATTGTTTAAATTAAAAAAAAAATCTCATGGGGGCATCAGCTCATGTCTTTCATATGCTACTTTTGTGTGGGGTAGCCTATCAAACAATATCAAGATAGATACTACAAATCAATAGGCTAGGCTAAGCGGAGGGAACAGCAAGATGCGGTCCAGATGAGAGGTTACTTGCATAGGGTCTAGGCCTACCCGATCAACTGAAATTGATGGTGCAGATAGCAGCCCCGATGAAGATGATAGAGCTGGAGCAGTGAAAATGAATTGTATCAGCAGACTCACCATCTTTGTTGCAGGTGCGTCCTTGTCCCTTGGTATTACACGTCAGGCCGTATAAAGGCAAGGAACTGCACATCACTGAAGATTCGTTGTTACCCATGTTTCAGTTCAAAGTGAGGTGAGGTGAAGAAATAGCGACAAACTATGTGCGAGCCTTTTGAACAAGTTGTTTCTTGTGTCTTTTAGGCTTCTTTCCCGTTAAACTATCTCCGGACTCGGAGAGGAAAACACCCTTTTTAAACAATGAAAAATCCCGCCTGAATTTGGTTCAAAAGATAAACAACCAGGGCACGTGGATCCCCCTATCTTCCCTCTGTCCAATAAAACTGTCGTTCCGTGGAGGGATGGGCTTGGCACGTGCGTAAAGTGTCTAAAGATGTAACTCGAATCGTTTTGTCGTTAAGCCGTTTCAAAATGCGCATAGTAGATTGGTCCGGGAGCCTGACGACTCAATGTCACAGCCTACCCGAAATAACCTCACCTTCCTCACAGCCTACCCGAAATAACCTCACCTTTCTCACAGCCTATCCGAAATAACCTCACCTTTCTCACAGCCTACCCGAAATAACCTCACCTTTCTCACAGCCTACCCGAAATAACCTCACCTTTCTCACAGCCTACCCGAAATAACCTCACCTTTCTCACAGCCTACCCGAAATAACCTCACCTTTCTCACAGCCTACCCGAAATAACCTCACCTTTCTCACAGCCTACCCGAAATAACCTCACCTTTCTCTCCTGATACTGTAGCAGCCGAGGCTACTTTTGAATGTTGGCTCGCGGACAGGCCATGGATAGCTGCAGGCACGTGGAAAGAACTAAGTGGGTAGCTAGTCTTTCAGTTTACACTTGGCTTCTCTGTGCTCATGTTTATGAATGGAATGTAGACAGGTTCCTGGGTCCTAGACTACATTTTCCACACGGTGTTTCATATTTCATCTTTTTTATTTTTAAATCCATTGTGGCTTCCGAGGTAGGCCTAGGTCTAAACGTTTCCCCCCTCAAATGTAGACTACACGTGCGCCCTAGTAACGTTATAGGGTAACGTTACTCATGGGCTTTCTGGCTCTGCCAACTGAACAACAAACAAAAAAAAACAATTTATACAGGACCTTGAAGGTTGTTTTATTGGTCACATGACACGTGTGAGTGAGTGGCGACACAGAACACACAACACACGTCAGTGGTCACCGGTGTAATTCGTCCTCTGCATTTCACCCATCCAAGCTGTCCTCCAGGGGCCGCGGGCAGCCTTGTCAGTGGCACCCGGGGGCCAAGACCAAGTGCTCAGTCCAAGTCTTTTGTCCTGCATGTTCTTTATGGTGCTCAGTCCAAGTCTTTTATCCTGCATGTTCTTTATGGGGGAAACTCTTGCGAACACGGGGAGAACATGCAAAGCCCCAGACGCACTGGAAGAGTCTGACGCTAGCGTTTTGAAGTAGGCTACACCAATTGTTTTAAATGGCCAATCACGCACCAAAAGCGTTTTGAGACGAGTCAAACCGCCTTGACGCTTCTACTCTGAACTTGCTTACATTTTTGAGCGTCAAATGGGGACAAATCAATCTAAATTAAATCAGCTCCCTATCAAAGCTGACGCCTGCAGTGCGAGCGCCAAATGAGGCGAGTCAAATGAAGCGCGTCAATTGACTCTTCCAGTGCGTTTGGGGCTGAGTCCACATACTCTCAGATCGTCTGTGTGGCCCCAATAGCATAACTGCCAAATGGATAGGCTATTTTAAAAGACATTTGAAATCGAAAATAGTAATATAATGTATATAATGTCCACACTGCAAACAAGTAGGCGAGTCAATAATGGATAGCCTACTTGATTATATCCTGAAGTTGTTTGGCACATATTCATCAAACATATTGGACTTCCATCTGTTCTTGTGGAAAACATGTTGAAATGCAGAATGATTCCTGTGGAATCAATAAACCTATTAGTTTTGGCAATAGTGGAAAATGAAGATAAATGGTTTGACAACCACTTGGCCACTTACTGCTTCTCTAATCAGCAGTATTACATATTAACGTAGTTTGAAGAGTAAACAGAACTGTTCAGCAGCAGCCAAAGCAGCCTGGAGGGCAGCAGCAGTAGTTTCTTGTTCAGGGTTAGGGTTACTGTTCAACTGCTCACTTTACACATGGCTCTCTGAACACTGCTCTCCACTTGTCCCATTTGGGTTCTCTCTCTCTCTTTCTCTCTCTCTTTCTCTCTCTCTCTCTCTCTCTCTCTCTCTCTCACACACACACACACACACACACACACACACACAGTTTACATTTGACTCATTAACACAACCCTTCACTTGTCTGAGTTGTAGGGTTCTCTCTCTCTCTCTCTCTCTCTCTCTCTCTCTCTCTCTCAAACACACACACACAGTTTCTTTCTCAACCGAATGTCACTTCCATAGAATGGTTGGCTGGGGTGTGACATCGGATTTCCTCTGTCACATTGTTCCTTTAATAGAGTGTTCATATGAAATGGAGAATATGTCATCACAACAAATCACCTCTGGTTGTGTTGCACTAGGGCAACACATGGGGGTGCTAGAGGCTTGGTGCAAGTGCAATGAATGTGCCTAATTGCTCAACCGAGATGGGGGGGGGGGGTATTTCCTCCTCCACACTCTAGGGGGAGCTCAAAGCCAATGATTCAAAGGGAGCGGTTCATCTATATGGTAAATTATCTTTTCTCTACCAGTTCCTCTGAAGGGCAGTAGGCTACCACACCATGCTCTCCACCAACTCAAAGAGGAGAGGCCTGTTTTGCAGACAGCGTTTTGTCTGCATTTGGATATTTCAGACAGCATGACATTTAAATCTATCCTTATTTACAGATCTAATGAGCAACCGTAATAGTAACCCTCCACATTCTCAAGGACACATGCGCCTAATCATACACACACACACACACACACACACACACACACACACACACACACACACACACACACACACACCCCTTTTGATTTACATCCATCCATATATAATTTCTGAGTGTGTGACATCATCGACCCCGGGACCAGACGGAGTAGCAATGCGGATGCCTGACATTCCAAGAATACTCCACACAGGATCTAATTTCTGCCTGTTGATGGCTCAGAGGAACTCGAGCCGCCAGCTCTGGGGAGTGGAAAAATACAGACTTCAATTCGGGCCAGGGAAGAGATAAGGCTGAGGTCTGCCTCCTTTTGGGGTATTAAAAATGATATGCTATGATATCATACGTGAATATGCAAGGAAATTAAGATTTGCACCATACTGTATGCATAGCACACAGTGAAATAAAATGAAATGCTGGTCACATTGTAGTTACCTACCATCTGTTTATGTTAGTGGTAGCACAGCTCTCATGTTTCTAAAAAGCACCATATTAGAATCCTATTAACCATCATGAGATATCAGGTGAAAAGGGTTCTTCATAGACATAATGTCTCCTCTCAAAGGTACGGTCCCCTAAAAAAAAGTCCTTTCCCTGCGTTGTTCGTATTTTCCTTTTCAGTGCTATTCAAGATTAAATCAAGGTTAACATGTCCACCCTATGTGCCACACTCCACTAGAGGGTCAAAAGCTAACACCCGCTTAGACCATGTATGCTTTGATGTCAGTACCACGGTGGTTCCAGCCACACTCACAGTCTAGATAGACAGAACAGGCTTTAAACCATCTTGGAGAATTCTATTTTCATGCCAGCTCTGGTGTGTATAACAGATCTGCCACCACGACTGCACACCTTTGAGCAGACGGTGTAGCTGCACTTCCTTCAGCCTCCGACATTCCAGGGAGGGTCGTGAAGGGAAGAGGGTGCTGCCGGCAAGGAAAAGCCTCTTCATTGAGGTCATAGCATCCTGGCTGTGTAGACGGTCTGGAGGGGAGACTGCGGGTATCGCTCCACCGATCTGGCCTCACCTCAGCTCCTGTCACGCAGAGGCTGTTCATCAAGCTCTCAAGCTTCTCGCATCTGATAATGGTGAAAATGAACGGTTAGATGAAGACTTATGGCCTTTCATCGACAATGAGGAGAAGGAGATTAGAATGGTAGGAAAAGGGCCATTTTGTGATACAGTCAAGGGATCCTGTGTGTGTGCAGGGCCGGACTGGCCATGTGGCGTACCGGGCAAATGCCCGGTGGGCCGGACCTACTTGTGGGCCGATCTAAAAAAAAAAAAAAAAGAGCTAACGAACGGCCCATAGAGCAGGGACAGCGGCCCATTGGTCCATCCTCTATAGTGACACTGGGCTGGCCCAATCATATGTAGGCCCCACCCCTCCCCCTGTTAGTTTCAGGTGTCAAGAAATCGCGCAGCACCCCCCCCCCCCCCCGTCAACAAATCGCGCAGCACCTACCCCCCCCCCCCCCCCGTCAACAAATCGCGCAGCACCTACCCCCCCCCCGTCAACAAATCGCGCAGCACCCCCCCCCCCCCGTCAACAAATCGCGCAGCACCTACCCCCCCCCCCCCCCCCTCAACAAATCGCGCAGCACCTACCCCCCCCCCCCCCCCCCCGTCAACAAATCGCGCAGCCCCCCCCCCCCCCCCCCCCCCCCCGTCAACAAAACGAAACTGAAGGTGTTCCATCTCACCGCGTCGGCTCGGCTAGTGGCCTGACTGGGGCTACATTTCCCGGCAGGAAATATTCACCCAGTCCAGCCCTGTGGGCCGGTCTGGGCCAAAAATGCCAGGGCCGATTTTTTGTCCCAGTCCAGCCCTGTGTGTGTGTATGTGTGTGTTGGCCTTGAGTATGCAGTGAATTTGACCTTTAATGATACCAAGATGATACCAAATTGAGCAACCAATTGGAATGTCTAACCATCTCCTTTTATAGCGTGCATGTACGTGAGTGAGTGAGTGTGTGTGTGTATGTGTGTGTGTGTGTGTGTATGTGTGTTGCCCTCCCTCACAATACTGTCATCATGATCCCTAGATGAATCCCTGCCAATGAGAATTCTACCTCTATATGACATCAGCGTGTGACCTCTAAACCTCCTAGATATCATGATTGTTTGTGTGGATGTGATTTAGGTCAGCTTTAGGGAGGGAGTTGTGAATGGCCAATCTAGGCCACCAGCAATTTAGACAGCCAGTCATGATCACACATAGTTAAGAGACTGGTATGTGTAAGACTGCAATACACATACAGAGAAATTAGAGCTGGGGTATCAACTACAAACACAACTCTGTCATCGGAAATGTTGTTTTGACAAACAACAAGACAGCACACCCAGCTCTTCTTTGAGTATACGAGAGCTGGACTCGCCAGATATCTCTGAATGATTGAAGGATTTAAGCAACGTTGAAATGTGACATGCTAGGCAGCTGACCGACCGACCACTATTGTTTTATGTGTTAGTAATTTATTTTGTCATTATACCACCCCCCCCCCCCCCCATTGTATAGTATTTAATTGATTTCATATCTTTAGTCTTAGTCTTGGATTCTGCTTTTGGTTTGCAGTATTTGTCTTAGTCCTGTCTTGGTTTTGTTTTGTTTTACTTGCGCTATTGCTCTGTCACTATTGTATTGATCAAATGTTATTGTATTGTTCTATTTGGAAAATTACAATCAACACATTGTGGGGAGAAAAACATAGCAGACTCTCCCTTTGTAACGGTGCATTCAATTTCAAATTGTGTTTTGTGTCTGTTTGTGAGAGAAGAATGTCTACTCTTGTCTCTCTTCCTGTCACAGTCAGAAGAGTGTCTGATACTTTAGCCAGCCATTGTTCTCCAAGGGCTGCTGCTAATTAAAATGACTGGCCTGAGGTAGCACTCTGTGGCTAATACACATGATCTCACACAACCATCATCTCACCTCAACGAAAGCTATTGTCGCCCTGTTGGCCCTCTTCTATGATTAAATGGTTGTGCCCTGGAGATAAAACCCCCCAGAACCTGGCACATTTTAAAAATGATATTATGTCTGGGGCTTTTTGTGACACACACCTCTTTCAGGTCACACACACTCCCATCCTCTGACGACATCACAACAGGAAGTCAAAAGACACAAAAGGCTGGGCTGATGGAGGGAGGCAGGGGGAGGCAGGCGGGGGTGGACGACACATTATGTCACCAAAGCCACAGACTGCTGCGGTGAGGTAAGGAACTAACACTTTAGTCCCTTTGTTCAGGTTAGCTCTGAGAGATGCTCTAACTGGTCCATATGTTGTTTTTTGTTTTTTACAGATTGGGCGTAGTCTGTTTCTAGTAAAACCATTTTATCCAGCAGACTCATAGGTTCATTTTCAATATAAGCTGACTGGTCATGGGTCCAGCTCTAGTGAAAGGAGACTTTTGAGTAGTGAGTGAAGGCCTTGGGGCATCATCAACCACTAGAAGACTTGTTCCCACACCAGACAGGGGTCCAGAGCCAATGTTTGGCTAATTTGCAACCCAAACATATTCCTGTCATCCTTTCATGGCAGAGTCCATCGCCGCCTCTCATTGGCTGGTGAGACAGCGGACATAAGGCCGGCGTTTGACTGCACCCTGAATGCTCTTTAGTTGTCACACTTTTCCCAAACGCCTCGCAGCTGCTGCCATTGTGCCGGTGGAGGGGGGCTCCTCTGCTGCTCTTTTCAGCCGCCTGCTGCTGGGCTGCCCTCCCAGGACTTCAGAGATAGGGGGAAAGTGCGGCCCAAACAATGACATTAATATGGATCCCACTAAAGGAAATCCCAGCACATTCCCAGATATTGGGGCAGGATTCCATTGCATCAATCTGTCCCTGGATGTGTGTGCTAGGGGCCAGGGGAAGGATTAGTGTCCTTCTATTTCCGTTATGAGCTATCACTTCTATATCTGACTTTTATTAAATATCACCATATATTTAGATGTATAATAATTGTTGATAATGATTATGTGTTGGTATTATATGTGTGGATACGTTGTCCATTTGTAAATAAAACTCACATTTTGGGGAACCTAAGTGTGATGACTATGAGGATCTTTATGTTACCCAGTTGAGGAATGTATGCACAATTTATATCACTAACACACCGGATTAATGAATGACTACATCTCTGGCCAAGTAAAAATAAGCAATGGTATTTATTCAGTCGTATCAAAACAACATACTACAAACAAATGCAAAAATAGATATAAGAAATATATTACTTTAGTTCAATAAATATCACATATCAGAAAGCAGTCTCTTAAGATGTGTTTCCCCGGTGTAGTGCTTAGCGTTTCCCCGTTGTAGTGCTTAGGGGTTCTGTCTCTCTCCCAGGGCTGCTTCACACAGTACACATACATGGATTGAGGTATCTGATGGTTGCTTCCCCCAATAAGTCAGGTTCGTCAGGGTTTCATGGTGTGGTGGTGAAAGGCAGTCATTTCCATTATAATGGGCAGCCCATCCACTTCAAAACAAATGAAAAACCTCTGTCAGAGCTCCTTCTGAATACATTCATTATCCGTCAAATTCTTAGAGTCTGAGGAGTGATTTCCAAACCAGTGTCTACAGTTTGGCAAGTTTGTGGTGCTTCCTAGTTAACAAGTCATTTGATATTCCTGAGAGGCGGGTAGCAGTTTGATGACAGCTGGTATTGACCAATGCTTTTGCCATTCTGTATGAATGGTAAAAAATAAAAGGAGAAATGATTATGATTATCAAAAGCCGCCACTTTCCTTATGACATGGTACACATTTTGAAATAGTTCTTTCTATTTAAAAAATTGAAATACTTCTAGCCTCTGTTAAAGGAATGACCCCTCCAGCCCTGACATAAATGTACGTAGGTCTGGGATTGCCCTGGTTGATTTGTGAGGGTCATTCACATTTACACAGGAAGTTGTCACAACAATACTGCCTGGCGGTAGAGAGAACTCCTCCCAACACCAAATGCTAACAGACCATCAACTTGGCCACAGCTCTGTCTGTCCCCTCGCTTTGTCCAGTGGCCATTATCAGTTTATGATGGCGCTACACCAAGGGCTCGTGTCCATCCAGCGCTGCAGTTTTGAGCTGGAACTGTAACACAACGGCCCCAGGCCAGGCGAGCTCGGTGTGTAAGGGTCAGGTCAGCAGCTGGGGGAGGTGGTGATGGGACTGTGTAGGAAGGAGAGCTGGCCAGCCGTGGAGTGTACAGGGATGGAGACGGGGAAGTTGAAGACCGTGCTGCTCTTGCCTATGGCCGGGCTGCCGGCCTCCGAGGAGCAGCTTGTGGAAGCCAGGACCTGGGACTCGAACTGCAGCAGCTGGCCCATGAAGCTGAAGTTGGGGGAGATGATGCTGCGGCGCTGCTTGACGAACTCGAAGGCCTCGTCCAGCTTCACGCGGTTGGTGCGCATGAGGTACGCCAGGCAGATGGTGGCGGAGCGGGAGATGCCGGCCTGGCAGTGGACGAACACGCGGCCTCCTTTATTCCTCACCGAGTCTGAGGGAGAGGGACAAGAAGAGAAGATGAGTATATTGTGTGACGACATAAAAAAAAAAAAAAATAGTGTAGAGATAGATGGTACAAACTCCCAGCTCAGAGAGATGCCATATCGGTATTAGGAAGATGACTTGGAGCCAAGCTATAGGCACAAGCATACAACTGTCTCCATAACACTTTCAGCTACAAATCAGCCCCAACTGCGTTGCTAACAGCCACATCTTATTAAGACACAGGAAGAGCAGTTAAAAGGGCATGGGGGTGTGAGCATGGGGGGCTATCCCCTAAGGAGGGAGCATGAATGGACAAAAGGAGGAGGAGGAGGAGGGGGGGGGGGGGGGGGGGTAGTTGGTCCCCTGCCGGGGGTACTGGTCTGGGAGGAAGGCCGGCGGGGGTGTTGAGAAACTGCCTTTTGTTTAGCCAGAACAAAGGGTGGAGGGGAGGGAGCCATTCAAGCCCAGCCAGTCTCCTCTCTACAAAAGCAGCTTGGGGCCGCAGCCTTGTGGCACAACATGAAAAGGGGGCACCTCTTTAAAATGGGGGTTGAAGGGGTGGTGATGTAACCACTATTGTGGTGGGTCAGGGGGGCTGGGGCCGAGACAGCTGGTCGGTTTTGGAGGGAACTTTTTAAAAATTTAAATCCAACTGAATGAATAAGGGGGTTGAGGAAGGGGAGCTTGGGACGTTATGTAGTTTGCCGCCAACAGCCTCCATGGCAACAGCTGTGCTTGTTGATTGTGTTTGGCAGTTGGGAGAGAAAGAGAAGTAGTAGAAGTGGTGTGGTTAAGATACTCACCGATAAATTCGATTGCCTCGTTGAACCAGGAGCTGATATCTGCTTTGTGGTTGTCCTCAACAGGGATACTTTTGTACTGGAAGGAGTCCTCAAAGTGGTTTGGGCAATTGGCAGAGACATTGATGAGAGCTGTGATGCCTAGCATATCCAACATGTCTTTTCTAGACGCATGGTAGGCACTGCCAAGATACAGGAAGGGCAGGATTTCAACTGGGCCACCCTAGAAGATGAAAAAAATGTCAAAAAAGTCAGTGAGGTGGACACATCGGTCTACGATGAAAGAGCCTTACGGTCCTGGACAGTCAAAATGTATGTAGCTTAAATATAATAACTAATTCATTCATGAACGTTTTAACTCATTTATAAGTATAAAAGTTGATAGCAACCACGTACCTGGTCGTAAAGCGGTGTACTACATGGACTGCAGCCCGACTCGGCACTCCCTGGCTGGCTGGAGCTGAGGGGCAAACTCAGCCCCTGTGGAGGTGAGGGTTTGGTGCACATATCAGGAAACTGTGAGGAAAACGTGTCGAAACCGCCTGGACAAGAAAACGGAGAGAATTAGATTACAGCCGAACAATCAAGTCTGTATGTCAATATTTGTCTGTCTCTATGCGTCAGCTGTCTATCAGGCTATTTTGGCACAATAATGTTTAGGCAAGGCTACTTCACAGGGCAATACCAGCTGGTGCGGTGACAGCTGGAATCCACACTATAACTAGCACGGAGCTCAATGATAGGCCTTTGGGTTTGTCAACCCTTATTCATTAAAACGTCTATAAAGCCTCCAAGTTCCTTACCTTTGAGAAAAAACACACTGGCACCGCAGGGGTCGCGACACAGAGCTGTCACCGCCAGCATCAAGGTCCCATCTTTCTTCACTTGGCCGAAGTCCAAACTCCGATCGTCCACGAACACCACGGACTGATACTCCCCAGTCAGAAGCCTGTTCCTCATGTCCTCGTTGGGGACAATGTGTTCAACTCCCAGACCCCCTCTGGCTCTCCGGCGGACTATGGTGCTAAAACGCACGTTGGCTGAGCCGGGGATGTGAGAGGAGTTGAATGAGAAGAACGAGCGACAGTCTAGTACGAGGCAACCCGAGTCCTCCTCCAACAAGGCACGGAGGGACGCACAGTCGATGCTGGGCACTTCCATTATCACCATAGTAGGACGACGTGCTGAGAAGACCAAATCCAAATACATAGGTTTAATAGCTCTGAAGAAAAAAAACTAAAAGGCTTTCTTTCTTATCTGTAGGTCGTGTAGGCCTGGTGGTGGGTTCTTTTTCACAAGGTCTTGGAGAAATAGGTTTTTTGTTCTTGTTAAGCTTATCTGAGGTTTTACCAGACCGTGGTAAAACACAGAAAAAAAGATTCCACCAAAATGAATAGCTTCTGTATCAGAACAGTCCGTTCCCTGTTCGCACGTATCCAATTGTTGTTCTATTATATTCAATTATTTCTACCTTCCCTGGAGTTGTCCGGAGGGTTATGTCTTCTGAAAGATTCTTTGAAAAGGTCTTATATAGTAACCTCTCCTTGTGAATGAGAGCCTACTGACGTCAAGCGCCGCCCATCTCGGCAAGCTGCCAGCTCCAACTTGTACATACGTCATAGCCTAGTGTCATTGAGCCAAGACAGCCAAGCCCTCCAGAAAGATCACGACAAAGCAGAATGGGGGCTGGTAGCGGCTATGTGGGACATGTCTGTATGGGTGTAGCACTGCAGGACTAAAGAGCAGACCTACTCCTCCTCTAGCCTACTTTTTCTCATATTGTTTAGAGTCCAAAAGAAATAGAATTAGCATATCCGTTCACACCAGAAATACAGTACCCTACATTCTGTTCCTAATATAAAAAACACACACACACACACACACACACACACACACACACACACACACACAAACAACCACTTTATACATACTATAGAGTACAATCTCTGCAATACAATGAAGCACATGTGTAAGTAATATGCTGATATAATGGTAATGGATAATAAAGCCTCATAGTAAATTCCCTAATTGAGGATTTTAGAAATGTACAGTATCTGCAAGACATAGGTATTAATTTTTAATAGTAAGGATCATATCATTATATTAACCATCAGTTAATTTGCCAGGACGTGTGTGAAATATCTGAACATCTGCAAATAGGAATTTGGCAAATTTTCCATGATGTTATTAAATTCGATTTTTATTTTAGCCCTTCAGACGAGGGCTGACAAATACCAGGATAATAGGTCCTGTCCTGTCCTGGTGGCCATAAAAGTTTATTCTTTGTTTTTATTGGGCAGAGGTACATAGTGTTCAAGCGCAAGCGAAGGCTAACCATAAAAGTTAATCACTGTATAGAAAGTTGAGGTCCAGTAAATTTCCACATGCTGGAAGCAAAACACTGGGCTTACAGGAAGACTACACCAGATGGGAGGCCTGCTTTGCGCAGCATTAACAATCACAGTCACTTTGGGAAACCCTTCTGTGTTCCCAGTGTGGTTTGCTGAGCAAGATCATACATGAAAAGCCATTGATATTGGGATCCAGGCCTTAGTGTAACCCCTGACTTCACATGAATAAAAACTATTTTGTACTTCTGTGGTCATGCTCTGGTCTCTGGTTTCTCTTGTCATTAAAATAATTAGCTAAGCCTAATTCATATAAATATGATGTTATTAGTCGAATTGCTTATGTGCTTACTGCTTCTTTGTTTCTCCAGTGTTGCTACAGCAGAGTACAATGCCGATTGCCTGAAGAAACCAGGATATATGTAGGTCATGACGTCAGTCTAGCATTTCTGTAACTTGAGCAAGCAGGGCCCACTTGGAGAGTTGGCGCTGTGTTTTGGCTTCTGTTTTATGTAACCAAAGAAAAATCTAAACCAAAAGTGTACGTGAGACCGGGGGGGGACTAAAGCCTAGCATCAACTTGCAACATCTTTGCAGTCGGTTTTCAACCTCACACGTCTCTGTGATGAGTCAACTGTGTGACATATGCAACAGAGCTGGAATGTTACACAGAGAGAGAGGCAGGGGCGGGGATTTGAAAACAATCTGTACCCAAATATTTTGTTCTCACCATTCATTTGTTTTCCCCTCAGTGAGGTACACTACATACAGGAAGTCAGGAAAGACTGAGTGGCAGAGGAACACCTGACAGCTGTCTGATGAAAGCTAGAGTTGAGAATAGATGAAAGAATTAATCATATGTTTGATATTAGTCCTGTGTGTGTGTGTGTGTGCGTGTGTGTGTGTGTGTGTGTGTGTGTATGTGTGTGTGTGTGTGAGCCTAAACATATACACATGGCACATGCACAAAATAAAAACTATTCGGTCTATTATGTTTTCGATTCCCACCAGCTATACTCAAAAAAGGGAAGTGAAATAGAGGACGGCACCAAGGTCTTTCCTATGTGTAGCAACATTGTCATTGGCAGTAATCCCTCAGAATTTACTGTCATCGTCAGTTCAAGGCCACGTCTGAATCAATATGGGAAAATATTGGGCCTATCCAGTCCTGTCATCAGCACTGTATCAAAACTCACAGCTATTCTTTCTCTAGTCTTTTGTCAGAATGTTACTTTGTATGTAGAGATATGGGGAAAACATACAAGTGCATGATGGGAATCAAGTTTGTGATTTCCATTTGCCAAGCCAAATATCCTCTGGTCTCAGGGGTGCTGTTTGGATTTTGAACTCCACAAGAGCATGTTTTCAAACCACCTCCACATCAACATCATTCCGTTCTACCAAACTATCAATTTGAAATATAATATAAATGTATGTTTATTATATATATATAGTATATACCATATTAAGAGCTTATCTGCTGACTTTATCGAGAGCGATCGAGAGCATCCTGACTGGGAGTATCACGACCAGGTACGGGAACAGCAGCACACAGGATCGCAAGGCTCTATAGAGATGCAAGGGCCACAAGACCAAGAGGGGCCACTCCCCCACGTCAAGGACATTTACATAACAAGTTACAAGACCAAGGCCAACAGGATCCTGAAGGACCCTAGCCACCCAGGCAACTGTTCTCTCTGCTTCGGTCAGGGAAAAGGTACTACACACACACGACGAACACGGAGAGACACGAAGAGCTTCTTCCCCCAAGCCATCCGGCACCTGATTGACTCTAATGTATACAGTGCCACTATATCTAGTGGGTAAGAATATGTAGTGTACATAGAATCACCATACATGCAAATGCAGAGGACAATATATCTCACCCTCGGGATAATTTATTATAGCTATCGTATAGATACACACCCATGCCCCCCGCTATTTCCATATAAAGCATAATCCATCCATACCGGTATCTTATATTTTTACTGTATAGATTGGTACTTCTTGTGTCATTTAAAAATTGTGTATTTAGATTTATCTGTATTGAGCACATCTCAGAGCCAGCAGCAACATTTCATTGTGACTGTACACTGTAGGTCTACATTAGGCTACATGTGGCGAATAGAAGGATTTGAAAAGAATCTGAATCTTTTTGTTAAATCGCCTGAATATTCACCCCAGTCTTAGATCTGGGAGACAACAAAGAGCCTTCTTGCCCTATATTGTAGATCTATTACTAAACTTTATAAATGATATAGGCCTAAACGTTATATTGAAGTTTGGATGCAGCAATACATGACGGTAAATGTTCACCAGAAAGGTTATATCGTCTTCCCACCACTGCGATCTCTCTCACGCACAACGGAAGGAGAATCACATGAGTAGGAAATGTTCTCAGCCAATAAGGTTCTGCAAAGCGTCCTAAGCTGACGTCATCCCGGTACCGATGAACAACCGGTAGTATTGAAGAGCAATCTTTCCTGGCTCGTGGGCTGATTGAATTGTAGAATATTTCTCTGTAAAACGTGCAAACACCATGCCGTTCGATGTTAGGAGGTGAGTAGAGAGCTTCGGCTCATAATTCGTTGCCTTCACGGCATTTGTTACATTGGCTACGTAGCCTGTGGGTTTGTGGAAGGATGAATCATCTGAAGAAACCCATTGCCACAAGTTCCCTAGTCAACAAGTTAGCGGTGCGATCATGGATGGGAACGATACATTGTGTTGTATTGCAAATTCATTGTTGCAACCATGTTGTTACAATGTTACCACAGAGGCTCACATGTCTTATGAGGGTTCGACTAGGGAACGTTGCTCAAGGAAGATCATTGCAGTAAACGAAGTATACTTTGGCAGCCAATCAACTCGGGTTATTTTAGCATACCATTGTTTGAAGCTGTTATAACGCAAGCCATCCTGATTAAACCTAAGACTTGTAGAGAAATGCAATACCATACATACAGACTATTACCATGCATTACATCAGTGTTATAAATATTGATTGTGTGATTATTATTTTACCCTTAAACTCCATAAAGCTACATATTCTTCCTGGATATTGACTGATCTTAGTAATTGTTTATTTCTCTCTATGGCCAAAGAGAACCAGTTAGTGGTCAGTGAACAGTTTGTAGTGGGATGTCTCTGTGCAGCTCTCTAAACAAGCAGGCATTCAAATGAGAGAACATAATGAGCTACACACCATGTGCAAATAAAGAGCAGGATCTGCTTTAAGCACACAGACTCTTTGCACTCTGGCCTGCTGGAACACCTAATGGTACAATGGTATTGCCCCAAAGTACCAGGCACATAGACCTAGTTATCTGGGAAGTGTACCAGTCATGAAGTTATTATAAGTAGGAATGTACTTTATTGATCCCTGAGAGGAACTATTGCTGCAGCAAGAATACAAGAACAACAGTCAAACTAATTAGGCCTAATTAAATCAGAATCAGTTTATTGCCAGGTAGTTTTTACACATACTAGGTATTTGTTCTGGTCAGTTGGTCCATAACACTGATGGTGTCTGGACAGTGCAAAATAAAAATGTACAGATATGGGATATTCAAAAGTGACGAGTATAGGATATGCAAAAGTCACAGTGTAAACAGCAAGTTGCCGATGCCTCATAGTGCAAACAAGCATCAGTTCTGTAAGTTTCAAATATCCACAAATAGTGAGACTCTCACTCGATCGGAAGCATTAGCACCCAACGAGCGGACTCGGGTCTGTTTTGTTCAGACAGTGAATTTAATAGTTTGATGGCGGCTGGTATGAAGGACTTCTGGAAGCATTCGTTGAGCACTGTGGCAAAATAAAGTCTCTCTGGCTGAAGGTGCTCCTCCGCTTGACCAGGAAGTCATGCAGGGGAGAGTGCGTGACATTGTCCATGATGGCCAGCAGTTTGGCCAACATTCGCCTCTCCATAGCCACAGTCAGAGTCCAGGCTGACCCCCAGGACAGAGCCAGGCTGACCCCCAGGACAGAGCCAGGCTGACCCCCAGGACAGAGCCAGGCTGACCCCCAGGACAGAGCCAGGCTGACCCCCAGGACAGAGCCAGGCTGACCCCCAGGACAGAGCCAGGCTGACCCCCAGGACAGAGCCAGGCTGACCCCCAGGACAGACCCAGGCTGACCCCCAGGACAGAGCCAGGCTGACCCCCAGGACAGAGCCAGGCTGACCCCTAGGACAGAGCCAGGCTGACCCCTAGGACAGAGCCAGGCTGACCCCCAGGACAGAGCCAGGCTGACCCCCAGGACAGACCCAGGCTGACCCCCAGGACAGAGCCAGGCTGACCCCCAGGACAGAGCCAGGCTGACCCCTAGGACAGAGCCAGGCTGACCCCTAGGACAGAGCCAGGCTGACCCCCAGGACAGAGCCAGGCTGACCCCCAGGACAGAGCCAGGCTGACCCCCAGGACAGAGCCAGGCTGACCCCCAGGACAGACCCAGGCTGACCCCCAGGATCCCCATCCTGTTGGGTGTCCACTGCTTTGATGCTGTTGCCCCGTCGGTTGTGTGCTGGGGCATTCTACTTATTTACATTTGACATGTTAGTCATTTAGCAGACACTTTTATCCAAAGCGACTTAAAATAAGTACATTTGTCTAGAGTAAGTGAACCGACTGTACATCCCAGTCATCGTCAGTAAAGCCTCTTATAAGAACAAGTGACACCAAAAGTCACAGTGCTAGAACAAGAGCTTTTCTCTCTTTTTTTTCATACACAATGGGGGTTGGGTGTGGAGGTATTCCCAGTGGATACAAACCCGGGTTAGGGCAAGGGATATGATAGGGTTGGGTGGAGGGATGGCTCCATGGATACAAACCTGGTTTAGGTACTGGGACATGTACCAGTCAAATAGTTATATACTGGGAAGTGTACCCGACCCGTCATATAGTTATACACTGGGAAATGTATAGTTATATGGGAAGGCATATAGTTATACACTGGGAAGTGCACCTGTTATATAGTTATACTAGGAAGTGTACCGGTCAATATAGTTATATACTGAGAAGTATACCAGTTATATAGTTCTGGGAAGTGTTCCAGTCATATAGTTATAGAGAAGTATACCAGTTATATAGTTCTGGGAAGTGTATCAATCATATAGTTATATACTGAGAAGAATACCAGTTATATAGTTCTGGGAAGTGTACTAGTCATATAGTTATATACTGAGAAGTATACCAGTTATACCATTCTGGGAAGTGTACTAGTCATATAGTTATATACTGAGAAGTGTACCAGTCATATAGTTATATACTGAGAAGTATACCAGTTATACCATTCTGGGAAGTGTACTAGTCATATAGTTATATACTGAGAAGTATACCAGTTATATAGTTACAGTATGCAGTGCCTATACAAATAAAAAGTATTCACCCTTCTTGAATGTTTTCACATTTTATTGTGTTACAACATGGAATCCTGATGGATTTAATTCCCCTTTTTTTGTCACTCATAAACGCAAAATACTCTGTAATGTCAAAGTGGAAAGAAATCAACATATTTTCAAATTACAAAAAAAGAAATATTTATTCCATAATTATTCACCCCCAGAGTTAATACTTGGTAGAAGCACCTTTGGCAGCAATTACAGATATGAGTCTGTTTGGGAAAGTCTTGTTCAGCTTTGCAAATGTAGATGCAGTAATTGTCACCCATTCTTCTTTTCAAAATTGCTCAAGCTCCATCCAGTTGGATGGGTGCCATTGGTGAACAGCCAAAGTCTTACCACAAATTCTCAATTGGATTGAGGTCTGGGCTTTGACTGGGTCATTCCAGGATGTTGACTTTTTGCTTTTTAAGCCATTCCAGTGCGGCTTTGTTTACATGTTTTTGGTCATTGTCCTGCTGGAAGATGAATCTTCTCCCAAATCCAAGGTCTCTTGCAGACTCCCACAGGTTTTCCTCCAGAATTTGTCTGTACTTTGCTCCATTAATTTTACCCCCTTATCTTTTTGAGATGTCCAGTCCCTGATGCAGAGAAGCAGCCCCATAACATGATGCTACCACCACTATGCTTCACAGTAGGGATGTTTTTCTTAGGTTGATGTGCAGTGTTAAGCTTGCGCCAAACATAGTGCTGGGTGTTGAGGTCAAAAGTTCGATTTTAGATAGCATCTTCTTGCTCAGAGTCTCCCACATGCCACAGGGTTAATTCTAGCCAATATTTGATGTGAGTGCCATGCACAATTTCCCCCATCTCAGCCATGGAAGGCTGTACCTCCTTCAGAGTTACCATAGGCCTCTTGCTGGCCTCTCTGATGATGACCTGCCTCGCCAGGCTACTTAGTAGTTGACGACGGCCTGTTCTAGACAGATTCACAGGTGAGATATTCAATGCATTGGAAATCTTCTTATACCCCTCTTGCTTTTAAGAACATTGTCCTGGATCTGTTTGGAATGTTCCTTGGTCTTCATTCATGGTGTATGTGGTGTGGTTTGGGAACGCACTAACCAACTGTGGGATCAACTTTATTTGTCAGTGACAAAAAAACTAAATGAAATCAATTTTGATTCCATGTTGTAACACAATAAAATGTGAAAAAGTCCAAGGGTGAGGGTGAGTTCTTTTCATTCAGACTGTACACTGTACTAGGAAGTGTACCATCCTAATATCAGTTCCCGTTTGAGTGACATGTCATGCTGCATATCTCAAACCTCCATAACTATACGTGAGCGTGATTAGATCTGGTGTGATGTGCTATGACTGCACTGTACTGCTGGAGCCCTCAGTGTGTGACCTCGCCGCTGTCATGCCGACACTCTCGCGCTCCCCCATGACCTTGCTGCTGACTCTGTGACTGCAGTGTGCTCCTGTGTCTTCCACGGTCGATAACAAGACATATGTTCAATAGCTGTCATTCAGTCTAGCGATGACAGATTGGTGACATGTGTTTGACTAACTTACACTATTAAGCTCCGCTCGTTATGCACTTCCAGGTACAGCAGCGCTTGCGGTCTATCGGCTCTCGTTTACGATAAACTTCCCCAATTGGCCATTAGTAACGTTTACTCAGCCATCAGCGGCCTGAATCTCCCACTCACCGTGACTCACTAACCGTGTCCTCGCACACAGCTCACTCATTTCACCCGGCTCACTCTGTGTGCTTTCACTTCTCGCCATTGCCCAAGAGCTGATAGAATAGAATAGAACACAGTGTCCCCCGGTCTCTGAGGCTCGTCCCCCGGAGAGAGAAGCAGGAGAGAACAGCTGGGGGGTGAGGACATGGAGAGCCGTGTATCCCAGGAAGTTACCACAGACACTAGATGGACCTGCAGCTGAACTCTTAGGGGTCGATATTTAGACTTAGTGAACACAAGACTTCTCAAGGGGTCAGGCCTTGTTGTTGTGAGAGGATTCTCTGTATTTGAGTCACTGGAGGCCAAATGAACTAATGAGCTGTGTTGTTATTAGGATACATTTCCCATCGTCTTGATTGATTTACCATCAGGCATTTGGTACTGTACGTAATTTTGTAAAACCAGAGAGAGCAGATTGGGCATGGATTTAGTAGTAGTACTGTATTGATACCCGGGGGGAAAGTGCACTGGATGAATCTTAATCATAAAGTGATATAGAAAAGACTCAGCTGGTGTCAAGTGAGGAGCCTTAATGTCCATAATGTGGCAGCCTCCACCTGTCTCTCCCACCCACCTGTCTCAGCCCCCACCTGTCTCAGCCCCCACCTGTCTCAGTCTCTACCTGTCTCTCCCACCCACCTGTCTCAGCCCCCACCTGTCTCAGCCTCTACCTGTCTCAGCCTCTACCTGTCTCAGCCTCCACCTGTCTCTCCCACCCACCTGTCTCAGCCCCCACCTGTCTCAGCCTCTACCTGTCTCAGCCCCCACCTGTCTCAATCTCTACCTGTCTCAGCCTCCACCTGTCTCTCCCACCCCACCCGTCTCAGCCTCCACCTGTCTCAGTCTCTACCTGTCTCAGCCTCCACCTGTCTCAGCCCCCACCAGCCTCAGCCCCCACCTGTCTCAGCCCCCACCTGTCTAAGCCTCTACCTATCTCAGCCTCTACCTATCTCAGCCTCTACCTGTCTCAGCCTCTACCTGTCTCAGCCCCCACCTGTCTCAGCCTCTACCTGTCTCAGCCCCCACCTGTCTCAGCCTCTACCTGTCTCAGCCCCCACCTGTCTCAGCCTCTACCTGTCTCAGCCTCCACCTGTCTAAGCCTCTACCTGTCTCAGCCTCCACCTGTCTAAGCCTCTACCTGTCTCAGCCTCTACCTGTCTCAGCCTCTACCTGTCTCAGCCCCCACCTGTCTCAGCCTCTACCTGTCTCAGCCTCTACCTGTCTCAGCCCCCACCTGTCTCAGCCCCCACCTGTCTCAGCCCCCACTTGTCTCAGCCCCCACCTGTCTAAGCCTCTACCTGTCTCAGCCTCTACCTGTCTCAGCCCCCACCTGTCTAAGCCCCCACCTGTCTCAGCCTCTACCTGTCTCAGCCTCCACCTGTCTCAGCCCCCACCTGTCTCAGCCTCCACCTGTCTCAGCCCCCACCTGTCTCAGTCTCTACCTGTCTAAGCCTCCACCTGTCTCAGCCCCTCCCCCCCTCCACACACACCACAGAGGCTGCCCCCCCACTTCCTGTCTGCCTGGCCTGTCAGGACACAATGATCCCAGCAGCACTGATCAAGACACGGAGGGAGGGACGGAGGGGGAGAGGGGCTGAACGAAGCGAGGGGGAGAGGAGGGGGAGTGAGGCCGGAGGGGGAGGTAGGGATAGAGGGGGAGAGGAGGGGGAGTGAGGCCGGAGGGGGAGGTAGGGATAGAGGGGGAGAGGAGGGGGAGTGAGGCCGGAGGGGGAGGTAGGGATAGAGGGGGAGTGAGGCCGGAGGGGGAGGTAGGGATAGAGGGAGAGAGGAGAGGAGTAGAGGGACGGGGTAGTGAGAGTGAGGTGGGGGGGGGGGGTTAAGGCATAATAAATGAAACAGCGGGTTATGGGCCTGGACAGGAAGCCCTCCCCCACTTCCTCCCCCTCCCTGCATTGCGTCAGTTGAGGGATTATTTAACTGGCAGCACTTTGTGTACAAAATGTGCACAGATGTGTGGATGTTTCGGGGTGGGGAGGAGGAGGCGGAGGAGGATTTTTTGGGGGCCAGTGGTAGAGTTTGTGTTGAAAGTCTTTCAATGCCGAAAAAGGGCAGGCTCAAGACCACTGAATGCCTGTGAGGCTGAATAGTTTGGCTGTTGAGTAGCAGAGTTTTTCTCTCTCTGTCAGAGAAGGAGGGTTATGAGCAATCTCCATTTACCCTCCGTTCTGCCAAAAATGATCCAACTCTCATATGAAAGTCATAGGCCTGCATGACGCTGACCACCACATACCAATCCATTTGTGTCACTAAGAAAATACACTATAAATTCTCATTTGTGTTACTTGCATTTTGTATCTGTACCTTTGTGCGTGCGTGCGTGCGTGCGTGTGTGTCTGTGTGTGTGTGTCTGTGTGTGTGTGTCTGTGTGTGTGTGTCTGTGTGTGTGTGTCTGTGTGTAGCTGCTGGCTGGCTGTCTAGGCTTGTTTTTCATGGCTGCATTCCAGAGCTAACATTCCTCTGCCCTTCCGTAATACTGCGCAGCCTTCTGGGTACAGAATGTGCTCCCTCTCTCACCCCAGCACACTGTGTTTACCTTTTCCTCTTTTTTTTCTTTTCACCTCTCTCTGTCTCTCTCTCTCTCTCTCTCTCTCTCTCTCTCTCTCTCTCTCACACTCTTTCTTTCTTTCGCTCTCTCTCTCACTCACTCTTTCCTTCTGTTTTCTTGTCATCCCCCCTTAGGTTGGATATCTACAGGAAAGTCCCCAAAGATCTCACCCAGCCCACATACACCGGAGCCTTCAGTGAGTAGTCTGCCATCATCAGCCCGGGTGGTTTACAAACCTGACACTATAGGTACTTCTCAAGCAGTACTTCACAATAGAGCGGTGACTTGCCATCGCACAGGTACTGTGTTGGAATGTCATTAATCACCTCAGCTCCTCCCACCACGTGTCGCAGACCTGTCACTCCAATGGAATCTCTGCCTCTCCTCGTCTTTGTTGTGCCATGTGATTTCCTGTTTGTCACCAAGCTGTCATTGAATTTCCACCAATGGCATAGATGGCTCACTGCCTACTAGGGGGGAAGTGTGTGATGAAATGGTTTCATGTTTACGATTTATGATTACTGGCATCGATTTATCATTGGCCCATCATGGATGACACTACATGTTTGTAAACAGGATATGATGCTCCTTACTCATCCAGATTGCTTTTACATGACAGTATCTTAGTCAGTATCTTAGTCTACTCATGCTGCTTACTGAGTTTCTCTGCCCAGGAATTTTATTTCCCCCCCCCCCCCGGGAATAATAAAGTAACTCCCTTCCTCCCTCCCCTCCCTACCTGCCACCTGTATATTTACTAGCAGTGCCTGGACAGGGGTTGGGGGTTGTGTGGGTTATTGGGTTGCGGTTATTGGTTTTCCCGGAAGGTACAGTCATATTATTGCAATTCTGTCTCAGCAGGTTATAGCAGAAACAGGTTCTCCCTCTTAACAAAAGGCCAAATATTTGACCCCCTCAGCCTTTTGTTATTTTGTAGGGCTGGCTGCCAATGGTTTCAGCCTCAGGACTTCTACTTAAAGCCTGAACACACTGGGTTAGTTCTAAACACACTGGGTTAGTTCTAAACACACTGGGTTAGTTATAAACACACTGGGTTAGTTATAAACACACTGGGTTAGTTATAAACACACTGGGTTAGTTATAAACACTCTGGGTTAGTTATAAACACACTGGGTTAGTTATAAACACACTGGGTTAGTTCTAAACACACTGGGTTAGTTATAAACACACTGGGTCAGTTATAAACACACTGGGTTAGTTATAAACACACTGGGTTAGTTATAAACACACTGGGTTAGTTATAAACACACTGGGTTAGTTATAAACACACTGGGTTAGTTATAAACACTGGGTTAGTTATAAACACACTGGGTTAGTTATAAACACTGGGTTAGTTATAAACACACTGGGTTAGTTATAAACACACTGGGTTAGTTATAAACACACTGGGTTAGTTATAAACACACTGGTTAGTTATAAACACACTGGGTTAGTTATAAACACTGGGTTAGTTATAAACACACTGGGTTAGTTATAAACACACTGGGTTAGTTATAAACACACTGGGTTAGTTATAAACACTGGGTTAGTTATAAACACACTGGGTTAGTTATAAACACACTGGGTTAGTTATAAACACACTGGGTTAGTTATAAACACACTGGGTTAGTTATAAACAAAGCTGGGACATTCGATAACCTGAATGAACCTCCAGTGGGTTGTTGCATAGACCACACAGTATAGCATCCCAGACCTGGGTTAGCTTAGACAGAACAGTATAGCACCCCAGACCTGGGTTAGCTTAGACAGAACGGTATAGCACCCCAGAACCTGGGCTAGTTTAGACAGAACAGTATAGCACCCCAGACCTGGGCTAGTTTAGACAGAACAGTATAGGACTCTAACCCTGGGCTAGTTTAGACAGAACAGTATAGGACTCTAACCCTGGGCTAGTTTAGACAGAAGAGTATAGCATCCCAGACCTGGGTTAGCTTAGACGGAACAGTCTAGCCCCCCGGAACAGTCTAGCACCCCAGAACCTGGGTTAGCTTAGACGGAACAGTCTAGCACCCCAGAACCTGGGTTAGCTTAGACGGAACAGTCTAGCACCCCAGAACCTGGGTTAGCTTAGACGGAACAGTCTAGCACCCCAGAACCTGGGTTAGTTTAGACAGAACAGTTCACATGGCTTTTTCTCAATGAATACCGGCTTGCCGTGTAAACGTTTCCAGTGATAAATTCCTCTAGTTTAGATCCATAACCTGACTCCTGCATCATGTTGATCATTATGGGATGGATGATTGCCAGCTGTGTGCCTCCTCACGCTGGGAGAGATTACGCGTGTCCTATAATGAACCTGAGAGGGTGACCCCTGTGTCATCATGACACTCCCTACTGTTAGTTAAACATTATCTTTTGCAAACCCTCAGCAAACCACAGATTATGCCATGACGCATTCTTAACCACCAGATCCAAGAAGACTGTTGCCAAGTAAACAGGCCTCACCTGCTGAGTTCCAGCTTTCTGACTCAGTCACATGATTGCCATGGTTACTCACACCAGATAGACCACAGTTGCACAGACGCAGATCACCAGCTCCTCTGTTTATGTTAGTGAACACACAGAGCTGCACGACAGGACTCTGGAGACAAGTACCTCAGAAACAAGGAGCAGTGTATTTAAATCGATTAAACGCTACAGTATCTAACCGTAACCCTTAAAAGGTCCACATCCATATATCAGTGGTTTTCATGCCTTTTGGCTCAAGTTCAAATCGAATGAGAATGACTGTTTATGGTTCTTATTGTGATCTTCTTTCAACCATAGTGTTGCTGTCACTGTTATTCTCCTCAGAGGGAGCCCTGTGATGTTAAGTAGAGGTGGTCATCATCATCATCATCATCATAATCGTCATCAGCGGGAGTTTGTCTGAGGAAACCAAAACCGACTTGTCTGAGTTGACTGTATAAGCGTGAGCTCATCCTCCAGGCAGTAGGTCTGGTGTAATGGCCGCCTCGTGTTGGTATTAAAGGGTAATCACCAAAGGGAGGCCTTTGAAGCTTGCATAATGGCTGAGCCAGCACCACCAGTAAAACTGCTATTTGGGGAAGCTTTTTACCACCGAGTAATAATTTAATTGACGTCAACATATTAGGTCAGTCTCTCCCACAAGAACCGGGCGGGGCTTCTGCGGAGCGGGGTATGCCATGAAACACCGGCCTCAAG
>NC_140247.1:6589957-6594957 GCF_949987555.1 Borostomias antarcticus | reverse complement strand
AACCGTACGTAACACCGTCTTTATCTCCGCCGTCTTTATCTCCACCGTCTTTATCTCCATGACAGAGCTGCTGGAGATGTGTGTCAGTGTGTGTACCGTTCTGAACTGTGTGAGGTTGGGGGACCCCTAGTGGCGTACAGCTGCCAAACGCAAACAAGAGTTGAGAGAGATTTGAAAGCTGTATTTCATGTTAGTGTTAACACTGTCACTAGACACTTGGCCTTTGAAGATGTTAAGACCCATTTTGTGTGTGTTCATGCTGTGTTTCTGTGCAGCTCTGGCCTCCCATGACTACATTCTGAAGATTGTACCCACCGTTTATGAGGATCTGGGGGGGAAGCACAGGTTCTCCTACCAGTACACTGTAGCCAACAAGGTAATGTACAGTACGGTGGTGAAAGCTCTTCTACTGTACTCCACTCTACTTAGTCACACGTACTCTACTGTACTGAACTTACTCTGCTCCGCACTTACTCACACTTACTCTACTATACTCACTTACTCTACTCTCTGCTCTACTTGGCTGTACTCTACCCAGCCATACTCACACACCTACTCTGTTACCTGTACCACTGGTACCATGGGGTAATGTTGACATACACTGGCCTTGAGGGTCTCCACACATTCTGTTTATACCGCTGCCTTTTTTATTTTTGGCCATGACTACCTCCTGTGGGTAATGGTAGCAGCGTACTCCTAGCCTGGCAACTCGTCCTTAAATCACTCTGCCCACTGTCATTACCGTGACAGTGCAGCAAAATAACATTGAGGATGTTGATTGGGCTTGATTGGAAATGCCTCTGTTTTATATGGGCTTTTAGCATCACACTTGGACAGGCACTCCGGTTGGGTCTCATGGAAATCGAACTTGTCCTTAGCCAATTGACAAGCACAACTCCGTATTCCTCACCCAAGGCACAGTGGAACCAGGAAGTAAACCTATACATTTTCTCTTTGTCCCACCCCTCCAGGAGTATGTAGCCTATAGCCACACGGGAAGAATCATTCCAGCCATCTGGTTCCGCTATGACCTCAGTCCAATCACAGTCAAGTACACAGAGAGGAGACAGCCTGTCTACCGGTTCATCACCACGGTGAGCCACACTGCTTATTATGGACTACGTCATGTCCAGTGTGTTTGTTTTGTCAGCATGCAGTATGTGTGTGTTGTGTCTCGCCGTGACCAATGGGTGGAAGGTGATGGTGGTTAGTGTGTTTATAAGGATTTGGGGGCTTGTAAAGTGACTAATGACCTAACTGTCATGCTGCTAGTAACTAGCATGTGTCCAGATGTGTATTATTCACACGTTTCATCATATTTCACCACATGCGTTCAGAACTCCAGCGCAACGTCCTCCCTCCTCTCCTCTGCCTCTCTCCTCTCCTCCCCTCCCTCCTCTCCTCTGCCTCTCTCCTCTCCTCCCCTCCCTCCTCTCCTCCCCTCGCTCAGATCTGTGCCATCATCGGGGGCACATTCACCGTGGCCGGCATCATAGACTCCTGTATATTCACCGCCTCAGAAGCCTGGAAGAAGATCCAGCTGGGGAAGATGTCCTGAGGTCTCCTGCCAGTCAAGCCAATGTCCTCTGCATCTTATTTATGACGCCCTGATGCTGGCCTGCTAGCCTGGTCTGACCCTCCTCCAGCCAGCGTCCTGTCTGGGCGGCGGTCAGGCCGTGGGACCAGGGACTTGGCTGAAGCTCTGGCACATCTGACCACCGGGCTAGACGTCTGCATCTCAATGGTCTTCCCTCACTTCTCTCCTCTCTCCTCCCTGCCGACCTGATGCTCTCTGGGTGTTTACCGCGTCTGCCCAGTGTTGATGTCATCAGAGAGGGGGGAGGACTGGTGAGGGAGCCCCCCCTGACTATTAAGATGCAGCCTAATTTGGTACGGTCAGCTGAAGGAAGTCTG
The DNA here is from genome assembly GCF_949987555.1 of Borostomias antarcticus. Taxonomy (NCBI): domain Eukaryota; kingdom Metazoa; phylum Chordata; class Actinopteri; order Stomiiformes; family Stomiidae; genus Borostomias; species Borostomias antarcticus. Next base: position 6,593,043 of record NC_140247.1, on the reverse strand, counting down.
GTTCATTGTTTTGTCTGTCATATAAACCCTGTTCATTTTTTTGTTTTTTTTGTTTTCCTGTCTCAATGTAAAATTCTACACACTACACCTTGTTTCTGATTTAGTAAATTAATACTCTTGTCAGGCCAAGTAGAAATAGAGTTCATAGTTTGTGCCTTGAAGTGAAAGTGAATTCAGTCATGTCATTGTATTGCCTTGTTTCTGAGTGGCTGTCACTAAAACCAGTATTTTCCTATACTTTGCTCTGTATTCAGATACCATCACAGAGTTGACTGAATGTTGTTATTGGTTATGAAGATGTGTTGATCCATGTTCCCTATCCCCTCCTCTTCATGACAGGAACAACGTTGTTCCAGAAGCGATTCTGACCTTCCTAAACATTTCATGTCCTTCTGTCAAAACCCTTTGATATGGATGCATTTGACTTTTGTTGACTTTTAGTTTTGAGATTTCCAAACTACCTTATTAGACAGTTGATGGGTCTTGTTTTTGCCAAAAAAAATAGATAATTGTATTTTAGATCCTTATATTTTTTACTGTAAATGTGTTTTTGGTTTATTATAATTGTTTGATAATCTGTATTGTTAGTTTGTAAGGTTGTTACAGAGTTTGGTTTTGTTCATGTGTGATGAGGGAAACAGCAGCTGCCGTGGCAACTCTGATCAAGGACATTGATAAACAGCTAAACTGGTATTTCCACTTCTCATTTCCAGTTCAGTGTCGCAATTGCCTGAGCAGTGTTCTACCAATAAATGTACTGTAGAAACCACATCATGCGTGCTCTTCCGTACTGTGGCATCAACACTTAACCAGACTAGGGCCTGCGTTACTCACTGTGTTCTATCCTGTCCCAGATTAGGGCCTGGGTTACTCACTGGGTTCTATCCTATCCCAGATTAGGGCCTGCGTTACTCACCGTGTTCTATCCTGTCCCAGATTAGGGCCTGGGTTACTCACTGGGTTCTATCCTGTCCCAGATTAGGGCCTGGGTTACTCACTGTGTTCTATCCTGTCCCAGATTAGGGCCTGGGTTACTCACTGGGTTCTATCCTGTCCCAGATTAGGGCATGGGTTACTCACTGGGTTCTATCCTGTCCCAGATGTACTTGCTTTCATTTGCACCTAGGTGAAGAAGCCCTGTGTGTGTGTGCGTACGTACGTGTTGAACTCTTGCACCCCGGTGCCTCAAAATTCCCTCAGCGAGCTGAAGACCACAGTTGTGTCCAGACTGTGATCAGTGTGAGTGTGTCAGGCGCCACTATGCTGTCACACCACTGTAATCATCACGCTTCCTTAAGTACAGGCCTGACAAAGAGGAAGTTCGCTGACTCACTCCTTTATTCTCTTCACCTCATCCCTCTCTTTTAATCTCACCCCCTCCCCAGGGTTTGTGTAAGTTTCTCATAGTGAATAAGGACAGTGAGTGGTGTGATCCACTACCATAAGAGAAGGACCTCATAACCATGAAGTCATTTCCTGAGGTCATCACAGAGCATGTGACTAGGTCACTGTGGACATTACTATAGTCAATTACATCAATGACCATCATTCTGGACTAATCCAGTGTGCTCTGCTCAGCAGTCTGCTGACTAGACTAGTCATGTGAAGAACAGAGTAGGCTATGAGAGAAACTTTGAATTTAATTGATTGTTGTATGTAATTTATGTGATGTATTGGAATAATGTGTTTTATCCAATGACGTGTATAAGTCTGAGAGAATTACAAAGTGAGACATGACAAAAGAAGATATATTGCTATATTTCCTCCACCAAGAGGCATATTTTTGTACAAATACACAAAAGAGGCTTACTCTGTACTGTAGATAAAGATAAAAAAAATTAACTGTGGGTGATATAAAAAATAAATGGGGTTTGATTTTGACATAATGGTGCCACCCAGTGGCGGGTTAAGGAACTTCAGGCAGAGATAGCTCAGTCCAGTTTGGGGGCAGCTGGGAGGGGGAGGTGAGTAGTGTGGTGGTCATCAACATTTGTCTAAGAGAACTACAGACTTTTATTCAAGCCCGGCACTAACACACCTGATTGAAGGCACTCAGGTCTTCTACAAAGCTCTCAATGACAGAGGGTGATTAATTAAATGGGATTTGTCAATAATGCTGAGCTGGAGTAAAAGTCTGCCTGCTCTGCAGCTTCCTTGGACTGGAGTTGACCACCTTGGCAGTGTATCCCCCCCCTCCCCTCTCTCTGGTCTTCCCCTCGCTGCGTCTGTCACAGTGGACTACAGGTTGGAGGAGGCGGGGCAGGTGGCGTCCGGCGAGGAGAAGAAGTCGGACACGCCCCCATCCTCGGACAGCTGTCCATACTCGTTGTTGTAGAAGGTCTGTCCTGACAGCTGGCTGAGGAAGGCCGGCCGGTGTCTGCTGCTGGTGCTGGCGCTCTCCCCCAGGGAACTCTGGGAGTCCGTCAGGCGCTCCCTGCTCTGGCTGCTCTGGTGACTGGAGGAGATACACCACAACACACTGTAACACTGGTGGTGCTGTTGGTGTTGTTATTGTTTTGTTTGTCATTGAGTATGATTTCTCTGGCTATTATCTATGAAATACAGTGTGCTTAGTTGTAGTGTCTATAGTATGTCATGTGTCTTTTGGAGAAGAATAGTTTAATAACTTTAATGTGCTTGTCTTGTTATACTGTGGAAGTATTATAGTGACTGTTGTAGGCAAACATGCTTCCCTGTGAAAATAACGATGTACAATCGGTTGTGTTGGATACCTTTTGGACATGGCACCTCTGTGCTTGTGCTCGATTCTCTCAAATTCTTCTGAGGCCAGCACCATCCCGCTGTCTGTCTGATTATCCTGGGGGGGTCAGACCATCACAGATCAGTATGGTAGCCGAGTCTATGAAGCTCATCCTATATTTATATCCCAGACAGACACTCCTACGAGGAATGCAGAGAAAGGCCACCGGCTGGCTGACATTTTCCGCTTCAGGGCGCAGAGGAGCTTACGTGGTGCGCTTTGTACGAGCTCATCTCCAGGGGCAACTCCTCGAACGTCTTCACTCTGGGCTGGCACGGCTTGGACGGACTCAGGAACACACACCCAGCGAAGGGCACGCAATTAT
>NC_140247.1:6577457-6579957 GCF_949987555.1 Borostomias antarcticus | reverse complement strand
TGCCGGTCTCGCGTGTCATAGGGGTGGTCACCATGAACATCGAGGCAGTGGTGAGGGAGGCCCAACGCGCCCAACCCAGTCCGGCCAACGTTCCTCCTCGCCGGCTCTTCGTGCCTGACTCGGTCCGGTCCCGGGTGCTCCAGTGGGGCCATGCCAGCCGGTTTGCGTGCCATCCCGGGGTTCACCGCACCCTCTCCTTCCTGAGCCGACGGTTCTGGTGGCCCTCCATGAGGTCCGACGTCCGGGAGTTTGTGGTCGCCTGTCCCGTCTGCTCCCGCAGCAAGGCGTCCCACCAGCCCCCGGCTGGCCTCCTGCGTCCTCTCCCGGTCCCCAGCCGTCCCTGGTCCCACATCGCCCTGGACTTCATCACCGGTCTTCCCCCCTCCAGGGGCAACACGGTCATCCTCACCGTGGTGGACCGGTTCTCCAAGGCGGTTCATCTGGTGGCGCTCCCCAAGCTCCCGTCCTCTGCGGAGACCGCTGAGCTCCTCGTCCAGCATGTCTACCGGCTCCACGGTCTCCCCGGAGACATTGTCTCGGACCGTGGGCCTCAATTCACCTCCCAGGTCTGGAGGGCCTTCTGCAAGGAGATCGGCGCCACCATCAGCCTCTCCTCTGGCTACCACCCGCAGACCAACGGCCAGGCCGAACGGGCCAACCAGAGCCTGGAGTCCGCTCTCCGCTGTGTGTCGGCTCTCCACCCCACCTCCTGGAGCAAGGACCTACCCTGGGTCGAATACTCCCTCAATGCCCTGACCAGCGCTGCCACTGGCAGGTCTCCGTTCGAGTCATCCCTCGGGTACCAGCCCCCGCTGTTCTCTCTCCAGGAGTCGGAGGCCTCCGTCCCCTCCGTCCAGGCCCACCTCAGCCGCTGTCGCCGTGTCTGGAGGGAGGTCCGCAGGTCCCTGCTCCGCTCCAACGAGCGCTCCTGCCGCGGGGCCAACCGCCGCCGCACTCCTGCTCCGGCGTATCGGCCCGGTCAACGGGTCTACCTCTCCACCGCTGATCTTCCGCTCCAGGTCCCCTCCAGGAAGCTGGCTCCGCGCTTCGTTGGGCCCTTCGAGATCGACCGTGTCCTGAACCCAGCTGCGGTACGCCTTAAGCTCCCTGCTTCCATGCGGGTACACCCTGTGTTGCACGTGTCCAAGGTCAAGCCTGTCTCCTCGAGTCCCCTCATGCCTTCTGCCCCGGCTCCTCCGCCTCCCCAGATGGTCGACGGGCATCCCCAGTGGACGGTTCGGCGGCTGCTGAAAGTGCGCCGCCGGGGTCGGGGTTTCCAATACCTGGCGGATTGGGAGGGGTACGGCCCCGAGGAGTGCAGCTGGATCTCCAGGCAGCTCATTATGGACCCGTCTCTCCTCCGGGACTTCTACCGGGCCCATCCTGACGCCCCCGGTCGGTCGCCAGGTGGCTCCCCTCGGGGGGGGGGGTCCTGTTACGGCTCGCATGCCCTCGCCTCCACAACCGCCTCCCTCTCTCCCCTCTGGGCCCGCTGCGCGCTCGGGGCGTCCTACGCGCTCTACCGCACGTCGCATCGGCCCGGGCATACAACGCTGACTCTCCGGAGTTTCCCCCCACTGCCGGGCGTTCCCCGTCTCCGGCCAGCTCCGCGGACTCGGCAGTCTCCTCCCTCTCCGGTGACGAAGAGTCGGATCCCGACATGCCCAGCACATCGGCCCGTGCGCAAAGACAAGAACGGCGCGCTCGTCTCCGACGATGACGCGGGCGCGGCTCTACTCACCGGTTTCCAATTATCATCACCACACCTGTCCCTCGTTCTGCAATCACCTTCAACCTCTACAAGAACCTGGTCTACACTCCACTCATCGCCAGATCTTACCATAAACTCATGTGGTAAAGTATAGCCTAGCCTACAATCTCCTTACCCGTATTTTGTAGTGTTTTTTCCCGTTCCCCGTTTGTGATTACTCTCACTCACCCTGCCTCCCCTCCTCATCTCTCCAGTTCCTGCCTGACCCACGCCTGTACGATTACCCCGCTCCTGCCTGACCATCGCCTGTACGACAACCCCGCTCCTGCCTGACCATCGCCTGTACGACAACCCCGCTCCTGCCTGACCATCGCCTGTACGACAACCCCGCTCCTGCCTGACCATCGCCTGTACGACAACCCCGCTCCTGCCTGACCATCGCCTGTACGACTACCACGCTCCTGCCTGACCATCGGCTGTACGACTACCACATCCCCCTTTGTGATCTTATTAAATCGCCCCTCCGGGCTTTACCGTTCCTTGCCTCCTCCTTTCCTGTTGCGCCTGGGTCCCAAACCGAACCCTAACAATGACTTGACTGGGTGAGAGAGAGAGAGAGAGAGAGATGGGCGGAGGCATTAAGACCTTTCTCTCTCTATCTCAGTAGACTGACAAAAGGGCAGGGAGACTGGAAACAGACCTGCACTCCCACATCAACTGTCCAGAGGTGAGCAGGCTGCAGCACTGGACATGAATGAGTGATGGGCGATGTGTGTGTGTGTGTGTGCG
>NC_140247.1:6499150-6571650 GCF_949987555.1 Borostomias antarcticus | reverse complement strand
AGAGGAGAGGAGAGTAAAGCAGAAGAGAGCAGAGGAGAGGAGAGTAAAGCAGAAGAGAGCAGAGGAGAGCCACACACTCAGAGAAAGGAAAATCACTCTGTGTTCTGATAGAACAATCAACATTCCATGGTTGGTTTCTATTATGGACAAGTGTGAATGTCATAACAGAGCAAGTGAGACATGAAATTAGTAATTAGCGACACATGAAATTAGTTTTTGTTTAGTGGTTCTCTGAGGGAGTGAGGAGAAAACAAGCAGCATGATATTGCTTGTTCCCTTATTAACATTCACTCAGTCTGGGAGGTATGCTGTCACAGTCACGTCTACTGTTACAAAGCCATTTAAATTAATGTTCAGTTACAACACAGGAGCGCGGAGGTGGTTTTATTGGCTACATGCCAACACGCATGGAATTGAGCGGCGACACAGAACACACAACACATGCATTTCAGCGGTCGCCACTGGAATTTGTCCTCTGCATTTCACCCATCCAAGCTGTCCTCCTCCAGGGGCAGCCAGGTCCAAGTCCAAGTGCTCAGTCCAGGTCCTGGTCAGGGACAGGACTGAAGAGCATCTGTTCTTCTACATGTTTTTCGTATTGGGTTCTTGGGAGGAACCCCTTGCGAACACGGGGAGAACTTCAAGCTCTGCACAGAAAGCCCGGGAGATACCCCACCTGAGATACCCCACCTGAGATACCCCACCTGAGATACCCCACCTGAGATACCCCAGCTGAGTACCTGACAACCCTGGGGAGAATATCCCCGACGCCCAGTCCCAAACGGGAATCGAACCCAGGATTCTTGCTGTGAGGCGACAGTGCTATGTACTGTGCCACCGTGCCGCTTAACCACACACACACACACACACACACACACACACACACACACACACACACACACACACACACACACACAGTGTACTCGGTAAGGAGACACAGAAATGATGCGCAGACACAGAAAAGACGCTAGATAAGGAGACAGAGGAAGGATGCTTATGCCCTCTCTGGACTCATCAATCATTCCCACCCAGAAAGATCATAAAAATGCAATAATTTCCATAACATAGCTCAGAGGAAGACGATGAAGATGAAGATGTAGGACACTTAGCAGGATATTGTGTCACATACTGTATTCAGAGACAGAGACGACAGCTCTGTCTAGCAGGGAGGGTCTCTGTGAGAGACGGCTCTCTGTTCCCACTGAGGAGCCATCGACAGACTCATTCAATGTCTGTGTGTGTGTGTGTGTGTGTGCACGTGTGTTTTGAGTGTGTAGGTGTGCGTTTGTGTGTGTTGCATGGGTGTGTGTGTGCGTGCATATGTGTGTATGAGAGTGATGTCTGCTCTGCCGTACTCCAACTCTCCTTCTCCTCCATTCCCTCTCTCCCTCCCTCTCCCTCTCTCCCTCCCTCTCTCTCTCTCCCTCCGTCTCTCTCTCTCTCTCCCTCCCTCTCTCTCTCATGGCCAGAGGATGCTAGCATGCCCTCTCTCTCTCCACCCTGCTTCCTGTTGTTTGGTCGACACATCACTCTTCACATGCAGCACCCCTTCCCCCTCCCTCTCCACCTTCCCTTCTCCTCCCCTCAACGTGTCCCCCTCCTCCTCCTTCTCCTCTCCCTCTCCTCTCCTCTGCATGTGCCTGAATGAGTGTGTGCGTGCGTGTGTGTGTGTGTGTGCATAATGTGTGTACGCGTGTGTGAATGTGTGCGTGCATGTGTGTGAGTGTGTGCGTGTGTGTATGTGTGTGTGCATGCATGTGTATGAGTGTGTGCGTGAGTGCGTGTGTGTTTTTTATTTTTTATTAAACCTTTATTTTACCAGGGAAGTCCTATTGAGACAGATGTCTCTTTTACAAAGGTGCCCTGGACAAGACAGCCCAAACAGACAATTCAAAAAACATTAAAAGCACATAAAAACACAGCAAAGCATTAGCATACACCATCAAAACACCAACAGGGCACATGTACACATCTACAAGGCACAATAGCACACAATACCACATAGCATGATCAGTAGCAGCAAAAACAGACAATCACAAGCTCACATGGAGCAGCACACAACATCAAAACACCAACAGGGCACATGCACACGTCCACAAGACACAATAGAACACAGTATGACATAGCATGATCAACACGCAGCATACGACAAATCACACGCCCACATGGAGCAGCACACAGCAAGGCATTCAAGAAGCACACAGACACACTCAGAAAAAACTGCAGAATAGGTTTCCAGCAGAGCACCTAGCCAAGGGAGCATTTGCAGGCTCCACCCAGACCTCCACCCAGACCTCCACCCAGACCTCCACCCAGACCTGCCTCCAGACCTCCACCCAGACCTCCACCCAGACCTCCACCCAGACCTCCCTCCAGACCTCCACCCAGACCTCCACCCAGACCTACCTCCAGACCTCCACCCAGACCTCCACCCAGACCTCCACCCAGACCTACCTCCAGACCTCCACCCAGACCTCCACCCAGACCTCCACCCAGACCTCCACCCAGACCTCCACCCAGACCTCCACCCAGACCTCCACCCAGACCTCCACCCAGACCTCCACCCAGACCTACCTCCAGACCTCCACCCAGACCTCCACCCAGACCTCCTCCAGATCCTTCAGGGCACCTTTAAAGGCCCTAATGGAGATCAGTTTAGCAAGCTGCAATTTAGATTGCAGACGGTTCCAGGCTACAGCGGCAGAGAACATGAATGTGTGTTTTCCGAGCTTGGTGCGAACCTTAGGGGTGCAGAGCTTAATGGTGTTGTTTGAGCGCAGGGCATATGTACTGGTTCTGAGTGTGATGTAGTTACTGAGGTAAGGGGGGAGTAACCCAAGGATGGCCTTGTAAATAAAAATAAGCCAGTGAGTCAGCCGGCGCGAGGTTAGAGATGTCCACTGAACTCTAGCATAAAAGACACTATGATGGGTCAGGGCTCTGTAGCCTGTGATGAACCTCAGGGCACTGTGATACACAGTGTCCAACCGATGGAGACATTGGGTTGAGGCATGCATGTACACTAGATCGCCCAAGTCATTTACATAAATGGTAAATAAAAGAGGTCCCAAAACAGAGCCTTGTGGGACACCTGAGGTAACACCTAGTATGCTAGAGGAGGTGCCTTCAAACTTCACAGACTGAGATCTATCCGAGAGGCAGCCTGCTCAGATAAGACAATTTTGATTAACCGTTTCTTTATAACGTGGTGGTCGACAGTATCAAAGGCCTTAGAAAGGTCAATGAAAAGAGCTGCACAGGACTTCTTGAGGTCCAGTGACTCAATTATATCATTTACAACCTTTAATGAGGCGGTGCTGGTACTGTGTTGCTTCCTGAAGCCAGATTGGTACTGTGACAGAATGTTATTTGCACTCAGGAACTCCTTCAGTTGGTCACTTACTAGTCGTTCGAGGACCTTCGATAAAACGGATAAATTGGAGAAGGGCCTATAGTTGTTTAATGATGTGGGATCACCCCCTTTTAACAGAGGGAGAACATGGGCAGCTTTCCAGGTTTTAGGAAGGGAGTTATGCGTAAGAGTAAGGTTAAAAATGATTGACAGTGGTAATCAGCAGATACATTTAGGAAATGTGGTTCCAAATTATCTAGACCAGCAGGTTTTTTGGTGTCTAGCGATAAAAGGGCACTATAAACTTCCTCAACCGTGAAGGAAGAAAAATAGAAGTGTTGGCCATCCAAATTATCATCAGAAAACAAGTTAGGAGGAGAGGTTTTTGAAGGCAACAGCTGATTAAATAGGGAACCAGAGGCAATGAAGTGTTCATTAAAACATTCCAACATGGCCAACCTTTCATAGATGGAAATAGAGTCCTTAACGATGCAAAGAGGCAATTCATTACGAATGTCGCTAGCTGAGATTGATTTAATAGCTTTCTAGAATTTTCTGGGGTTATTTCAATTCTCAGTCGTTTCGGACAAATAGAATTCAGACTTGGCTCGCCTGATCGCGGCACTACAGCGGTTACGCAGCTGCCTAAAGTGGAGCCAATACGCAGCTGCCTAAAGTGAATGTGTGTATGTGTGCGTGCGTGCATAATGTGTGCAAGTGTGAGTGTGTGCGTGCGTGTATGTGTGTGCGAGCGTGCATCCATGTGTGTGTGTGTGCGTGAGTGTGTGCGTGCGGGCTTGCGTGCGTGTGTGTGTGTGCGAGCGTGCATCCATGTGTGTGTGTGTGCGTGAGTGTGTGCGTGCGGGCTTGCGTGCGTGTGTGTGTGTGCGAGCGTGCATCCATGTGTGTGTGTGTGCGTGAGTGTGTGCGTGCGGGCTTGCGTGCGTGTGTGTGTGTGTGTGTGCGTGTGTTCTCTTACAGGCTGCGCTGGGTGCTGTTGAGGCTGCAGGGGCTCCAGGCCCTCCAGTGCCAGGTGATGGAGGGGGCGGGGTGTCCGTAGGCGGTGCAGGTCAGGATCTGGCTGCTGCCGCTGTGGTAGGGGCTGGAGGGAGGCGCCACCTCCTTCTCATGGATCTGGGGGGGGACTGACACAGGGACAGAGGAGGAGAGAGGAGAGAGAGAGAGAGAGAGAGAGAGAGAGAGAGGGGGAGAGAGAGAGAAAGAGTGGGGGGTAGAGGAGAGGAGAGAGAGAGAGAGAGAGAGAGAGGGGGGGGGGGAGAGGGGTAGAGGAGGGGAGAGGGGGGAGATAGGGGTGGAGGAGGGGAAAGGGGGAGAGAGAGAGAGAGAGAGAGAGAGAGGGGGGAGAAGGGTAGAGGAGGGGAGAGGGGGGAGATAGGGGTGGAGGAGGAGAAAGGGGGGAGAGAGAGAGAGAAAGAGAAAGAGAGAGAAAGGGGGAAAGGAGGGAGAGAGGAGAAAGAGAAGGGATAAAGAGGGGAAATGGGGGAGCAGGGGAGAGAGGGGAGAGAGAGGGGGAATGGGGGGGTGTAAAGGAGATAAGGAGAGTGTGATTCTAATGACTTCAGCCAGGCTGAGGCAGGACTGATACGAAGCTAGCTAAGTCCCGAGCCATTTAACATTTTAATCTCCTCTCTTTTTCCCATCGCCATTCCTCAAGGAAATATATGAACAGGGGATGTTGCTGTGGGGAGTTTCTGAATGAATGCTAGCTCCAGAAGTCACACACATCTGAATACAATCCCACATTTCCAGGGTCCATGTCTCCAGAGGGGGGGGGGGGGGGGGGGGTTTAACCACCGACCTTCCACATGGGAACCCAAACATCTACCATTAGACCAAGAGCAATTCCCCCAAGATCCGGGAAGGGGTATTTGGGCTTAGGGGGGTCTCATCACACAAGTATTGCATCATTCCGAACAAACAGCCTCTGCTGAATTCCCAGTTGATCTGTAGTTTAGTACCGTTGATGGTGAGTGTGTAGGTGAGTCTCTTCTCCAGCGTCGAGGCTCTGTTCCTCACAACCACGGTGTAGTTCCCAGAATCCTCTTGGCACACGTCCCTGATCTCCAGGTGCTGGTGTGTCTTTATCCTGTTGAACTCTGGACGTCTGGTTATCAACTTCCCGTCTTTATACCTGCACCACACACACACACACACACACACACATACACGGACACACACACACGCACACACACACGCACACACACATAAACACACAAACGCACACACACATACACAGCCATAAAGGACGCAGGACTAAACATCCTGCTGTCTCATGGCTCCAGGCCTCTCTGGACATAATAGAGTCTGGCCAGGTTCCATATCGCTCATCCAGACCTTCTATCCACAGCACATGACCCCAGGCTTGAAGTGACAACATGTTTTTCATTATTTATAGGCCTGCCACATCAATGCTGAATCTAATCACATGAACCTAAACACACAATATAAATGTCTTATCGAATGCAGAAAAAGGCCTTATTGTAGGTGTCAGATGAAAGGGAATGGAAATATCAGCCGCCTGAAGGGTCAGGATCTGAAAAGAGATGTGTATCTCTTCTGGCAGAAGAAGTCTCACCACTGGGTCTCTGGTGTGGGGTAGGCAGACATCTTCACCAGCAGCCTCAGAGACTTCTGCCCTGCCGTGGCCTCCAGCACCGGCCCGTTCTTGTAGCCCAGGCTGATGAAGGGCTTCTCTGGAGGAGAAACATGTCATGAAAGCCATCCATGGATCTTCAGAATCTAAGAGGCATGCAGTAGTGACACCTGGGTAGCCAGCTCCTTACTGTAAAGTATGACCCAAGTAGACAACTCCTTATCATGACCTATGACCTGGGTAGCCAGCTCCTTACCATGAACTATGACCTGTGTAGCCAGTTCCCGTGTAATCTCCGTGGTGTGGGCTGTGCAGGTGTAGGACCCTGTGTCGGTGACGTTGACGCTGTGGATGGTGAAGACGCTGACAGCCTCGGTCGAACTGTCCAGAGAGGTCCGCTGGTACTGGATGTTCACCGAAGCATTCATCTGGAGACACATGATTTAACCTCTTGTCAGATGACAGTGATTAATGTACGTGGATATTTATAACACGCAGAGACAGGCAGAGAGCGATAAAGAGAGACAGACAGAGAGAGAAAGAGAGAGAGAGAGAGAGAGAGAGAGAGAGAGAGAGAGAGACCAAGCTCCACATGGAACCATGCCTGTTGGTCTCAATCCAATCCAATCAATCTTTATTTATAGAGCACATTGAGGGGTATAGAGGGTTGACCAAAGTACTTTACATCAATCAAACACAGAAACACAGTAGCAAATACAGGACAAATAAAATAGAACAATAAGACAGTATGTGAAAAACATGTAGCTCAATACTTGGTATTAATATACTTGGTGTCAGGCCATGATGGTTATATCCGGTACCTGTTTGCCTGGGTAGGACCACATGAACTCCATGCCAGTGTTGAACTCCACCATTGCGGTGCAATTCAGAGTGAGGGCCTCCCCAACTATGAGCTCCACAGAATCCTCAGGAAACAGCTTGACATCATAAACCTGACTTCCTGTCCGGGCAGGAAAAACGGAGAGAGGGAGAGAGAGAGGGGGGGGGGGGAGAGATAGAGAGAGAGAGAGAGAGAGAGAGAGAGAGAGGGAAGAGAGAGGCAGATAGATAGATAGATAGATAGATAGATAGATAGATAGATAGATAGATAGATAGATAGATAGATAGATAGATAGATAGATAGATCGATAGGGGAGGGGGGGGGGGGTCACAGAGACATAGTCAGCATTTTTCCCACCCTAGAGGAAGTGAGCCTCCTCCAGCGCATCCAACTCCATCACTGATGCCATGGGCTCCTCCTTCCTGCTGATGTGCCCCACTAGTCTCGCCTAGTCAACCCGATCTCCACACTCCGCCTGCGCTGGAGCAAGGTCTGGCTGCAACCCATTATCAATCTGGGATGCGGGGAAGAACCAATCACAACCAGTCTTAGGCAGCGCTAATCTTTTTTTTTTTTTTCAACAATGCCTTTGCCAAATAAGGGCGGGGTATTGAATCTGATGAGCGCCAATGAGAGGCTTGTCCTAAAGTCAGACTAGCCCCATTTGACTCTCAGCACAGGGAGAGAGCTCTATGGCCAGGAGGAATTTGAGTTAAGTGCCAGGTTACCTCCTTCCCTCGCTGAACACCTACTCGTTTTAATGTTCACCACTTGCTCAACTCCTGTCAGTCTGCTGTCCTGCTGCGAGGGGGTTCTGACGGAGCGGAAAAAAGGCTTGCGGAGACCTATCCAGTCTTTCACCTCCTACACGATCAAGCGGTAAAGGTTTTGAGTTGTCGAGAAGCACTGAAGCCTAAGATTCCTCTTAAGTGTGTAACTCAAGCTGGCTCCATCCGCTGTCACTAGAGCGGAGGAGCCGGTGCGAGGCTGATAACGTCTCAGAACGTGAGAGCGCCTGTTTGTTGTAACGCTACATTGGCATTTCGATGGGGGTGGGCCGGGCCGGGTACCTTTCAGACTTCCCTCAGAGCCGCTGGCTTGTTGCTCTTGGCCTGGGGCTGCGGGTGTGAGTCACCTTCAGATCTGAAGTGTGTGGTGAATGATCTCATAAGACAACACTGAGGGCTGCAGGTCTAACAGAGTTCAGTCACACCCCTGACGGGAGAGAGGCTGGTGGCGGGGTCTTCTCACCTCCGGGACTCAGCACAATCTAATCACTTTCCCATTCTACTTGATCTGTCTCCACTCCTCACACTGAAGCTGCCACCAGCATGGCCTCGAAGCCAAGCAATTAAATGAAATATTTGATTTAGAGACAGAAAGATATATCTCCTCTAGCTTCTATTCTAACAGATATTAGAGTATTATTGGCTTGCCCGCTGGCAGAGTGAAGCTAGGCTTGTAAAAACCTCCTCCAGCTTTCCTGACGGTTTTCTCCTCTCATGATTTAAATTGATTCTAGTGTCCAAACTCTTAAAAACACTTTAGAACCCCTTTCTGATTACAGGTAGAACTTTAATCATGGAAAGGTTCCAGATTCCAAATAATTCTCACCAAATAAACAGTTCTACAGGGAAACGACAAAGGTTCTTAAAAGGTTCTTCAATGTGTTCCCCTACCTGCTGTACAGGTACAACAGAAGAACCCTTTCAGAACCCTCTATCTGAGAGTATAGACAAGGTTCTCTGGGGTAGGCCAGGGTTTGAAGAGTTATGGTGCGTTCGTTTGTGGTCGGAGGTGGCAAGTCGCAAGTGTCAAAATACCTACCTCCGACCTGTGTGCATTCGAGCTATAGCGAATGATATGATGATGATATGATATGATATTGACGTCAGCCGGCAACTGGGGGCTGAGAAACATATCCGAATTTGCGACGAGGACGTGCGAGTTCATGCGCCATTTTATTTAATCATTCCTAATAGCAAGTCGCAATTTGCCACCTCCCAGTTATAAATGAACGCGCCATTAAGTCAAAGTTGCTTATTAATAGTCTTACAGCAATGACACACACACACACACACACACACACACACACACACACACACACACATGCACTCACACACACACATACACACACATGCAATGAGAGGTGATGTTAGAACCATTAGTAAATGCCATTTTCTGTATATTTAAGTTACTGATATTTGTAGCCAGTGCCACCTTGTGGCTGCGGGTAGCAGCCCCTAAAGACATAAATGAGCGATAGGCAGCCACAGAAAGATAGCGAATAGTTCCGGCCGAGAGGAAAGGGCAGGTGCACACCATGGATGTATTAATAGAACTGGATACAGTCACTCCATTCACTGACCGCTATCAACAATGAAGCCCTATTGAACCGCGCCATCTTGGCAAATTTGTAGTCATTTGACTATTTCCGGTGACTTTTGTACTTGCGCAGTTGTGCTTTTCTGGTCTTCCGGTGACTTTTGTACTTGCGCAGTTGAGCTTTTCTGTCCGACGTGCGTCCACGAAAAAGTTCACGTTTATGTGAAATGTAGACGCATGTTCCCGGCTCTCTCGGCTCTCCCCGCTTTGATTTAGCATTGAAAACCGGCTTGCATATTAACCTGTTTTTGTCAAATATATCCATTGGAGAAATTATTTTTTCATCCAGGCATCTTAGTTTTAACAGGTTAAATATAACTGAACATATTTTGTTTGCTAGTAGATGGTATCCATTCCGTTCGCGATAACGTTATTGCAGCCAGGCTAAATTCCTCCAGGGAGCCAGTGACCGGCGAGTTGAAAAGCTTCACTCCCCGCCAGCAGGAGCTTTGGCTGCTGCTACCGCATCTCGGATAACCCGCTGAGTTCGTGGCTGCTATTTCACATTCGCCCTTGATCAATCCCAATACCGATCCATGGTAATAATGAATCAATCGTTCAGATCAGATCGGCAGTGCTGCATGCAACATCATTGTTAGCTTTATTAACATAACCATAGCCTACATTTATCTCTCTAACGTTAGGCTATCCATCTTACACCAGTCGGCCATTCGATAGCTAGAAGCGGTCAACGCCAACGTTGACTGAAAACACCCAAACATGTCATTTATCCACTTTGGGAAATGACCTTTTTTTAAGAAACATCTTGCGGTCCCTTGAAGCAACAATCCGGAGTGGGTGAAGTTGCTTTGGCCTACACCTCCTCTGGATTGCAACTTCAACTGACAAAGCATTATTTTTTAATAAGAACAGCTCAAATAAATCAGTGTGTTATTTTTATGTGATGATGAACATACTGCTGTTGCTCTTTTTTTTGTTAGTTTAGTATACATAGGCTAAGTACATTTTTGTACCAAGACATATTTGTTGCCATCACATTGTTCATTAATTTCACTGTTCTTCCTCATCCCTTTCCCACCCCCTCCTCCTCTCCCTCTTCTCATCCTCCCCAGCCAAACCACTCAGTGGGTCTGTTCTGTGCTCTCATTTTACATATTGTGGATGTAGCTGTCCCAGTGTATGACACACATGTGCTCCATGGCCATGCGTCCCACATTATTTTTTATTATTTTTTATTATATTTTTATTATCATCTGTTTTATTATTATAAATAAATACTTTAAAACTACCACTGAAGCTGTCTGTGCAAATTACAGTGTGCCTCCTCTTATCCTCACAGCTCAAGCCATTTTTAGGAGACGAGTTCACACCTCAACCAGACCTGCTGCTGTTTTGGACCTGCTTTAAGCCCTTTTTTTGTGGTGTCTGTTTTCTGTGTGCACTGTCAAGTAAGCCAACCCACCTTCAATGCAGTG
Organism: Borostomias antarcticus; assembly: GCF_949987555.1. Classification (NCBI taxonomy): domain Eukaryota; kingdom Metazoa; phylum Chordata; class Actinopteri; order Stomiiformes; family Stomiidae; genus Borostomias; species Borostomias antarcticus. Next base: position 6,561,022 of record NC_140247.1, on the reverse strand, counting down.
TAGCCTCCACACTTGAATTGTTACAGCAGTCTTGTCGTCTACAAGCAACAGTCTCTGGCTTTGCATGGCAATTTATGTAGTTACATCCGAGTTCTACAAATGCTGTACTTTTTTTGTACTGTAAGTAACCCCTCAATTATTCAATTTTACTGGGGAGCAGTGACCATAGCCTACTTGCCAACCCTCCTGACTTCCGCGGGAGATTCATACATTTGAACTAGGTTGTGTAGTAGATAGGCTACAATAAATTAGGACAGATGCACATTTACTGAACAGGACAGACAAAAGTCGGACATTAAAAACAATTGCTCCATACACACACACATACACACACATATATATATATATATATATATATATATATATATATATAATGTTTCACATTTAGTTTTAATGCTTTTAATGTCTAATTTGTAATGCTTTTAATGCCCCCCCCCCCCCGCAATTTGGTTTGGAAATGCTCCCTATTTCTGAGGTCCCAAGGTTGGTGAGTATGGCAAGCTATAAGCTATTAATACATCCATGATGGCAAGCCAGCAACGCAGACACAAGTTCAAGTACCACAAATCCAAATACCACAGGTCTCTCTCTCCCTCTCTCTTTCTCCCTAGGCTACCAGAGCCCATTTAGTAAGCCTAGTGTACAACAAAGCCTCAAAAACAGATACCCTATACATTTTGACACTTTTATTAAACTATTACAACAAACAAAAAATAAAATATCAGAGGTTTCTGTCAGTCTCCTCCTATTGGCCAGTCTGCACCTCCTCAGTCCCCTCCATGCTGCCCCAGTTTACCTGGAGGACTGGCCCTAATGAATTCCTCGCAGAAGGCAGAACATTGCTGCTCCTAGGAACGTAACTCCCACAGCAAGGACTATTTTAGCCGAGGTCTTAGCTGAGAAGTCCCAGAACCCGCCGGTCTTCTTCTCTGCGCCGCTGTCCAAAGCGCTGACCCTTGTCGGTGTTTCGATCATGGGGATGACCAGGGCTACTCTCGTCTTCTGCTGGGCGTTGGTGTTCTTTGTCGCAAAGGTCTTAGCTAACAGGTCCCAGACCCAGAACATGCTGGTCTCCATCTGCTGGGCGTCGGGCGTCTCTGTCCCCGTTTGAAGACCAGCAAAGCGGCCATCGTCATGGTCCAGTAAGTGGCAGTCGTGGGTGATGAAGACGCGGTCCGTTCTAGTGGGCGGAGAGGCAGCCCACTGGTCAGGCACAGTGAGAGACATCAGGGTCTCTCTGAAGGCCTTGATGTCCGAAGGATCGATCTTGGCCGCAGCCACCAAGAGAGCAACTCCAATGAGAAGCTTTAAATGCCGAAAAGCCATCAGGAAAGTCTGAAATGTTCACAGGAAATTAATGGTGAATGCACTCCAGGAGGAGACGGAATGTGTGATGGATCTTTTCTTATTTGCTGTCTTTTATATGGCTATGATTGTTCTATGATGTCATAGATGAAAGCTGTGGAATCATCATTGAATGATCATCAGCATTAATTGTGCGTGTGTTCTATTAATACATCCATGGCTATGAAGCACAGCTTAAGCAGCTGCATTGGTTTCCACGGTGACGTGTCTCCTGAGGCGTGACTTGACCAATCAGGGGCCTCATTTATCATTGAGGTACGCTTTTTTTTACACGGTCTTTTCCGAGATTTCTGGCGTACGCACTCTTCCGCCCCAACAACGCGATCTATCAACCAAAAAGGGCGTATATTTAGTCGCCCTTTTACCAAGCCCCCAGGATTCGAAATCTAAAGTGAAGTTTACGACTAACGTTAACGACATTGGCGTTGACCGCTTCTAGCTATCGAATGGCCGACTGGTGTAAGATGGATAGCCTAACGTTAGAGAGATAAATGTAGGCTATGGTTATGTTAATAAAGCTAACAATGATGTTGCATGCAGCACTGCCGATCTGAACGATTGATTCATTATTACCATGGATCGGTATTGGGATTGATCAAGGGCGAATGTGAAATAGCAGCCACGAACTCAGCGGGTTATCCGAGATGCGGTAGCCGCGGCCAAAGCTCCTGCTGGCGGGGAGTGAAGCTTTTCAACTCGCCGGTCACTGGCTCCCTGGAGGAATTTAGCCTGGCTGCAATAACGTTATCGCGAACGGAATGAATACCATCTACTAGCAAACAAAACATGTTCAGTTATATTTAACCTGTTAAAACTAAGATGCCTGGATGAAAAAATAATTTCTCCAATGGATATATTTGACAAGAACAGGTTAATATGCAAGCCGGTTTTCATTGCTAAATCAAAGCGGGGAGAGCTGAGAGAGCCGGGAACGTGCGTCTACATTTCACATAAACGTGAACTTTTTCGTGGACGCGCGTCGGACAGAAAAGCTCAACTGCGCAAGTACAAAAGTCACCGGAAATAGCCAAAAGACTACAAATCTAGCCAAGATGGCGCGGTTCAATAGGCCTTCACTTTAGATTTCGAATCCTGGGGGCTTGGGTGCACACCCTTGTTACGCTCATGGCGGAAATGTTTGCCGAAGCTGTCTACGGCGTCGTTGTGGAGTCTGTTTGGCCCAATCTCAAACCACCACCTAAGCCCTCGCCCTATCCACTCCCCCTCCGTTTGCGCGTTCACGCCGAGCTTCGCCATGTTAAGGGCCGTCCCAAACCAATTATCGCGGAGTGCGCTTGGAGTGCGAGTGGGCTGTCAACCCCTTAAATAGCAAGCCTGCATCGGTGCAAGCTCCCGATAGCCGAAGCAGGAAGTGCACGTGCCAAATAGATGCCGCATGAAACCACATATAAATAAAGTTCCGTCTTCCTACACTGTCAATTATTTTAGATTATTTTACAGCATTCAAACATTTGTTTTTCTCACACCGATTTCACTGCATCAAACAAAATCGCAGAATATGGTGTCAAAAGATACAACCAAGTGATACAATCACTTTATCCCTAGATCACTTGACTTGTAGCAAACTCTTAAAAGCCTGTATTCATAGCCGACATAAAATACATCTAAATAGGCCTAGGTCTGCGTCAAATGTAACCTACATCATATATTCCTTTCCATTAGGCTGCGATATGCAAATGCCTCTTCACAAAAGAAGGAATGCTGCCAAAGAGGCATAGGAGTAAGTTATTAATTGATTTATGTATTTGTCTCGGGACAGTGTTATAGTATTAATTTAGTTAGAGTTCATTTGAAAAAACATTTCCGTTTGGACTTTTGACCATTTCTCATCATACATGGATTTAATTATAGTGATTTATATTTGTATTATAAATCCTAAACATTTTTCCCATAAATCAACTAAACATGCCATGGTGACGGCCCTGTCCCGGTCGGTTCCGGTGGAGTGGGGAGTCCGTCCCACATTTGGCTTTCCATTTATATACCCTCCCCCTCGATTGAGAGTGCCCTCCACAGCTGCGAGTGACACTTCATTTGGAGGGACACTCGGTGGTGGAGTGGGAGTGGGTAGGGGGTGGTTTGGGATTGGGCCTGTTTGACGCCTGATTAGGATTGGTATTGTACCGTTGAGTCCAGCATAGCAGGAAGCTACAGATTCCTTCTGCTGCTCTTACTGTTGAGTCCCTTATGATAGCATTAAAGTTTATTTTTCTGGTATAATGTATTCTAGTCCGCCTGGCATCTGTGGCTGGTATTGAGGCAAAATATCTGGGGTTGCCTCTGTGGGCGGACTAGTTTATTTTCTTTATTTGTGTTGTTTGTTTTTGTGTTGTTAGTCGCCACTTCCCCCAGAGCCGTAGGCCTACAGGGTGAGCTGTGCGTGAGGAGAGCCGATGGCTGGATAGACGCAAGAGAATCTTGACACTGTGTGTGTGCATACTAGCCTTTGTGGCATCTGATTATCAGCGTGTTTTGTTCCAGTGTGGATTGCTCACGTGTGACAAGTGTGAAACAGTTTGGAGTGGTGTGCGGTGAACTAAATGGTAAATTTCTCTTGTTATACCCAGTCAGAAGGTCCCCTCGGCCTGTATCCTCAATAAACCTTGGCACTTTATTAAATATTGTTCATCTTGCTCTTTTTTTTACTGTGCGGCGCAAGTTGAGGCTTGCTACATATTATTATTATTTGGCATGTTTGCTATTGTTTTATTATCGTAGGGAACCTTAAGGCCTACGTACTGAGACATCCAATTAATAAATTAAGGTTTGAAATGAAAAATAATGTTGCATAGTGTCATCATTCAGAGCCAAAGAAAGAACATGGACACTAACTAGAAACCTACAGAATACGGAAATCAAACCCAGGAGTTGCTGTGAGGCGGCAGTGCAAAGCACCATGCCAACATCAATATATCTGGCAACTACAATTATATGATATTTCAAACCTTTATTTATACTCGTGAAGCACTGAGGTTTCCCTCATTTACAGTGATGACAAATTTACACAGAGACACAAATCAACAAAACAAATGCAATGTACGATAATAATAATAATAATTCAAAACAGTTACAGGTTGAAGTACATAGTTCTAGAGCCAGGCCTTAAACTCCATGACTGAAGGAAGGACCTCAAGCTTTAGAGTCTGTTGTAAGGTATTCCATGTAAAAGGAGCATCATGGAAAAAAGCAATCTTTCCAAGTTCAGAATGCACTCGAGGAACCCTGCGAACAAGCTGATCATTAGATCAGGTCTGGTAGGTGCCAAGGCTAACAGAGACAAGATGTAAGGTGGAAGTTAACCAATAATGGCCGGGTTTCCTGAACGAGTTAAGAAGCACTTAACTGAGTTAAAAAGCACTTAAGGTCCCAGTTAACCAAAATCAGAGATTTGCTTGAAAACACATTCTATGTGTTAGTGATGCACTGCTGATAACATGTAAAAATGGGATGAACCATGTGTAGTACTGAATTGTGAAGTTAGACCAGTTTTGTGTTTTTGACCAGTTTTGATTTCTGGATTTTCTGGGCGGGCTTAAAATGGTACTTGTTGACGTAGAGCGGTGTTCTCAGCATATCCCCGCCCTAACACTATATAAAGCTAGAACGGATTTGAATCTTCGGTTCTCCTGCTCAATCTTGAGTCTAGAATTAGCTAGTTTTAACCAGCAGTCTAGAATTAGCTAGTTTTTCTTAGTTAGCAATGCCTATGCATAAAACTAAACGAAAATGCATCCTTGATGCCAGCAGGAATGGGATGATAAGGTCTCCTTCTTTCACTCCCGAGTAAAGCTGAAATGAGAAGCAAATGGTTAGCATTTTTGAAGAGCCATGGTGTTACAGAGGAGTCTGTCACCGCTAGCGCCCGCCTCTGCAGCAAACATTTCACTCCCGAAAGCTTCTGCAATTATAATATGAGGCTTTTGGGTTTCACAGACTCACGACTGGTCCTGGTGAATTCGGCGGAGCCACCATCTCCCTCCCCGGCCTCCATTCTCCTCCTGTCAACCATCTCCCTCCCCGGCCTCCATTCTCCTCCTGTCAACCATCTCCCTCCCCGGCCTCCATTCTCCTCCTGTCAACCATCTCCCTCCCCGGCCTCCATTCTCCTCCTGTCAACCATCTCCCTCCCCGGCCTCCATTCTCCTCCTGTCAACCATCTCCCTCCCCGGCCTCCATTCTCCTCCTGTCAACCATCTCCCTCCCCGGCCTCCATTCTCCTCCTGTCAACCATCTCCCTCCCCAGCCTCCATTCTCCTCCTGTCGCATCAACCTTTGGTGCCGACACCGCTGCCTTGTGTGCTTATAGCTAATTAACGTTAGAACGTTAGCTAGGTAACGTAAGCAATAGGAAAATACACTGCTACGTTAATATACAAAATATGTGTCTTGACATTTATGTGGTAATGTCAACTATGATGAATTATATGTAATCTTAGGAGGAATTATAACATTAGATGTAGCTTGTTGCAGATGGGAGTGTGTATATAACCTTAGTCTAGCTAACATATAGCAGCACCGACCAGGCGACCACCCACCAAATAACGTTACGGATGATATATAATGACTATAAGCGTTAACTATACAGAAACTGCTGCCATATTTGTGGCACCTGATGTGCGTATGGGTTCACCGGTAATGGTTCCAGTATATTTGTATGGGTTCACCGGTAATGGTTCCAGTATATTTGTCCAGCGGGAGACCGGGAGGCGGGAGCGAGGGGGATGGTTAGGGAGACCAGGTAGACCAGGTAGACCAGGGAGACCAGGTAGACCAGGTAGACCAGGTAGACCAGGGAGACCAGGTAGACCAGGTAGACCAGGGAGACCAGGGAGACCAGCTCAGCTGGAGAAAGACGCACCCTCTCCCAGTGAAGCGGTGCTCGGCGGCTACTGGCTGAACATCCCAGTTCTGTTGGATATTATATTATTTATATATTTATTATAAGTTGCGGGAAAGTTGAAGCCGAGTGCTCGTTATTCTCACACATAACATTGCCAACGAGAGTGGATGAGTCTGTCCCGATTATCAACTCCGGTAGTGAACGCTTCTTCGCTCTATCAGCGCTGTTCAAGCCAGTGACTAAAAGGTACATTTTAAACAACTTTTTCCATTGATCCCAAGGGACGACAGGATCGCCTGGGAGGGATAGGAATGGGTCCGGAGGTGGCAGGGAGAAAATAGGGACAGACTCATACATTCCTCGTTGCCTGTTTTTGTATTTTGCATCTAAGGGCAGTAACACTGGCGCGTTGGTATAGAGTAGCTACAGTTTTACCTGTGTTGTTTGTCAGGAGGTAGGTTAGGAGGAAGCATCTGTGCGTTTGACTCATTAGACAAGTGTAATTTCAACTCCTCTCTGTTTTCACAAAGCTGTGCCTTCCTACCACAAAAGAGACGGCGTGCCAGTGTGACAATATGCAGACCAGAGAACTGTACTATTTGACAGGTTCTTCCCTCCACACCCCCTCCCAATATGCAGACCAGAGAACGGTTCTATTTGACAGGTTCTTCCCTCCACACCCCCTCCCCACGCTATTTGGTGTGGCTTCGGTGCCTTCAGCAGACACGCCCCCACAGTCTCAGACCAGAGAATGCTGCTGATTTTTAACCGATTTTGAAGCCGTATTTTATATACTTAGCGACATTTTTAATCACTCAGATTTGGCTGGGTGGTTAATGACATGTTTTCCTGTGGTGTGTGAAGCTCATAACAAAAATTTGAACTGGGTTAACCTGGACTTTAACTCCAAAGTACTTCTTAACTCCCATGCAAAGGGTTCCTTAAGAAGGTTCTTTATCGGGAAACCCGGTCAATATCTTTGAAAATAAATAAATACCAGTGACAGTTACACCTTAGAGAAAGAGATGGCCAGCCCACCTTATGATAAAGAACACAGTGGTGAGTGTCATATCTATCACCCGTAATAAATCTTAGGGCGGAGTGGTAGACAGAGTCCAAGGGTTTCAAGGTTGTCACATATGTATCTCTATAGCTTGTGTCACCATAGTTTAATACTGACAGAATAACAGTTTGAACAATTATTTTCCTACTGGACATAGGAAAGCTAGAACGGTTTCTGTAGAGGAAGCCAATTTTCTGCTGCAGTTTAGAGGCTAGATTATCAACATGAAACTTGAAAGAGAGTTTATCATCCAACCACAAACCAGGATATTTGTACTCTGTGACTCTCTCAATATGCAGGCCATTAGCAGTTGAAAGGTGGAGTCGACCATAATCAATAGTCCTAGCTCTAGACAACAACATAAACTTAGATTTGCTAGGATTTAGGACTAGTTCCTACTTTATTCCTGCAGTTCCTACAGGGCAATGAAAGGAACAGCCCCCTCCTCCCTCCCATGGCCATCAGCACTAGATTATGCTCTTAGTCACTTGTTTCAGAAAGAAGATGCACTTGTGAGTTCTGGCAAGTAGTAGTACATTGGCTTTTCCTACGTAAAATGCAATTATTGTTAGTCGCTTTGGATAAAAGTGTCTGCTAAATGACTGTAATGTAAAAATGTAATGTAGTTTAAGATTGGTGAGAGCTTCTTGTAGTACATTAAAAGCAAGTTGCAGATTAACAATGGCTTCCTGAACAGTATCTGCAATACAGTAGACAACTGTAAATGAACATGACAGCCCGTTAGTGTAGAGACAATATCATTAATATAGATGTTGAAAAGGACAGGACCCAACACCGAACCCTGGGGCACACCTTTAGCTACAGACAGGAAATCAGATTGAATGTTACCCGATTTCACACACTGACACCATGATGATAGATAATCCTGAAACCAGTCACAAGCATCTTTATCCAAACCAATACTAGATAGTCTGTTTAAAAGCAGTTGGTGATCGACTGTATAAAATGCTTTTGAAAAATCTACAAAGATCTGAGAACTGATCATATCTCATCACTGTCTTCCAGAGTATAGCCTCTTCTTCAGTTAGCATTACGTCAGGGTGGAGGCTGTCCTATCCAAAGAGAGGTGCTTCAGTATGTCGGTGACTAGCACCACAAGCCAGAGAGATGAAGCCAGAGAGATGAAGCTGGAGAGATGAAGCCGTAAACCTGTGGTTGAGTGTCCTAGGTCGACCACGTAGGGTGCACCAGAGGAGAGTGTCCTAGGTAAAACGTACTAGGTAGTGTACACTATGAAGTGTACTAGGTAGTTTATATCAGGCAGTCTGTACCAGGTAGCGTGTACTAGGTAATGTGTACTAGGTAGTGTGCACTATGAAGTGTACTAGGTAGTGTATTCCATGCAGTGTGTACCAGGTAACGTGTACTAGGTAAAGTGTACTTGGTAGTGTGTACTATGAAGTGTACTAGATAGTGTGTGTACTATGAAGAGTTTACTAAGAAGCGTGTAGTAGGTAGAGTGTACAGTACTACGAAGAGTGTACTAAGTAGTATCTACTATGAAGAGTGTACTAGGTACAGTGTACTATGAAGAGTGTACTAGGTAGTGTGTGTTGTAGTACCTGTGGGGTGGAACAGGTAAAACATGTGTGTATGTATTTGTTTGTGTGTGTGTGTGTGTGTGTGTGTGTGTGTGTGTATGTGCGTGCGTGCATGTGTGTGTGTGTGTTGTAGAGTATTACCTGTTGGGTGGACCAGGTAATATTTGGAGCGGTACTCCTTGCCCTGCAGGGTCGCTCCGCAGAAGCCGAAGAGGATGGGCTTGGTGTCCAGCACATGTCTCGGGATGGACCAGCCCAGCTTGTTATCCCATGTCATCCCCTCCTCCTCCAGAGGCATGATGGGCTGCTCCAGCTACACACACACACACACACACACACACACACACACACGCACACACACACACACACACACATACACGCACACACACACATACACTCACAAACATTAGGCATACACAAGCTGAAGATTTATGCTGCCATGTATTTATAATAATTGCTTTTGCTGGGCCTGAGAAGCAGTCAAAATAATCGTTAAGAGTTGCTTGCTTGTGTGTGTGTGTGTGTGTGTGTGTGTGTGTGTGTGTGTGTGTGTGTGTGTGTGTGTATGCAGGTGCTAGGGGAGAGGTAGCAGACAGGAGGCAATGTTTGAGGCAGGAGTGGAAAACAGTAGATACGTATAATGAACTGAAGGGCACAGATGGCTGTCCGCCCAGAATCATGTCAATGGGAGGCTTATTCACCAAGATAAGGCAATGTGATAGCTCACTCCTTCTTTATTAACTAGTAAAAAGGAAACTGTCTCTGAATGTCTTATTTGAATCCTCCAATTTTTTAGGGTTTGGAATACCTACAGGCTTGCATTAAAATCACTCAAAACGGCTCCAGGATGTTTATTGTCACAGACTAGACTCGCGTCCATCAAACCTTGAGGGACATCATGAAGTTCAGAATTTATCTTCTTCACACTGTAGCTAACTGTAGATGAAACTAACGTTAGCTGTGCTGTCAACTCATCTGCGCTGTCAACTCACATAACCGCAGTGTTGCCAGATCGGATTGACAATTTCCCAACTGCCCAATGTTATTAAAAGTAGCCCACATGGGCAGAAAACCTCCAAATCTGGAAATACTGCCAACTCCAACCCCTCAAAGCAGAGGACATTTGAAGTGCTGCTTGGAGCGGAGAAAGCAGAGAATTTTCACTCACTGAGTTGTGGTGACGTCTCAAAAAGAATACTATGAAAAGAATAAGTCCGTAGACAGTTGTGGTTTGGTCCGGATCCGGCCCAGATAGGATGTAGGGTAATACATGGGGATGGATGTGGGCAGAGGACGGAGAAACCAACCAGAAAAAGAGTGACGTTGAGATCGGGGACGGTGACCAGACATGGCACGACTATGTGTGTGGACGCTCCGGAGGTGAAGATGGTCTCCATGTCGTGGTCCGTGTTCCTTCTCAGGAATGGCTCCTCCAGATCTGGAGCAGAGGAAAACAGCACCATGACCTCACTGCAACTTTCCACTCTACTCACCCCAGGGGGAGAATTGTTTTTTACAACAAGGTAAAAAGACAACAACAAAACACATAACACATAATAATCACTAGCCAGCAGGGTCTTCTGTCACAGAGACAGCACACAGACAAACACACACACTTACACACACACACACACGCACACACACACACACACACACACACAGACACACACAATATGTGTGTGACAGAGCATGACAACCTCTAGTGCTACTGCAGCAGCCTGCTCTGTGCAGGATAATCTAATAACCAGGCCGGTGCTGGAGGAGTGTGGAGGAGTGTTATGATGATTAGAAACCTACAGTGAACCCACTCTCCCTCCACAGCGGTTCTTATCAGGTAAAAGTACACTGCAACAAAATACATTTCGTTTAGTTAGCCTGCGGCTATCTAATTCTCCTCACTGAACATCAACGGTTGTTTCACCTTGGGACGCCTGCTAGTGGGAGACCTCTCATGTTCTCTCTGTCTGAACACCTCCTCGATGCCATGATATTACAACCCCGGGGCTCTGCGTCACGGAGGCTCTTCCATCTGCTCACTAGCTCGGCCAGGACACGGGGCTTTTGTCGAACCGGCGTACATGTCCTGTGAGCATTACCTGCTTTGTTTTTGTTCCACTCCCCTGCTAAGCTTTCTATTATTCTTGCGTTCAAACATTTCTTTCCGCTCCGCTCAAAGCAATCACTTCAAGCTGCTGGAAGCCCAAACAATGGGTGGTGTCTGAAGGTTTATGTCCCCCTCCCACCCGCGGGGGTCAAAACACACAGACGTGTCAGAAAACACACAACCCCTTAGACTTACAGAGCTTAATACATCACCACAGATATGAAACTGAAGTTGATTTAGGGAGAGGGAGAGCCCCCCCCCCCCCCGCCCCAAACCCCAGGAAGTGTGCAGATTCAACTGTACTGGGTCATGCATGAGTGTGTGAATGTGTGTGTGTCCATGTGTGAGTACTGCACGCATAGATGACGCTGGACAGCTTTGGGGGGGCACCGGGCCCGGCTGGCTAAGCGAACCCACATGCGTCCCCTCTTATCCTGCCGCACACTGGGCCTAATTTATAGCGGTGATTTCAGCTGGTTCTGTTCAGCCCCCTGCTCGGATCTGTGGAAACTGTTCTGGCACCTTGTCAGAGCCAATCAGCTGCCGGATCCCATGAGTGGAACACTTGATAGGATTCACCTACATCACCCTACAGTGTCTACTCCTCTCTCACCCTCCCTTTTGCTCTCTCTCGCTCTCTCTCTCTTTCTCTCTCTCTCACCCTACCTCTCTCTCTCCCTCCCACCAACCCTCTCTCACTCCCTCTCTTTTTTTCTCTTTCTTTCTCTCGCTCTTTCTCTCTCTCTCTTTCTCTCTCTCGCTTTCTCTCTCTCTCTCTCTTTCTCTCTCTCTCTCTCTCTCTCTCTCTCTCTCTCTCTCTCTCTCTCTCTTACCCTCCCTCCCACACAGCCAGCACCAGCAGAGAGAGTAATGAGTGAGAGCTGACCCTTGAGGCGAGTGTGAAGAGATGCGCAGAGACTCTCACTGTGTGACAAACGGACATGACAGTTCTCACAACTTGAGACGCGATATACCAGCATGCAATGGTCTTCATGAGACAAGAGTATGAGAGCTGCTGTGCTATTTGCTCCACAGTTCAGGGATTATCAGAGCCTGGATGGAGAAAACATGGTGGTCCGCGAAGATGGATGAATATTGCATAGGCCTCTGTCTTCAGAAACGAGTTAAAAATGATGTATTTTGACATGTTTTTAATCATAGAGAAGAGGGTGGAATTTTTACATTTCTTCTTTATTACATGTTTTATCTTTACTCATTTACTCATTGAAATCCTTCGCAAGCTCCAGCCAACTCCTCAGACCGAGTCCACAATGTTAAAACCTTAGGTCAGTGGATGTTTGAAACATCTGAGGCGTGAACCCTGTGCTCCTCCCTCGTAGCCTAGCAGTCTGGCCAGAGATTGACCACACAAACTATTGGCCAGGATGATCAAGAAACTGACCAATGACTAAGAAAACACTCTCACTCACACAGGCACATTCCCTCTGAAACCATATTCCCTCCTCCTCTATAAAACAGGCTTCATGTTGTATTGATCAGGGAGAGGTCTGAGGCGGCAGTTATTACAGAGCCGTCAACATCAGTAATCATCATAACATGAAAATAATGCACACACCTTAGGAATGTTTGTGTGTGTGTGTGTGTGTGTGTGTATGTCTGTATGTTGTTTGTATGTGTGTGTGTGTGTATGTGTGTGTGTGTGTGTGCGTGTGTGTGCGTGTGTGTGTATTGTACAGTATGTGTACATGAGTGTGTGTGTGTGTGTTTGTCTATTTTATGCATGCGTGTTTGTGTGTGTGGGGGGGGTATGTCTATCTTATGCATGCGTGTTTGTGTGTGTGTGTGTGTGTGTGTGTGTGTGTGTGTGTGTGTGCGACTCACCCCTGACGAACACATAGATACTGGCGGCGGTGGTGCCATCGATGACAGCTTTGATGTCCCGGTAGAAGCATCGGTAGTGTCCGGTGTCGTTCCCCTGGGCCCTGGTCAGCACCAGGGTCTTGCAGTACGGCCTCCCAGGCTCCCCCTGGCACTCCCTCTCACAGACAGCACGCTGCCCGGGGGCCACGGTGGGCCGCAGCTGGGCCTGCCTGTCCGTTAGCTCCTGCCCCACCAGCGTGCTCTCAGGCCAGGCCCAGGCCAGTGTGCGCTGTCCCCTGGAGGGGTCACATGACTCAGAAGGTCAACGGTCAACTCATAGTTCACAGCCTAGTACAGGTAAACAAGAAACATGTACACGGTGACAGATTTGTCAATGTGCGCGCGTGTGTTTGTGTGTGTGTGTGAGTGAGTGAGTGCCTGTGTATGCATTTGTGTGCTTTGTCAAATAGATTCAGTTCAGGCAGGGGGACCGATCACCGCCGGCATTGTGAATGAGATAGAGTGGAATCATTATGGAATGCTGAGAAATTATAGCTATGCCTCCACCACACCTCCGTGCACTGACTACAAATGTTCACGTTTGCGGGGAAGGCTAGAATGCTATGATTGGAAGTGATTCCATTCCAGGACCAGGCAAAGCATGATGGAAGCGTCCATTTGCCAACGTTAAAGCCCTTGTGAATATGGCCTTTCTATCTATAATTGCAAATGGCAAAAACCGATACAGGGAAAATAAAACTGATTTTCTCTCTAACAGGGCTGTGGACCACAAAGACTCTGAAGACTCTTGGTCTTGGGAGGTTTTAATGCACACTTCTATTCCTGAATCACAGTGGGAAGTAGCCAGATATAGCATTCACTTTCCAATGCATGCATTTTCAACGCATGCTTCTAGCTACCGCAGAGAAAACACTTAATACGACAAACGAGGCTTGGCAGTCTCTGGAACTGAAGAGTTTGTTTTATATATATAAATAAGAGATGAATATAAATTGATTCATATCTTCTGACCATTTTTTTCTGAACAAATTGTTGGCTGTGTTTTAAGAACATTTTATTCATTTTATTTATACACTATGGCCTCATCTAGCACAAGGTTCCCTGACCAGGGACCAAGCACATGGCTGCTATTGTTGCCAGTGCTGGTGTGCCGGCATAGTACTGTACTATGAGAGAGACAGATGGGTTATATTGTGTGTGGGTAGTGAGTTTGGAGAGTTCAACCTACACAATGCACATCAATACCAAGCGAAACCTGGACAGATGTGCTACAGGATTGTTTTGTTACAGTATCCCTCTGGCATATTGTATCCATCACAACCATGACCTGTGGGTGATGTGTTGGGGTTTAGACGTCAATATATGTGTTCTTATTTCCTCCAGCACAATGCTGTACTTGTGCTGTACTCTCTCTGACACACACACGCACGCACGCACGCACGCACGCTCGCGCACACACACACACACACACACACACACACACACACACACATACACACACACACACAGTAGTACTGTACATTACCTGCATGTAATGGTTAATGTTTCATGGGCTTGAATCACAAGGTCGTCTTTAGGAATGTCGAGTGTAGGTGGAGTCATAGAGTATCCAATCACCAGACCTGGAGGAGCAAACAGAGGGGTTGTATTTGATGAGGTCAGATCCTATTTCAAAGACTTAATACAGGTCATTGAGGGCCCAGTGGCTTTGACAGCTCTGCTGTTGACCGTGTCAATCCCCCCAACCGTCATGGCAACCTCAAATTTAAGGTGACGGCACCTCCTGGGCACGCTATCGAATGTTATTCATCACATTTACAAGCTGTAAGGGAATCTGCATGGACGCCTTCAGCTGGGGAACTGCACACAGACAATTCACACTATGCCGATTTCTGAGCTTTTCACTCTCTTTTCCTACATTGAATGGCCTTTAAGAACCATGTAGCCTATCTGATTCATTACAGATTCATTGACGTTGTGTGGGAGAATGTGGCCCGGCTGGAGAATGCCATTACCCAGCTAAAGTCCCCTCAGGGTGCTATTAGCTCCCCGCCAGCTCCAACAGTCCCCGTCGCTCCTGTACAAGCATGTCACCGTGACTTCTACCACACCTGGATGTCATTAGAGGCACAGCCAGCCAAAGCCATGTGGGCTTCATTCAGGAGGAAAGGTAGGCTCTTTACTATAAATTTGTCCAAACTAATGATGGACATTTTTCATACTGCCTGAGGTAATTCTTTCAAAATGACCCTTGGCACTATGCGTTTGTATAACTACTTTCCCTACATGAAACAGAACTGAGATAAATACATTTCAAGGGCACACTGTGTGAAAATATGTAAAACAATTTAATTTAATGGCACTATGATGATAACAAATAAAATGCAATAGCTTCTGCAAGCTGAATGTACCAATCTCTTCACCAGTCAAAAGACAAGAGTGGCTGGTGTACAAAGCAACACAACTATATCTATTACAGACCGTTTTCACACATGTGGACACAATCCTAGAGACACTGAAACAGACACATACACTACCTGTAGCTGTAGCTACAGGTATGACATAAGACAAAGACAAAATACTGAAACAGACAACACACACACACATCTCTCTCTCTCTCTATCTCTCATCCGAGATGATTTCACAACCACCATCATGTATAACCTCCTGCCAATCAAAACCTGGTGTTCTAACTGACTGAGTCCTGTGTACACAGACCACATTCCCCCAGAGAACACAATACACCATGAATGCCCCTCTGTAAATATGCAATGCTCATGTAACCAACTTGAACTTCATCAACCCACTCCTCAGTGTGCCATAAATACCGCCCACACGTGCCATTGAATTGTTAGCTTTTCAGTGGTGTGGCTGACTAAAATTGTGTTTATGAGAGGTGGCCATGTGTGAGGACCCGAGATCAAATCCAGACAGGAACAAGTGAGGCAAAACTGACGAGTGACGCAGTGACGCCTGTGACCCTCGGCCAGAGACGTGTTCACGGTTAACGCTGGTCCCAGCGGCAGACACAGACCTGCCCATCCTGGAGCACTCCTGAGTTGAAGTTGAATTTTACATTGCATTGAGTTAACACTAGATGAATTGCATGTGCTTTACAGTATATATGTTAAAAATCAGTACATTAAATACAAGACATTACTTAAAAATAGGGATTACAGTATTACTGACGAGATTCAGATGGGCCTACATCTTTTCATTAAGAAGTATGCTCAGTTCTTGTTTTAATAGACTAAAGCTTAATGGCCTGTCTCCTACTGAGGTCTGAGACAGACCTTTGGGGGGGAGGGAGGTTCTCTCAGGTGGGAATTTTGGACATGCTGAGCGTAACTCCGGCACAGGGGTGATGGAGAGCTGGTAATGATTGTACTCTCGGCCAAGAAGGCTTAGGCAATCCACAGAAAAGAGTAGGCTGACATCAGAGTATCCATCAAAAATCACAGTGTATACAATCCATCCAACTTTCTTGGTTCCAGGAAGGTGCTCCACTCACCCTCCAAAATATATAAAACCACATATGGTGATAAAAAATACTATATACAATAAAAACAAGGCCAAGGCTGAGGGTTCTAATTCATGCAGCTGCCCTTAGATGCGTCGTCACCTGAGACGAGAGAGAGAGAGAGAGAGAGGGGGGTGGGGGGTGGGGGGGAATGAGGGAGAGGGAAAGAGAGCGGTATTGTACCTCAGCATCAACACTGCACCAGTTCATGCATGTTTAAGGCATGTTAATGAGCTTGGTCATACAGCAAGCAATTTGGGTTATAGTATAACCGTTATACTGTAGTCAAAGTGTTGGGGGGAATCCTTTAATTAGCTCTTTAGAGGTTCTACCTTGTAAATGAAACACCTTGCTCCTCTCACTCCTCAGTTTTCTGTCACGTTTACTGTATCTTTGCTCTTGATGTCAGTGGATGATCTATGAGACCAATAACATGCTGCTTCGCCTTAGCTAGCTCTCCCCATTCATCTCTGTGACTTCACACCAAACACATCTCACTTGAGCCTTTCACAAATACCACAGAACACACACAAGATAAACCACGTTCTCTTTTCCGGGGAATCAGAGCTGCAGGTTTGATATTCTGAGACTAAGCGGTGCCCACATGGGAGGTGGGGATGAAGGGACATCTAATATGGGTTTATCTCTCCCAGCAAGGCGTCCCGCCTCCCCCCTTTCAGACTCAGAGCAGCATCACACTGTGCCCCCCCCCCCTCCAATTTCAATGCTGCACACTGTTCTGGGCAAGATGTAGATGCTATTGCTAATCCCACCGCACCTTACACACCACATCATTCATTCACCAGCTATATAATGTGTATATACTGTATAAAATAGCATGGACCTAGAGCCAGGCTGGTGGGGTCTGTGTTCTGCCTGGTCAATGGGGCCTGTTAGATAAACAGGGGGCCCCCACGGGCTGACACACAGAGAGGCTGACACACAGAGAGGCTGACACACAGAGAGGCTGACACACAGGGAGGCTGACACACAGAGAGGCTGACACACAGAGAGGCTGACACACAGAGAGGCTGACACACAGAGAGGCTGACACACAGGGAGGCTGACACACAGAGAGGCTGACACACAGAGAGGCTGACACACAGAGAGGCTGACACAAAGAGACGCTGACACAGAGAGGCTGACACATAAAGGCTGACACCCAGGGAGGCTGACACACAGAGGGGCCGAGGCTGACATAGGGCCCCCCTGGAGGGCTGACAGGGGGACAGTGGGGGAGGAAGTTCCTGTCAGGATGGCTCACACCTCTTCTATTTCTGGAGCAGCAGATTTCCTACCAGACTTCCTACATGCAGAGTCCCCCAACTACGAGGCCAACCCTAACCCTCCTACTACTCACAACCCCCTAACCCCCCCCCCCGCCCCCAACCCAACCAGCCAACCCTGGGCTTCCAACCATCCAACCCTTGATTGCCCTGACATCCACTTAGTCGTGGTCTTGCCTGTCCAGGATGGAACACAGATCTGGCTGATTCGACATGTTCAGCATTACTAGGGACGGACGTCCAGAAGGACAACGTAACAAACAGGAACCCAGTCAGAGCCAATCTGCAGGCGGAGAGGACAGCTGCTGTCTGTGAGGACAGTACTGCATCTCAGGGGACAATCAAAGAGAAAACCAGGGAGAAGTCGGTGACATGTATGGAATGTGACTTATGGGTACTCTAGAATGGCACAATGGAATCCTGCATGAGTGGGGAGCAGAGTGAGTTCCGATCCTGAGGAACCATTAGCTATCTGCACCTCCCTGATGGATGCCGGACTGACACTCATTTAAAAGATAGCACACGCCCCTCACCCCCGAATCCACATTGCTGACATATTCTTCAAATGCTAAGACTTGCAAGAGATGACCAAGTGAAAATACCAACATGCACAATCTCACAATGTTGTGGTGCTGGGAGTAAATCCCCTTAAAAGTTTCAAACGAACAATGACATACTCCCGCACACACTTTTTCTCTGCTTTTAATCTGCCAACGTTTCGGTTAGACCTTCATCAGGACAGATTTTTGTAACAATGAGAATGTGACCCCGTTTACACCTTGGTGATCAGATTGCAATCTGATCGTGCTAAACCACATGAAAATACAGGTGTAAATGCGCCCAAAACGTTTTGAGGACGGATTGCGATCCGACCGGCCAAACCACCTCCGGAGGTGGTCAGGGACGCATTTCGACCACATTTAATAGAAGTGTAAATGGAAATGCGTTTTTAATCCACATATCAACAGCGTGGGCGGAAATACGTAGCCGTTGGAATGCGCCGGTTCCAGACCAGCAAGGAGCAGGCTTCCATGGCAGCTAGCAAGAAAGCATTAAAATGGATCCTGGTCAAGGTTGGAGTCCAGACAAGACAAAAGTCTATTAATACATCCATGGTCTACTCTCAATTTGGTTGGACGAAAATATTCAAGCACAAACAAGATGTGACGTTCGATTGTCAGCTGGACAGAGTCGATCGGATCTGGTTGAAGATAATCGAAATGCATATTAATGCCAGGTGTAAATGTAATCAGGCTAAATCATTATCTAGATACAATCTCGATACGAGACGCATTTTAATGCAACGTGTAAACAGGGTCTCTGAGTTCATTTTAAACACCACCATACAATGTGATTGGATAATTGAATGTGTTTCCCATCCTCATTGGTTAGTGAGATGACATCATGAAATGACATCACTGCAAGGAGAAAAGAGGCAAGATTAGAAAAAAGACATTATAATGTATACATAACACCAACATTATTAGGAAAAACATTCTAGAGAAAAAATATTCTAAAGAGAAAAAAGGAGACTCTAAATCATCAAACACCTGTCTATCAGCATATTGTATCAAGAAGAGTTGATAAAGAATTCTTTAGGAGGAACCAGCATCAAATTCACATAGGAGATCAGGTTGAACAGTGTTCTGGCCGCATATCACTCCCTACAGACAAGGAGGTTTATGTTACATTCTATCATCCTGCACTAGAGCATGAGGTAAGCCTCACTCCACCCACACTAGGCATGTGCTCTGCATGGAGCCCTTCCACTGTAGGATCTAGTTCCATGATGTATCCTTTACTTTGCATCGGTGTCATCTGAGGGCCCCTGAGCAACAGTCCGCATGTCCATGGTGGGTGAGGGTTAATGTTCGACTGATTGGGGTCATTCAATGCGTCACTTCTTCTGGCATTGTCTCCCTTCAGATAGAGCGAGTACACTGCCGCATTGAACGACGTCACCTGTTGTAAGACAATGTCCCCTGTGGTTCTCTCCACTGAAGGGGGGAGTTGTGGGAGTGGGCTGTGGCTCCTAAACCTTACCGACAGATATGTCTGTGGGCTGAGGCCTGGATTACACTAAAGCATATTCGCTGAATTTCGGCCATTACACAACCCTGGTGAAAACGACCCTTGAATCTGGAGGCCTCGGAATAGGCCCCAAATTGCGTGTTCAGGAACGATATTCCAGAGTTGCGTTGTAGTGCCTAAAACGCCTGTGTAATGGCTGAGAGTTTTTTGCGGTTCGAATACATAGCCATTCAAATACACATTAGTGTAATCCAGGCCTGAGGGAGGCAGCAGATCTTCTCTGGGTGTGGACTGAGATGGAGGAGAGTAGGAAAGGAGACCGCAGCTTGGTGTTACCTAACGTGAGCCTGAGTCTCTCTCTGTGAGGACCAGGACCTTCTTTGGCGAGAGGTTTTTCTCTCTCCTCTCCCAGCCCACTGACCTAGCGTGTGACAGAGCTGGAGGTGGAGGATGCCAGATGTCAATATCTTCCATGTGTATATAAACAGTACATCTCCACTCTGCCAGAGGTCTCCACGTTTTGGAGTGGCCATGTGGTGGGAGACTGTCAGTTAGATTTAACAGATATATAACCCATCTAACATAACTTACACGTTTTTTTGGGACATAATTGAAAGCACAAATTTCCAAGCGAAACCTGAAGGAAAACTGAGGTTTTCAGAGCAGTTGCTTCAGATGCAGAGGTGCTGTATGTAATGTTAATAAACCTATTTGCGCTGAATTCTTTTTTCAAGGTGAACAACCAACCACAAACTCTGATTTCGGCATATGTATTAAACGCAGAATTGTACTTGGGTGTATGATATGCACCAGGGCTTCCCAGTCTCACGCATTTCAGCCTATTCTCACGCTCACACACCACACTTCACAATTCTCACGCGAAAGAGAGAAGAAATGACCAACCCCTAAATACTAGCAGTTCAAAGTTCATGGAACCCTTATTTTGAAATTACTTGAAGGAATGGTATTCTTGCCTCCCAGTCGTCCTTTGTGTCCAAAGAACGTTACCCAAATCTACCTAGGGGTGAGGGGTGAGAGAGATCCGTGTGGATCTCTCTCTTTTCTTTTGGTCAAACTTGGCTTGACCAAATTTGTATGCACATTGGACAGAATTGTTATAACATCTTTCATGTTCAGTTTATTACCCATAATAAGAAGAGTAGTCGTACGCACATCCTCCAAATGGTCAGGTGCTGGGTTACATGTCCATGATGAAGAAAAAGTAGAGAACCCGCAACACTGAGGACCAAGGCAAGGCAAGGGTTTTTTGCAGAAAAGATTGAAATTTATTTCAGTGTAACAACGTTTCGACCCTTGGGTCTTTGTCAAGCGAACCCAAGGGTCGAAACGTTGTTACACTGAAATAAATTTCAATCTTTTCTGCAAAAAACCCTTGCCTTGCCTTGGTCCTCAGTGTTGCGGGTTCTCTACTTTTTCTTCAGTTTATTACCCATCCATGAAATTTAGCTGGGGAGTAAAAAGCATATAAACTACTGCTAGGTCACCATATCTTTGAAAACGGTTCAGATCCAGATGACTGCTTCCCAGATAGCAAGCGGATCTGAGCCATATAAAGGCCAGATCTGACCCTTGTGGCTTAGTTCCGGCCCATATATGGCCCAGAATCATTACACATCCGCTTGCTATCTGGGTTGGCTTCAATGGAACTAACTTCAATGGAAGCTCACTGGCTTTCAATGCTGATGAGCTGGAGCCAGAAAAAAGCAGGAGACAGAGACAGTTCAGTTTGGCTTACTTCATTTTCCCATGCATTCCATCAGTAGCTGACCAGATAAGAGAAGGGCTTGACGTGAAATCGTGTTTGTAGAGACCAGATGCAACATTCTCCCTTTTAATCTTAAAAGATAAAACACATCCCATGTGTTCTGAAAGACATACACAACTATTTTCTGAGGTCAGCGATGGGTATTGCAGTGACTGTTGGTAACATCTTAGGGCTTCATACCATGGAGAACTTGCTGGATCAATTACTCTCTTGGCCTGGAAAATATCTGATCTGTGGTACTAATAAATGTGGTATGTTTCATGGCTGTGGCAACACATCTACCAACAGTCACATTGTCTACACACACATTCATTACCTCCGTCCCAGCGACAGCGCAGGGCAAGAGGTAATGTTTTTGGTGGTGTTTGTCTGTTATCAGCATTACGCAAAAACTACTGGGTCGATTTTCATGAAACTCAGTGGAAGGGTGTAGCATGGTCCACCTTAGAATCCATTAAAGTTTGGGGTTGGGTCCACGGGCCGCCCCAAACACGGACGTTCATTCACCTCCGTTCTTTTTTTGAACCAGGATTACGCAAAAACTACCTGGCCAATTTTCATGCCACTTAGTGGAGGGGTGTAGCATGGGCCAACTTACAGTACAACCCCTACATTTGGGAGTGGGTCCGAATCACTGGGACTAGGATTACACAAAAACTACCAAAGAAAATTGTCTCTAGGAGGTAAAAATTTAATCCAGATCAAGAAAAAGATGAGGAAGTGAAAACAGTCTTGCCAGCTTCAGAATGCATGTTAGCCTCAGATCTGCACTCAGTCAAGCTCTCCAGACATGCCAGGCATGCCAGTCAAACCATGCCAGTCAAACCATGCCAGTCAAAACCAATGGAGGGAAGAGCTTGAAGCAGAGCAGAGATGTCTACTCCCAGACCACTTCTATGTAGAAAAAGCATGGATGAATGGATTGGGTGCTGCAAGTCTGAATTTTACAGCTATAATTATATCCATTTGTGTGTGCATTCTGTATTCTCTGTTGTTTGTACCACAAACACCTGATATACAGTGAAACATGAATAGGATGTATGGCCATTTGACTAGAGAAATATCAAACAAATAGTTCAAAATGCCATCCATCTTTAAGCTAGCAACAATAGTGGGATAGTGAAATTACACAACAGGACTACTATGAAATCAAATTCAACATTTCAGAGGCATTGAATGATAAGACTGCACTGTAAAAGATTGCTGTAAATAAACAGCAGGATTTCAACAGTATTATCGTGTTATTTTGAAATACAGTTAAAATCTGTTAAATTGCATTAAAATCTGTTAAATAAACTCTGTTGGCTGTTTTTTAACCAAACTGTAATGTATTCCTGAAATACAGCACTTAACCGCTAATTAATCATCCAAAGTAACAGTATCAAGCAGTATTTTTTGCATTTCTGGAAGAGCATCACTTGAGCTGCACATGTGGAGCTGGGTCCATGCTTTTGTTAATCCATCCCCATCTTACTAAATTTTGGTGAGTAGCAGTTTCATCAATTCATAAATCAGTGGAAAGTAAGTCATACATAAATCAGTGGAAAGTCTGTTAGTGATGTTACCAGTTTATATGCAGTAGCATAATGTGCACGACATGATTTAGCAGCTAGCTCGAATTAGCTGATTGCTAATTAATCAGACAACACAATGAGCTCATTTAAATTTCTACTAGGGATGGGACTTTATGGCAAATATGCTATTCGAAATCTTTTTTGTTAGAAAATCGCATCTCAATAAGCTGTTTCTATGATATCTCGGGCTCGGAGCTGTTAGCAAGGCCAGACATCTTCGCCTGTTCAGCACGTCTCACTTCCTCCGATGCGAACCTCATGTGCTTGTGCCTCGATCATAGATGATTGCTAATTAATCAGACAACACAAGGAGCTCATTTAAATTTCTACTAGGGATGGGACTTTATGGCAAATATGCTATTCGAAAATCACTGGGCAAAAATCGTTTTTTTATTAGAAAATCGCATGTCAATAAGCTGTTTCTATGATGACTCGGGCTCGGAGCTGTTAGCGAGGCCAGACACCATCGCCTGTTCAGCACGTCTCACTTCCTCCGATGCGAATATGGAATCAGATTAGGGTTAAAAGTTGAGCGCGCGTAAAACGTACACGCGGGAAGATTATGTTATTTCACACATGCAGATATTAACTGCGCACTCGCACGATATAAATCCTCGCGCACAAATTTAACCGAGAGTGATACAGGCTGCTGTGGGGGCGTGTGGAGCCCCCACGCGCGAGATGAGAGCACTTTCCTCTCGCCCGCTGTGCAGCTGCGCTTGCATGCAGTTCAAACCTGCTCGCCGTAGGCTACTTGAGTTCTACGCTCCCATAGTTTGGAGTCACATTTGGGTCAAAAGTCGAGCGCGTGTAAAACGTACTCGCGGGCAGATTATGTTATTTCACACGCGCAGATATTAACTGCGCACTCGCACAATATAAATCCCGCTCGAGAGTGGATTGAAGAAAAAAGGCAGAGGATGTCTTTGTCAGTCGGTGGGCGGCTGTCAGTCACTGCTGCATCTCAATGTTGATTGGTCCGTTAGTACAAACTGCTTACCCTGATTGCGTGTTTGTGTTTTGTGCATCATTTCAATTGACTGTTCAGTTGTAGGCTACTTAGGTAGATTTTTGACATG
The DNA here is from genome assembly GCF_949987555.1 of Borostomias antarcticus. NCBI lineage: Eukaryota > Metazoa > Chordata > Actinopteri > Stomiiformes > Stomiidae > Borostomias > Borostomias antarcticus. Next base: position 6,536,949 of record NC_140247.1, on the reverse strand, counting down.
TTTCTCTGACATTACAGATGCACAAGACTATCTTGTGACCTACGGATCATAGTAAGTAGGCTACTTGCCTGTTCATCACACTTAATCAGTCAATTTTTCAGACCTGAAACACTGAAATAGGCAACTGTCAGGTGAACTGGCTAAACAAACTGTTTTCTCACTACAACTGCAGTTGACTGTATTTTGAACCATAACCGTTAGGTTCGGCTTGCAAAGATGTTTTCTTGTCAGATCTGTGGACATCAGTCAAGCACCTCAGTGGCCTATGTGAGACATATGAAAATTATGTGAGACATATGAAAATTCACAGCAATATACCTAATTTAGTACTGCGGTGTTGTATGCCTGATTGCAAAAGGACATTTAGAAAATGTGCAGGTCTGAAAGGACATCTATACAGAAATCATAAGAAATGTGTGAATGAGCCCAGATTGAGACAGTCAGTGGACCTGACGTGCCATGTTGACTTCTGCACTGTCAAATGTGATTCCTTGACTGAGTTTTATTCTCATCTTAAAGGGCACATCAAAGAAGGACGAGCAGTTGTATGTCCTTTTAAGCAATGTGATAAGAGGTTTACTGTGGTATCTACATATACTTCCCATTTGTCCAGAAACCATAGAGAAAGTGCAGAGGGAAATTTGATGGAGTCTATCGTTGGCCCAGCAGGTGTAAGTGGAACTAGTGGCACTCATGATGATCATGATTTGCTGTGTGACACGCAGCTTGATGCTGCTGATGATACTGAGCATTTGGAGGTTAGCCCAGAAAATATTGATGATACATTGTTTTTGAGGAATCTTGCTCTGTTTTATCTTAAAAAATCGCCAAATAAATGCTCTACCAGCACCAACAGTGGAGGATTTGAGAACCAAGTGGCCATACCTGTTCACCCAGAGAGGGCTCTATGCACACTTTGAGCTTCTCACTGATATCCCTGTACTGCGTACACTGGAGCTTGCCATGGAGGAGTGTGGTAGAGCCATTGTGGAACTCTTCAAGACTAAACCTACCAATGCAAGAGTCAAGGAAGTTCTCTCTCTGGGTGAAGATGTCGAGCTGTCATCTCGTGTCACCCAGCTTCTGATGGCTCACTTCTCAGAGAACATAACAGATCTGATCCTTCTTGCTAATGTAAGTAAAATGTGTATATGACATGTCATATGATGACTCTTATCAAGAGTACACTTTGAATTTCACTTTCTATGTCCTAGGGATCAGCCACTGCAGCTGACATTGAGAGGACAATCTCCATACCTGCAACTCCTCGTCTGATACTGCTTGGTATGTTAACATCATTGGTTAATCAAGCTACAAAATGGCCTATTAATGCAAAATGCAATTGTAGTCTGGTGAGAAATTCAGTACATGTGATTAATAAATAGGATCAAAAAATAGACAGTAATGAATAGACTAATAAATAAAGTTAATGTGATTAATACATTTGATCAATAAGTAGATATGTCATAAATAGTTTAATTAATAAATAAATATAATAGAATTAGAAGGTTTAAGCTGTGTGATTACTGTACCAGTAGTATATATGGCCAAAAAAAAATCATTTCAAACATGTACTGTGTACGACGTATGTATCCATATATTTAACAGAGGACAATTATTCTAAGTTCCAGGTGAAACGGAAGGAAGCTGTATTCAGCGCTGGATGGTCAGCCTTGACGGCAACATCATATGTGAGGGGATCCAGCCCACCTTCTTGACAGGGCTTGCTGCATTATTTTCCACCTACTACATCTTCAATCTCCAGTACCAAGAAGAGGCAGCATGCACACTCGAGTTCATCCAGAGGTTAGATACCTTATATTTTTAATGACATGCTATTGGGAATCTACACATTTCCTGCCTTTTATAATCTGAGTGAGTTCCACAACTTGATTTTTGTCTGAAGAAACACTTTAATTTTTCAGGCGCTTTGTTGGAATAAACCCTGAGAGAGGCACCAAGGCTGGACGAGGCAAAGTCTTATCAAAGAAGACAGGCAAAGTCACCTACAAAAAGACAACAACAGTAAACACACATGTATCCACTCTGCTGAGGAAACTCATGGACTTTGAGTGGGACTTCATTTAAAATGGTAAGATTATTCAATCCCATTACTTGCTTATGAAGTATTTCAGGACTTGGGATATTGTTTCTTGAGATTTTTATGGTCATAGTCCACATTATGATAAAAGGAAATTAGGTGCACGCATGCTGATTTTATGTGAGAAGTTGCAATATAAGTTATTTTGGAACTCATCTCTCTCACTCTCTCTTTCTCTCTCACATACACACTGTATGCAGACACACACAGGGCTATCAAGACTGAACTGGCAGAACTGGTGTCTTCGAGTGGGCCATAACGTATTTACTAACCACTCCACTGCCATCGCCCAATACTTGGGACTTCCACACCTTACTGCACTATGTGCTTTGTTAGAGCATAAACATACAGTTCATATCTGGACATGATGTTACATGTATAATGCTATTCATTATATGTTTATCTTTATTTTAACTGTTTAACAGACAACATTTTACTGACAGAATATTTTTATTTTATATTTTTTGTTTTATTTGTGCCACTGAAATGTTTGAATATGCAATACAGTATATTCTATTCAGTATATAGAGGCCATATAGGCCATATTCCATACTTAACCTCTCATTTACACATGTGAATACTCTCACATACACATGTGAAATGCTCTCACATGCTACTGAAAGTCCTCTCACATACTACTGAAATGCAATAATTGTATGTAAGAGGAATTTCAGTTGTATGTGAGAGCATTTCACATGTATATGTGAGAGCATCTCATATGTGTATGTGAGAGTATTTCACATGTATATGTGAGAACATTTCACATGTATATGTGAGAGCATTTCATATGTGTATGTGAGAGCATTTCATGTGTGTATGAGAGCATTTCATATGTGTATGTGAGAGTATTTCACATGTATATGTGAGAGCATTTCATATGTGTATGTGAGAGCATTTCATATGTGTATGAGAGCATTTTTAGTAGTATGTGAGAGTATTTCACATGTATATGTGAGAGTATTTCACATGTATATGTGAGAACATTTCATATGTGTATGTGAGAGCATTTCATGTGTGTATGATAGCATTTCATATGTGTATGTGAGAGCAATTTCAGTGTAACCGGAAGGATTTCAGTGTAAACGGAAGGCAGTAGCCTATTCTAACTGAGACTGCTCTGCATGGCTCCCTCTTGAAGGCAGCCCTGATTGGAAGATACCGCTCGCGCCTGGTCGGAAGGCGTGTCTCAGTTAGAATAGGCTACTGCCTTCCGTTTACACTGAAATCCTTCCGGTTACACTGAAATTACTCTCACACACTCTACTGAAAATGCTCTCACATACACGTGAAATGCTCTCACATACTACTGAAAATGCTATCACATACACATATGAAATGCTCTCACATACACATATGAAATGCTCTCACATACACATATGAAATGCTCTCACATACACATATGAAATGCTCTCACATACACATATGAAATGCTCTCACATACACATATGAAATGCTCTCACATACACATATGAAATGCTCTCACATACACATATGAAATGCTCTCACATACACATATGAAATGCTCTCACATACACATATGAAATGCTCTCACAAACACATATGAAATACTCTCACATACACATATGAAATACTCTCACATATACATGTGAAATACTCTCACATACAACTGAAATTACTCTTACATACAATTGTTGCATTTCAGCAGTACGTGAGAGGACTTTCAGTAGCATGTGAGAGTATTTCACATGTGTATGTGAGAGTATTCACATGTGTAAATGAGAGGTAAAGTATGGAATATGGCCTATACGGCCTCTCATAATATTCAGTGTATTGAGATGTTACATTCAGTGTATTGAGATGTTAAAGTTTTACATTTTTCAATATATTTATATTTTGTCAGCACCAGTTTAACATGCAATTGCTCTGCATGTGAGATTTTCTGCTTTATATTAAAATAAAAAGTAAATAAACTAAAGTATCTGTGAATTCATCCCCCTTACATTGTTATCTCTCAAAGGACATATTGTTTGCCTTCTGTGCTTGTACACTGTAAAAAATTTGCCTGTAAAAAAAACAGTAAACAGCTGGCAGCAGGGTTACCATTATGTTACTGTAAAATTTACATCTTTTTACTGTCACTAAAATTTACGGTTTTGTACTGTTAATGAAAAATACAGTAAGAACTGGTTAAAGTACATTTAAAAACCAGTTCTTACTGTATTTTTCATTAACAGTACAAAACCGTAAATTTTAGTGACAGTAAAAAGATGTAAATTTTACAGTAACATAATGGTAACCCTGCTGCCAGCTGTTTACTGTTTTTTTACAGGCAAATTTTTTACAGTGTGGTATTTGCACTGTTGTCACTCTCCTCCAACTGAAACATTGTGGGGTTTATCCCAGAGCCCTCTGCCTATGACTTAGAAGCAACATGCATTTATCACTGTCAGGGCACCCTGCAGTTCTACTGCCCAGCCTAGCCTGCCGGAGAGGACCCCCTGCTGACTAGAGATAAATCACAGTACACATGGAGTGAGAGAAGCATGGCTGCCTTAGTCTGTTTTCAGACACATGAAAAATGTAGTTTCTGCTTGAAGGATGTTTTGATAGGAGACATTAGAGCATCAAAGGTAAGCATGAAGTGAAATGATTCTCTCCCCGGAGCTACGTGGAAGGAAACATTAAAGCTTTTGTGTTCAGCCAGGATAGATTTGTTTCATCCCTGACAAATTTCCTGTTTTCTTCATCGCTTTTTCGCCTCTGGGCTTCCTTCTTTCATGGACAGAGAGAGATAGAGGGATGTTGCCGTTAGTGTTTCCTTGCTTCTCTGTAGTTAAGTCTCTGATCAATCACGTTACAGAAACAGGAAGAGAGGAAGGTTTATAAAAACAAAAGAATCCCTTTCTAAGAGCCTCAATTTAACAGAGAGAAGAGTACTGGGGTGGCATCCCAAACACACAATAACACTTTCACCCATATAATAAACCTGCTGATTTAAATAACTGACTGGAAACAAAATACTTCATCTGTCTGTCTTCAGGGTCTTGGCCTTTGGCTTGGCCCATGCTCACGTTGAGGTCTATGTGATCACATCCCTGCTGGCATCCAGGCTTCTTTTACAAGGCAATGTTACAGGACAGCTCAGAGTTTTAGGGAACAGTGAGCATCGCACATGGTAAAGGTGCACTCAACTTTCCTGGTTGTTGAATTCCACACTCCATTGCTTTACTGTATGGCCCAGCTGAAAATTCTGGTCTGAAAGGACTGAGATATGACCACATTTTCATCAATTTCAGTTTATTCAAATTATACTTTCAGATTTATTTGGGATTCTTCAGGTTATATTGTATACAAAGAGCAGTATCTACACAGCACGTTGCAAATTCGGGCCATTCTGAACCAGTGTCACCATAATTTGCTTGTTTTGGCAAACAGTAAGTAGACTAAACCTTCATGCACATGATCAGTCCAGGGTGACAGTGTGCGGGCTGAGGTCCAGGGCTGGAGTTCTCTGAAAGAGCCTAGAGAGTATGGGGCTGTGGCTGGGAGGCCAGCCAGGAGGGCAGTCAGGCCACAGAACAGACCTGGTCCCTGGCCTGCGGAGTCAGCAGAACCCCCTGCTCCCTGCGGAGGACTCTGGTCTCACCAACAGGCCCGGACGGGACTTGAATAGAGAAAAGACATTCCCCCTCTGTCTCTTCCTCTCTTTCTCCCTCTCTCTCTCCTTTGCTTACTCTTCTTCCTTCACTGACATTCTTCTTTTGGTTTCTCTTCCTTTCACTGTCTCTCTCTCTCTCTCTCTCTCTCTCTCTCTCTTCCTCCCACTCTGTCTGTCTGTCTGTCTGTCTGTCTGTCTGTCTGTCTGTCTGTCTGTCTGTCTGTCTGTCTGTCTGCCTGCCTGCCTGTCTGTCTGTCTGTCTGTCTGTCTGTCTGTCTGTCTGTCTGCCTGCCTGCCTGTCTGTCTGTCTGTCTGTCTGTCTGTCTGCCTGTCTGTCTGTCTGTCTGTCTGTTTGTCTGTCTCCAAAGCACTAAAATCGACATCCTCTATCATCTGTACACAAGGCCAAGCAGGCGACTGCCTGACTGGCTTTGATTTCATTGTCATTCTGGGGAGAGGTTGAGGTTGACAACATCCACCGAGTCCCTGTCCTGTGCTGCTGTGGTTGTGTCTGTCCACGCAGAGCCTCCCCCACACATCCTGGCAGAGGTAAGGATGTGGCGGGGGTCCATCTGGGTTGGTTTCCTCTGTCATCTCAGCCCCCTGTCCCTGACTACATCCTCCCGTACCTGACTCACTGGCCCACCGGACACCTTAGCCTACTTCCTCTGCGTCGTGGCGATATTTGGCGTGTCATCATTTCTATCATTGAGAAATCCTTTTTCCCCTGTTGGGAAACGCAACAAACACATTCTGCTTACCACATGTTATGCCTTTCTGTTGGAAAACACGGGGAATATTTGCACGGCTTTGAGCACCAGCGGGTAGCAGGCCTGACCTGCTGTGAGGTCACGCGGGGCTCCTTAAAGTCAAATGGTGAGCTTTGAAGGTCCCCGTCAGAGGGCATATTAGGTAAGTGGAAGTGATGCAGCCCATAAACAAGGCCCTGAATCTGAAGTCCCAGTGAGCTTATACAGCAGCCCAAAGCGGCACAGAAAACAAGGCCAGTGGAGCAGGGAGTGGGCCAGGTCAGGGAGTGGGGGTGGAAAGCCTTAGGGGGGAAACTGACAATTTCCTCGGGCCTCGCCGAAGCACTCTTTCCCATGAACCTGGAGTGACCTCCAATGGCAGAGCAAGAGGAATCACTGACCAATGAAACCCTACACTTGCTAGCCAATCGCAGCCTAAGACCTGATTATGGTAGTTAAACCATAATGGCAATGATAGCTCTCTTTAAACTGATAAGTGTTCCAAATTATGCTTGTTTCTAAGCAACCAGAGTGGTTCTGAGTGCTGTAGCCTAATATCAGTTACAGCCGCTGTGCTCTGGGATTCAGTTTCTGCCTTTAAATGAGGATAGGCGTCAAGAAACGCAGGCCATGAAAAACCAAAAGTAATTTTCCTTAAATACCTGTTAGTTTAAATTCAGTTAAATTCACACCTTTAAAATCACTCGAAGGACCTCAAGAACCAACCAGTCTTGGGACCTTGTCATGACCAGAGTGTCATGTGATGAATGATGTCAGGTAACTAGTTTTTGTAAGATCGCTTTGTAAACATACAGGTAAATGCTGCGTTCTCCTAGCAGCAAGGATGGCCACCCCACTGACATACAGGTTACAATAGTGTGTTCTAAAATTATCACCTGTAATAAAACAAAATGCTGAGTGATAAACAGTGTTAAGCTATTTTAAAATGGTAGGGCCTGCATATATAATATCACCATAGTCCAGAACTAACAGGAAGGTTGATTGACTAACAGCTTTCTATTGTCACGTGAGGAACTTGGATCTATTTCTATATAAGAACCAAAGTATCACTCAGCTTTTTTATCATTTTGTCAACATGTTTTTTAAAGGTGTCACAGACAACTTTTTCATTTTGTGACGATCAGCGGCCATTTTGACGATTCAGAAACGTGCCTATGCACGTTAGTTACTTCAGTCTCATGCTACATTGATGGCTTGCACAAATTGTATAATCGCACCTGGTGCAGATGGTAGCAGACAGAATTCGCGAGGCTATAAGGAACCTATCTAAACGCATAGGGTGTCATTTTTCTATAGCCATTACAGTGTGCAATCACATTTATTTCATAATGATATGTTAAATCAAAAAAGCTGTGTATCTTTAAGACAGTTTTTATCAATAAAAATCCCCAGGTAGGAGGGCACTCTCTCAATTGCACAAACATCCAAGGTGTAGATAATAGAATTACTTTCCTTTAAAGTCAGTGGCATATAAAATACTATATATTTAGTTTTAGCTACTGAATGGAGTCAAAGGCTATCTGCTAAATTAACAATGCTCCTTCCATTGATGCTGCTGCTGAGTAAAGTACTGTATCGTCCACATAAAAGTGCACCCTGCAGCCATTTTTTAAAAGAGCCAATGAGTAAAGGATCTTAGTGCCCTCTTTAAAATGTGTCTGAATAGAATCAGCCATAGTGCATTGAGTCCTGTCTGTGAAATCCACAGGCAGGCGTTCTGGTCTAGGCTAACAGTAGCTTTTCTATCTAATGAAAGTTAGTGGTTCACTGTGTCAGAAGCTTTGGCCAGGTCTATGAATAGAGCAGCACAGTGCTGAACATTGTCAGGAGCACAGATAATATCATTTAAAACAAGAGTTGCAGTTGATACTGTAACCACTTCTAAAACCAGACTGAAAAGTATTTAAAAGGCATTTTCTACTCAGGAACACATGAAGCTGAGGATTAGGGATTCACATGTCTTGGCTAAACAGGATGGCTTTGATATTTGGCGGCAATTGCTTAGGTCTCTACAGTCACCTCCCTTATGTAACGGAAGTACTTGAGCAGTTTTCCACAGCCTAGGAACAATCCCCAAGCTGAGAGTAAGGTTACAAATATGTATTAGTGATTGTAGTTGCCTTACTATCAATGGCTATTGTCAGTACACCACAGAAGTGGATCACTCCACTGTGGACAGACACAGTGCCCTCACAGTATATTCTAGGAGCAGGTTTACATCACTCCAACAACACAGATGGGAAGCCTAACCATCCACAACATGGCACGGTTAATAATTAATGTCAGACACCTTAACTTCCTTGTACCAAATTCTTACTCATTCTGCTTGTTTTCTCCAGTTTGTCGAGATAATCTCTGTGTTCCTCTCAGACTTAGTTTATGAGTCAAACCTGAAATATGTGTAGGAGTCACAAACCATTCATTTTAATTTACAGAGTTACTGTTTGATGTAATCATGGATGACACAGACAAATACATTTGTTTACTCCTTTTCACTTTTGTGAAAAGTGTGAATTTGAGGAAGATAAAAAGTGAAGGAGACTGAGGCAATAGAGACTACCTTGTCTGCATTGAAGTTGAATTCAATCTGGGTGGGATGAGTTTTTGGAGAGGCACCCCATTTCATTCTCCCATTTCATTTAATAAACATTGAATCTGTCATCATAGTTCAATATCAGCTTCCTGTCATTTCATCCTCACCCGGCAGAGCAGGGAGGGAGGGAGGGAAGGAGGGAGGCTGTGGGATTCAGACTGAAACAGAGACGCCGTTCCACATGCTAATCGACTTCCATTTGTAACACTCTCTTTAACAGCCAACCGACAGTCAGTGGGAGAGCCAACCCGCGGATTGTCTCTCTGCTGCGGATGGAGGATTAGAGGCCTATTACATTTCTTAATAAGGGACAATAACCGCTCAGTTACATGGAGCTCCTAATTGTCTGTTATTGTTGGGTCAAGTAAAGAGGGGAGGTTTTAACCAGGTCTGCCACAGTGAACACAGTCGAGACCAGAGTTGAGGTCTCAGAGACACGGAGACAGGCCACCATGTGGTTCTCATTAGTTCAGATACCAACGCAGACACATATCTTGAGTTGTTCTAAAGCTGTGGGTTATTCTTCTTGCTGACAGAGCCTATCTTTCCATCCTAATCCTCGCCAGGGGTGTTGGGGCTGTGTGCACCTAGCAACCGTTGACAAGGATGTGTGTAGCCAGCCGCACAGCCGCCCTCTGGGGTCTTGCTATCCCACACCTGTGATGAGTGAGGAAGGCACCGGACGGATCCCCTATTTATTTGGACTTGGTTGCAGAGTGGGTTCCCACACATGGGATTGCGGCATTCCAGAGTTGCTCAGAGCGGTCCCAAGCTGACAGAACCAGATACTCGGGACGGCCAGAAAGGCTCAGTGAGAGAACTCTCTCCGTGGAGCCCAGGGGTGGATTCCTGAGATCAGCCGTGAGGGCTGCCGTTGGCTAAAACAACCTGACCTCCGAGGAGGATGGCTAGAATAATACCCACAGTTGAGAGTCAGATTTCTGGGATGATCTGATCAAGCACAAGTATGCGTACAGAAAATACCCCGATAAAAGCAGTATAAGCAGCACTCGACTCCCAGGACATTGGGGCGGGAAGCGTGGTGGGTGGGTGGGTGGGTCGGGGGGGGGGGGGGGGCGGACCCTCAGTGTACTTTAAGAGCCCAGTCCTCTAGAATCATAGGATTACACTCAAACACTGGTGTGGCACCAGAGCAGCTCGAAGCACAGGGACATCAAGCACAGAAGTATCAAGGGAAGTGTGACAGAAATGGCTGGAGGTAAAAGTTTAAAAAGGGGCGGCTGTAGCTCAGTTGGTAGAGCGGGTCGTTCAATGATCCAAGGGTCAGTGGTTCGAATCCCAGCTCCGACTGTCCACATGTCGAAGTGTCCTTGAGCAAGACACCTAACCCCAAATTGCTCCCAATGAGCAGGTTAGCACCTTGCATGGCAGCTGCCGCCATTGGTGTGTGAGTGTGTGTGTAAATGGGTGAATGAGAGGCCATTGTAAAGCGCTTTGAGTGCCGCTAAGGTGGAAAAGCGCTATATAAGTGCAGTCCATTTACCATTTAAAAGTGAATACGTAACTGCTGTTCATATTGCATGTCCTCCTGAGAGAACGCAAATCACCCCTTGGATGACAGGTCCATATTTTCCCCCACAATCATGCTGTACCTCTCCCCTGACGATGAAAGACTATCATTGGGAACACTCTGAGGGAGTCATCACGCTCAAGACAAGTGAACAAAAGGGTCCAATAGACCCTTCCCAGTCTCATCCTCTATTCAAAACAGCTTGCACATTGCATGTCAAAGTACTGTAGGTTCCCTGGCACAGTGTAGACCCATTTTTCAAAAGCAATCAACCCAGGACAGCTTTAATATGAAAGGGAAAGCACATGGAGTTATTTGGGTAACCATATGGCCAGTATTCCCTGTTCTTTATGAGCAGCTGTTAACATCAATCAATGGAAGTCCCGGCCTCAGACCTGCATGTTCGGTTATGATACAAAACCTCAAACTGGGTCAATTCCAGTCATATTCCCTTCAAATGGCTGCTATTTAACAAGCACAATCCCAGAGTTACCTCAGAAATTAGGCCCACTAATTTTGCTGAACCAAAATATTTTTTTACATTTTTGATTCTTAGACCATAGGCTACTTGAGAGAATAGCTTTTGCTGTATAATGTTGTTATACGTGAAGTGATTTTAAAAAGTAATTTATTAATAATTATTTAATTAATGATTTAATTTATTACTATGTAAAAGTTGATTGGAAAGGTTTGTGTGATGTCAAATGCACTGATGTTATTACATTATATATGGTAATAATATAGGCATGAAAGCAAATGGGAAATTCTAACGGTACAGATCTAGCATGATTCACTAGTCTCTGAATGCTTGTAATTCACAATGAGCTCAAAAACATGTCAGTCTAGATCTACTACTGTCAGAACATGAGTCAAGGGCAGACTTCCCCACCGGCCAAATGGCCCAGTCATCATTCAATAACTCAAATGTGAACATTAATGTTCTTTCACTCAAGTTTATCAATTACTGGCAATGAGCTTTAATGTGCTGTGGTGCCCACGAGGCTGAAGGTAAAAAACAGGATAGGCTATCCCCCCCTAGTGCCTAACGGTGCGCTGCAAATCCCATTAAGGATCATCATTATGCGTCTGCTAATGTATCTTTCTGCTCAGTCACCCTCTGAAATTTCTTCACAGGGAAAATGTAGAAAAACTTGTCTTGGAGCAAATGAATGAAAACAGAGATGTGAAACCCAGGATTCTGACAGAACTGCATTAGTGTGATCATCATAAATAAATTATATTTCACATCTCACACGGACAGTTACGTGTTCGACACAAACAAATCGATAAAGAATTAATGGACATCGCAAAGTGAATGATGCATGTAAGATAATCATAAACGAATCTAAATTGGTCAGCTGTAGCACCAGCAAAACCTCAATTATATTCAGAATTTATTAAATAGGATTACGTTTTTGAGAAGTTCTGATAGTTGGCAGGCCTTAGGCCAATAGGCTTTTAAAAGTCGTATTGTTAGGAGTGAGACTACATGATTGATTTTTCAACTCAGTCGAAATTTTAGCCACCGGCAATAAGCAATCACATCAGCTCTACTCTACTCCTCCACCCTGTTGTCCGCACATAACTTATGTGCGCCCCAAAACTTTTACAATATGAAAGCGCCTGAACACTTACCTGAGGCATAAGTGATCCCAATCCAAATCCGACAGAAAAACGTAAAATCCCTCTTCATTTCCAGAGCTCCGGCCCTCGAAGGTTAGCCGATATTTATTAACAAAGTTTTTAATTAATTGTGTTTATTAACGCAAGGCGGTGGGGAAAGATGGTAGACTCCGTGAATGGAAAACACTCAGATGCATTCACCTCTGGGAAACTGGGTCTCAGGAGTTGCAAAGAGGATGAGCAAGATGTGTAGGAGAAAAGAGGCACTTTTCCTCTGAAAAGGATGCATAAAGATCTGAATGGACTTACACTGATTCCCCCTTCCCTTGCTCGTGACTGGAGCGCACACACCCACCAGCCCACCCAGTCCGGTCGTTCATAAAATACGCTTGCAGTCGCATTGGAAGAATCGCTTAACACCCATGACAAATTTCCTTCCTGGAGTAAAGATCTAATTTCTCCTCTGGTATACTGAGCAGTGTCAGCAACGGGTGCTGTTAAAACTGTCGTCCATACTAAACTTTATTAAGCTTTAACACGACCTCATGCAGATAATTCCGTTCAGTTAGCATGTTTGGGGATCATAAAAAATACACACACAATCTAGACAATTTAGACACATTAAGAACAGTTCCTTAAAGGTTCACAGGGTCTCCACTGCTAGGCCTCTCTAATCAGAAGTCTGCGAAGTGGCCCAATAGGCCCGTCATTATGGTCATATCAGAACAACTGTATCTTTCACAAGCAATTTTCAGTTGAAATACTGAAATCCCCTAAGAATTTAATCCATGAGGAACATGGATTTTTCTGTGATGCTCAAACACGCCCAGAGGAAGTTCCCATAGGAGCAGAGCTGACACTTCTACTTGGCACGCACACGTCCTGAGCGCGGTTATAACATGGCTCTGGCCCTCGGGGCATATCAGATGTGGCATCTAGCACATGACATATTCAATAAAACCATTACCAGGTCGTATTTTTTTTCTTTTCTTAGACTAATCTCGTCTGTACACTCCCGTGTACCCCGCCACCCCATGATAGCCCCAGCTTCAGAAAGTGTGAATAAGAACCATGTGCTGAGTGTAAAATCACATTGCCACATCTTTGGTGAGCTGCTATCAGATCTAATTTATGTTGGAGGAAGCAACAAGAAGACTTTAAGAAACTGCAAACCCCTGTAGTAAAACATACACACAAATACACACACGCACACACACATGCACGCACACACACACACACACACACACACACTATGTGCAGTGTGTAGGCAAGGAAGACCTGTCGTGGGAATTCCACAGCAGTGTGTGTGTGTGTGTACACGGGTGATCAGATGAGCTGTGGGCAGTAGACATTATAATCCCACTGGACCATGCAGGAGACTAGCATGACCATACTGTAGTTTATACAGGTTCCATGTACAACGCAATCTATTACCACCTCATTTCGCCGAGGCTGTGTTACCTCTACCCAGACACAGACTGGATTACATTGTAGAGGCTGACATTAACTACAAAAACACATTCATTATTACTTCTGTATTTCCATACAGACCCGAGAGGCTCTGAAATACAGGCAACCAGCAGCACACACACACACACAGACACACACGCGCACACACACACACACACATTCAATTCTCTTGTCTTGCTCCTGCTCAGACGCAGGGTTTAATTAAAAAGTGATGATTATCTCCTCGTTTGTGAACAGTTTTCGTCAGCAAGCCGTTAATGAACAGACCCTGGGCCTGGGTGCATGCTCTGGTTAATTATACTGGCCACTCAGCCTCTTGCACAGGAAACCACAGAGCGAAAATGGAGAAGAGAACCTTGTTTACACCAGGCCTGTGAGGAATCACAGGGGGTTAGGGGGAACTTCGCAATGTTTTTGTAGGCCCACGCTCTCCCCGCAGCCCCGAGGCGATGCACCTCTTTGACCCTCTGAAACAATGTTGTGACTGAATGGTTGTAATTAAGACGCTTCTCTGGTGTTCAGCCCAGCAGCTCGTGGGGTTCCAGACACACAAACACGCTCTCTCTGTTTGTCATGGCTGGAGTCTGCCTGAGCCTCACTCCCCGGGGGCTAGCTACACTATCTCATATTTTCTGTTTAACAACAATATGTCGCTGTGACGATAGCACCATTAAGCAACAGCTACTCGTCGAGTATTTGCATTATTTTGTGTTCTTTATTGATCGGCAGGAAGCAGTCATTTATTTGGATGATCGTCCCTGTTGCGAGAGATGAAAGGCTGTGCTGTAGGCCCGGCCCTGCAGGTTCCTGCGGGAGAGACAGGCTCAAGGACCCGTCCTTGAAGAGCCACCGGTCTATCCGGCCCTCCGCCGGGTCAGGAAACACATTACGGATCCACACGCACTATTACAGGGAGGATGTGGAACATGCCACTCGCTCACTGCATCTCCTGGCTGCACATTCAGCCTCAGCAGAGAGGACTGGACCTTGGTGCGCAGGTCGATTGGTGTATCAGTTCACTCAAGACCTACAATTCAGTGCCTGGATGTGTGAACTTGATCTCTCACTATCCACTACTGGTTCAGCTCCATTTTGTGTCTTTTTGTTCGCAAAAAGAATTTGGTGGTCCAAATTCCAAGAGCAGCATAATCGTCAATCAGATACCCTTTGCCGCAGGACTGCTGTAAGGCTCAAGCAGAAGCCACTACAACTGCAGAGGACATTGAAAAATTAAGCGCACAACCAGTGGCTACAAATGTGTAAGCTACTATAGAGAGATTGATACTATAGAGAGATGAATGCATTCAACCCGGTCTCGCTCCTGGTGTGAACGAACAAGGCTCCTGTTCCAGTGAGTGTTGGTGTGTGTGACACTGGCCAGGCAGCAGGGGAGCTGGGGGTGGCATCCTGCCTGGCGCACCCCTGAGGCTGGTTACACGGCCTGGACGCGTCCCCACTGTCACTCTGTTTGTCTGACCTTTCACCTGGCGGGAGGAAACGGGAAGCGCTCTGCTCCGCTGTGTTGGTGGAGATAACTGAGGGTCCATCCTTGCTGTTAAAAGTGTCAGGGATGGATGCCTCATGTATCCAGCACACACTTCCACACCAGGTGCACTGCCGGGTCACCCAACCCCCAAACCCCGACCCCCCTCAACGGCATCTCCAACTGGCGACAAAAACGCATGGAGGCAAGACCAATGTTAAAGTAAAACTTGCTTTGGTTTGTTTATTCTCATTGGCACTTTGTAAAAAATGTACTGTGAATAATTTTGCAGCCTATCGACTAAAATGTTTTTGTCATTACAAACAAGCAGGGTGTTTGACAGATTAAAATCCAATCTTATTTAAGGATCTAATTATATTATATAAGAATCTAATTATAAATGGGTAAATTTTTTCAGACAGTACTGAGGATCCTCATATTGTTAGTGCAGTAGTAAACATGCATCGTATCTAATAAGTTAACTTAATTTTACACTTCATGGTCCAAGAGGATCAGTGTGTCAGAGATGGAAACCAGCACATATGGTGCACTTCATGTTTTAAAGGTAGAATAGAATGAGAGTTTACACAAAGATTGTACAGAAACAAGGCATCACACAGTCTCTCCCTTCACCAGAAATAACAACTATGACACAACACATATGCAGAAAGCTGTGCATACACATGGAAAGGATCATCTTGGGAGACAATATTTACAAACACAATACTGACAAATCTAAACAATCATGGTGATGCAGACTAATGCAGTATTTATTATGTCAATGAATGTACACACATATAAGTCATGCAGATTCAAAATAAAATGGTGCAAATGCCTGATTCGTGGCTTAGTCTTAAAAATCAAACATGCATGGCTTACAACTGCGCTGCTTGTGAAGTACATTTTTCAGCTTGATATGGAGAGTTTTGCCGATTGAGGCTTAAGACACTTAACGATTGGTGATTATTGCCTCCATCTCAGCAACAGAGCAGTGGCATGTGTTGGTTCGTTGGTTCTTTAGCAGGATTACGCACAAACTACAAGACCAATTTTCATGAAACTCTGAATTTTGGAGCGGATCCAAATCACGGGGCGACCAAACATGGCAGGCCATTCACCTCCATTCATTTTTTAGACTTGAAACGGTCATATCTCGACATGGGAAGGTCATAGAGCCACGACATGCATTCATAGGCGGAGGTCTGTGCTCTCTGAGCATCACTTCTAGATGGAACCTTTGGTCAATAGCCTGTCTCTAGTGATGAGATTAATCATACCGTTTTTGTGGCTTGCATTGTTGACAACAGCAGCCTCAGCCTATCAGAGCTGCAGGGGAGAAGTGGAGAAGCTGGAGTGGCTGGGGTCTTTGGGGGTCATCGCTAATGCAGGGGCTGAAGAAAGGGAAGGCCTTGGTTCTGGGCCCATTGCTGAACGAGTACAGCAGAGTCATATCGTCAGCATTGTAGAAGGACACCCTCTTCTCCTCGCAGTCCAGGAACACCCCTATCCTCTGGGGGGTGCTGCTGAGCTGCAGCCGGGTCCAGGGCTGGGTACCCGCCCAGTACTCCTCTCCATTGCGGAGCCTCAAGGTCCAGTAGCTGGTCTCTGGGCTCAGTTTAACACGGGCCTGCCGGTCCACCTCCTCGGACGCCACCCCCAGGTCCCACTTGGCCTTGTTGCCCACCCCCACCTCCCAGTAGTGGCGTCCAGACTGGAAGCCCTGGGCGCCCAGCACGTTCACACATTGGAGGAAGCGCTTGGGGTTGGGATGGTAGGGTGCAATGACATCACATTCCACCGCCATGGTTTTGTCCCGGGAGACGTGGACGTTTGGGTGCGCCGTGTCCTGGTCGAAGGTCACTGGGGCGAGGCCTGTGGGGGGAACCAATTAGCGAGGTGGCAACAGTTTCAGCATTAATATTCACACACTGTACAAAGGTTTACTGAGCAGGCAAACACATTATTGCCTCAATCTCCATTATTTATTCATGCTTGATACAGTACACACACCAAAACAATGTTCTACTCTGAATATAAATTGAATTTTAGTTGTTGTAATTTTGTATTGACTAAAATGTTTTTGTCATTACTATCATGTAACCAAGCAGGGTGTAAGTATGGGTATAGTTAGGATTTTATCGATACAGGTATCGATACCAATATTGCTTTTTGAACCTGATACTTATCGATACTCTTATTGATACTACTCTACCACTTTGGGACTCATACACTGCCTGGGTTGATGTTTATGTCTCAGTTGGCCTTCATTTACATAGTGGACTGTCACTAATATAGTGATCCTGTGTGATACTTGTCCAGCATTGCTGGTTGTGGCTGCTTTTTACACATTGGCAAGCTCAACTGCATGCTAAGCAGGTATGAGGGTGTCTGATAATGGGATAATGGGATAATGGGTAATGGGTGGTAAGTGGGGTTAAGGGCTGTGGTCATCTCCCTATAGCAGGGGTGCCCAATAGGTACCTAATATCAAATAAAATCAAATCAAGTTTTATTTATATAGCACACAAGAGCAATTCAAAGTGCTTATAGTTATAATAGGTTGATCACGATCGACCAGTAGGTCGCAGAGGCTATGCTGGTAGATCTCGAGCCATTGAAAAGAAAAGCCATAAAGGTGACTTGATGATGAGCCTTGAAGTTGTGTGTAAGGAGGCAAGCAGTTATGTCACCTCTCTTGTTGTCCAAGTGAGCAACTTTTTCCCCGTGCTACTTCGTAGATTACAAGTGTGACCTGCAGTTTAGCTGCGCGTTTTAATGATTTAATCATGTCTGGGCTGATTTCATCATTGTTTAGGCTTGATTGTGTAGCTGATAGCCGAGCAAAATCAATCAGAAACTCAAAAAAAGTCAGGATTATGAAACCCTGGCCGATCCATTCAGTGCAAGTCATCAGAGTGTATTGTGCTGGGTGATTGAGCCATTTAAGTAGGCTAAAGACACGCAATTGTTGGAACACTTTTTTTTTTCTTTTTTTGGGGGGGGGGGGGGGGGGGAACTTGTAAGTGAAACTTGTAAGTGTTTCGTGAGGTTGCTGGTGTTACCCCGTTTGGACACAACTAACTTTTAACAGGAATTGCATTTAGCACCGTCGGTAGATATGAAATACCGTTTTGCCCTGTCCTACACTATGCCTACTTCCCAGAGAGACAAACAATAACAATGAAACATCATCGCCTGTCACCTGCAGCCTGGTCATGATTAAGGGACGGATGCCAGCTGTTGGCTGATTTATGAAACGAATGCGGCTCCATGGATTTATTGTCTAATGCGTTAAATACTGATAGCAGCACCGTTTGTCCATGAGCTTATCAATTCGGTACTGACCCAATGACATACCGGTACCAAAAAATACCGGTTCCCAATACCCATCCCTAGCAAGGTGTTTGACAGACTTAATGGTGCCTACTGGATAAGGAATTACCTGGTTTCAGGGACCTGAACATCTTCCTCCATGTGATGTACTGTACTGGACCCATGTATCTGCTGCTGAAAGCACTTGCATCGAAGTCAGGCTCCTTATCCACTTGCAAAAAAGGTCTGTGGAAAAGGCCATTACACACCAGTCCATATATTACATCTTTCGGATATCAACAGAATGCTGCTGTAAATGGTTTGAAAGTTAGGGGTACAATTAACACCCACCTCATCTGTGGTAGCTGCAGGAAAAGAAAGAAGCAGAAAAGGCTGTTAACAGGATGACTCAAAGGCACCTGAATGGCTAATTCACCCCAAACTGAATTAGATGACAGCTTGTGGAGAAAATGTTCTTGCAGTAACTGTTAAGCCGTCTGCACATCGCCTCAGAATTTCTCTGCTGAGTCGATTAGCCCCGCACATCGGTGTGTAAGTGACAGTAATAGTCAATTCAATGTATGTCTATCAGTGTTGTATAGTCACTAAATATGAGTTCCCAGTGTTCGCGTCCCCTTTACCTCAAGGTTGAGTCTGAATTGAGTTCCAAGATGGGCTCCCGTCATACTTGCCAAACCTCCCGATTTTCACGGGAGACTCACGATTTTCAGTGCTCTCTCCCGCATTTCTCCCGATTTCTGACGATCAGATTTACTCACGAGTCACGACCTGTTTCATTCTAACATGATTCTCCAAATGTTACTGTTTCCACTCGGACTTCAATACAGCTACACCGTTGTTTGGTTTCCAACTTTCCATGGTAGCCGTGTAGTCCGCGCGTGCGATACAACTACAATAATGGTGCGTTCATTTATAACTGGGAGGTGGCAAATTGCGACTTGCTACTAGGAATGATTAAACAAAATGCTGCATGAACTCGCACTTCCTTGTCGCAAATTCGGATATGTTTCTCAGCCCCCAGTTGCCGGCTGACGTCAATATCATATCATCATCATCATATCATTCGCTATAGCTCAAATGCACACAGGTCAGAGGTAGGTATTTTGCCACTTGCGACTTGCCACCTCCGTAGGTAGGTATTGCCTACAGCGCCACCTACTGGTGAAACAGGAAGTCCTCATAACTCCTACATACGTTATCCGATTTACTCAACATTTCTCACGCTTCATCAAGGTACCGTCCGGACACATCTATTGAATTTGAACAGGTAAAAGGGGGAGGAGTGTTGCAATAGCCTAGTCCAGGTTCATTGCTGGCGAGTGGTGAGCTAGTGTAGCAAGTCGAGCCATGGAAAAGTCTAGCTGTAAGCTAGGTAATATGGGCAAACATATATCAACTGACCAGTTATCAAAACTAAATTCCATCAAACAGGTTATGCTAGCTTGCTCCTTGAATAAATGTTAAGCTTGTTTGATTTGACAGTTGACAATTTGTATCAAATGTATGGTGTGGCGGCAAGGATTTTGCAAAACCTTACCAGTGTAAACATTGGGCTACAGGACGGATAGAACTCAAATTCAGATTTAATATTTCCATTTTTCTTGAGGAGAAACCGTAATGTAACCAACAGACGGTTACACAATGGAACAACATTTTTTACAGGCAGTAATATTTCACATAGAACGGTAAAGAGGCTTTGCCAGTGGTATATCGTGAATATACAATGGCTCAACCAATCAGATTGCGAGGTTGGAACTACCCGTTGTATAATCTCAAATAATTTGGGAGACAAGGCATCACTGCCTCCCTACAGCATGCACTGTGTTCGCTGCAAGACGAATAGAGATGTTTGTTTTGTTTTTGTTTACTGTTGACTCCTTTAATTACAAAACAAACAGGTCCAAGACGGTCATCACTCACCTCCACCAGTATGCTGTTATCTGCGGCCACGCTGGCCTGCTGCAGGACACTGATGCTCTGCTCCAGCTCTCTGACGGCCTTGTGGAGGGCCTCTAGGTGGAGCTGCAGCTGCTCCAGGGCCTCCTCCTGCTCCCTCCTTAGTTGATCCAGCATCAGGGCCTCCTCCTCCTGCAGGAGCTGCTGCAGAGCCTGGAACTCCGCCTGGACCCGTGCTTGCAGCTCCCCGCCAACCCTCTGGGGAGGACAGAGACAAGGAGGATATGAGGATTGTCCTCATGAAATGGGAAATTATGCACCCTTGTGGTTTTTGTTTTTTGCTCTCCTCTTCTACCCTCGCCAATATACTACAGGTTGTGCTGCCTGGTGCCTATGACCGCAGCACAACCCGCGGTTTAGATATATATATATATATATATATGCGTGTGTGTGTGTATCCTCACCACTAATGTGTTAGATGACAGTTCCATAGGTCAGAATATGCATGTACTGTACGGATAGGCAGATCTGTGTACCTCTCCGGTGAGATCACTCACTCACCCGCAGACATGCACACCCAGAGCAAACACACTTGTGTTAACTGCGCACGCACACTTACATTAGCAAACACGGACCAGTACTGTGCAGTACGAAGACAACAGCCATTAGAAGCCCTCCCTCTTATCTCCTAAGTGCTACCTCCTTAAGTGGCAGGAGTGTACCTTTATGGCGTCCATCTTGCCCTGGTCTCGGCGCATGATGTTGATGAAGTCCTCCCTCCTCAGACGATGGGCCTCCAGAGAATCTCTCAGTTGTTTCTGGAAGACAATACATTATGTAATCCAATCACTGTAGGCAGTTAAAGGTTTTACCGACTTTCAAGACAAGTTAATGAGAAAAGTGTTTACAACTGTTATTGTAGCAGTACCTTGGCTGCACCTTACAAATTGACATCCATTTCCAGGACAAACCAATATAAAACATCCGTGTAGTAAAAGGGCAAGGAATATGACCTTTGGTTCCACTTATTCAGGTGAGTCAGACATTAGGATTGCACAATGCCTGCTCAAACAATGCAGCATAAAAAACCATGAAGTGCAACACAGAAAACACTTTATGACTTTTACAATTCAAAGGTCACTTGCCTCTCCTACTTTATATATATATATTTAAATATATATATTTGCTTTGGATGCTGCCATATGGCCACTTGATTAAGATGTAAAATCAAACGTAGCCTAACATTTTTTGAAAAGCAACACACTCCACTGACATCAGGAGACGTCAGGAGTCGCTGCCCATCTTTTGCCGCAGGTTCAAAAGTCAACTCTTCAGGAAATGCTACCCAGACCTTATCTCTTAGCACCTTTTGTATTTTGCTGCTCTTGCACTCTGACGTTAGCACTAGATTACACCCTTAGTCACTTATTTAAAAAGGAGAAGCACTGAGTTCTGGCGAGTAGTGATACTGGCGAGTGGTGGTACATGTTAAATGGAATTATTGTAAGTCGCTTTGGATAAAACCGTCTGCTAAATGACTAATGTAATATTGTAACATATTGTCAAAGTCAACAGCAAAAAAGGATCACACAGTCAAGCAGGGAGGCTTATGGTAAAACGTGATCTTGATGAGCAGGTGTACATGTAGGCTCAACAGATGAAACTCACCTCCAAGTTCCTGACAAAGCTGTCGGAGGTGCTGGCCCTAACCTTCTCCACCATGGCGGTCACCAGGTAGTTGGTCTGGAACTGCTTGGTGCTGAACTCCTTGCGACATTGGGGACAGGACACGGGGCCCCGGGTGCCCCTCCAGTACCTCGTGATGCAAGCTTTGCAAAAGTGGTGCATACAGCCCAGCATGACGGGCTCAGTGAAGAGGTCGTAGCAGATGGCGCAGGTCAGGTCCTCCTGTAAACTGATCTTGTTGGGCACCGCAGGGGCAGCAGCCATGGTGGCTCTCTAGCTGGCAAGGGCCTTTTCTTCTGAGATGAGATGAAAACGAAAGCAAAAGCCTGCGGGTGTAAAGTCAGTGTGACTTAACAGAAATCCTCTTATGCATAGCCTAGCATATTGACAGTTTAGCTAGCTGGTAAGCAAGCAAGCTAGCCAGCTAAATGTTCAGACAATGTGCCTGTCAAACACCACAGTTGTTTGAAGCGTTCAGGCATGTATTCATTCACTTCCAGACATTCAGAAAATGGCATCAAGTTTATTACATAACATTCAAGCATGCGTCCCAACCCCTCTACTAATCTAAACTAAAGCTCTAGCTCGCTGGTCAGCCAACTACCTGCGAACCCCGTCCTCGTTACAATCCACTGGCTATTTAGTGAGTGTTATGTTAGTATATCGTTTAGTGAGTGTTATGTTAGTATATCGTTTAGTGAGTGTTATGTTAGTATATCGTTTAAGCTGCACGACGATAACAACCTGCTAACTAGACAGCTCTAGGCATGCTAGCACTAGCTAGTTGGCAAGACAGCATGAACGCTAGCTAGCTTTTTCCGATCGAATACTGTTTGACAGAGTGGCTATAATTTAAAATAACGTTAGATATTAATTAACTTACGGTCTCAGGTGCCGGAGTTTTCAAAGTTTTATCATAGCTCCCTGGTTGTTTGCCTGCGGGCGACTGAAATTTCGGCGTAGACAAGAGGAACACAGAGCAGAACAGTGCGTACTTTACGCAGAACAGAACACTGCGTACTTTACGTAGACAAGAGGAACACAGAGCAGAACACTGCGTACTTTACGCAGCGCAGCCGCAGTCCAAAGGCAAGCAAATTTCTAAACCCGTTCTGATTGGTCCGCGGTTGGAAGGCTACAGAGTAAACATTGGGCCGTGAATAATCCAGTTAGATTAGGTAGTATTCCTAATCGGCAATTAACGTAATTAGACCCCCCACTCTTTTCCTTTATAACAATACATTGGGATTTAACGATAAAAAATCAATCGAAATTGCCACATGTTCATGTGAAGATTCACAGAGAATCTCTTGAACCACCCCAAATCAGATTCAGATTCAAATTTGTATCGGTATACTAGATATAGTGACACTATATAAACTAGATAACAACACTAGATAGTCTCATTCAGGTGTCGGGTGGCCTGGGGGAAGAAACTTGCAGGAAGGAAGGAGACAAATGGCAAATATATGAGGGTCTAGGTGTACACATATATACAAAAACTAGTGCAGGCATATGTTTTCCTGTTAACTGCTAGTTAGGAGATGGAACAAGGTTTGAGATTGTGACATGGCCACAGTTCTTTTCTGTCCTGGCCACACAGTAAACTGCCCACCGACATCAGGATGCTAATTTTTAGCCATAGGGTCATCACCTCTTCAAGAAGTACTACCAAGATTATCCCTCTTAAGCACTTCTTGTTTTTTTTTTGTTATTTACTTTTGCACTTTACCTTAAGCACTAGATTATACTCTTAGGCACTTGTTTAGAAAGGAGACCCACTTGTGAGTTCTGGTGAATAGTAGGCCTACACCAACTTCCTATGTAAAATGCAATTAAGTCACTTTGGATAAATGTTTCAGCTAAATGACTAATGCCGTTGTTAACTAGCCAAATAATGAATCTGTGTGTTGCTGAAAGTTGAAGATTGAGGTTGGATGTCATATTAGTTTAAATTGGTTCAGTCCAACTGTACGTATAAGCACACATTTTGTTTTACATGAAAAACACGATTGGATTTTTGGAAAACAAGAGCTACATGCAGGCTATATACACACACTAACAAGACGGGTGGAAACCAATCCAACAATCAGTGGCACAGGTGTCCTCTCAATCAGAGTCAATTTAGCCAGTTGTAGTCCTATGGTCCGTGGGGTTGCCAACAACAACGTCTCTGATTGACTGTATTTTTCCTGTATGAACAGTAGCATTTTGAGGGGACAGACTTAAAAATACTGTCAAAAATACAGTTTTTGAGATAAAATTCTGAAAAATTTTGCATCTAGCATGTAATAAAAATATTGTAATTTTTAACATTGGAGATTAATGAGCGAGTATTTGCCGTAGCTGCATACAGTATTGTTACCAGTAAAACATTTTGATGCGCTGTGGGCTCAATTTTTGATTTTCAAAAGGATGGGGTAAGAACATGTTTGTGTGAACAATGTTTCTGATTGGTGTGCTACTTTTCAATTGTACAGGGAAGCGGGTACTAACGTGGTTTCACTCACAGTTGCAGATGTGTTCCTGGCCAATGAACAAAGTCAGCCAATGGATAAAGAGCTGTGTGGAACCTAACCCTGGCTGGGCGCTCCACAGAGTCTGGGTTTTCCCAAAGTCCACAACTGGTACTGTTTGCATTTTAAGCTGTTAAAAAATACTGATGGGGGGGGGGGGGAGAAAGATCATGACTCATTATTCTGAGGAAAAAGGATGGCTGAAATGTATTGATTATGGTACTTTATGCACACAGATCATTACGAAGGTGCCAGGCTCATGGCAAAAGTCTTTGAGCAGCAGTCGTCAATGGACGAGTGCCAAGACGTTAGAAAGAGACGGCACAACACGCGCTATCACTCCAGTGACGAAGGTAATATACTAAAGTGCATTCAACAGTCCCAAAAGAGTAGTACTTTTGAAATCGAGTAATCTGAGCTAATATACTGATATTCCACTAGATATTCCAAGCCCCGGGCAGCCATTGGTCCCCACAATGCAGGCCAAAGACAGTATGCCAGGTGCCGGAGTTGAAAGGCCTCTGCCGGCTGTCCAGTACAATCCACGTGTGCTGTACAATCCAGGTATGCATGTTTGTGTTGAAATGAAATGTCTATGCCTACTGCACACTGATAGTTTGACTATTTTTTATTTATTTTGAATACCATTTTACTCATCTTGCAGATTTTCCAAGCTCGTCCCATGTGAGCGAGTGGGGCCCAGGCCCCATGTATAGCACCTCAGCCAGATCATACAGCACCCCAGCCAGACCAGGTAAGAGTGGCATGTACTGCTGTGGTGTTGTGGGGTCTACCTGTCATGTCTTTATTTATTTTGTTTCCCTCCAAATGCCAGAAGCCAAAGCCAACACCATAAAGTTTCCTGCTAATCCCTTTTAGGTTTTCAGTTAGCTCTGTGATTGGCTTTTTTAGATTGAATACCATTTTACTCATCTTGCAGATTTTCCGAGCTCATCCCCTGTGAGCGAAAACCACATGAGCCCAGGCCTCATGTATAGCACCCCAGCCAGACCAGGGGCCTCATTTATCATTGAGGTACGCCTTCTTTTACACGGTCTTTTTCGCGAGTTCAGGCGTACGCCATTTGCCCCCCCCACATTGCGATTTATCAAGCCGTAAGGGCGAAAATTTAGTCGCCTTTCTCCGCGCTTTTGTAGGACACCTCTCCAGTTGGCGTACCGATTTACACGGTGTTCTACGCCCTTCTTGAACACAGGGGGAACTGGCGACGCAGGTGGTGCGTCGGTGAATTACTATGTTTGACGGAGAGAATAAGAGCGACAGTTCATGAACGCACAATCATGTAGGCTAATAGCCCAATTCAGCACCAACATATATCGCAATGCAAGATTAGACGTGTCCTCTAACCGGCTCATTCATGGTCCGATATGGATTTGTTCCCCAAACTGAACCTATGCGCTGTCCAAAACCTTTCCGCGCTATATGTCACACACCTAATGCAGGCACTCCATCAAACGGCAATAATTGACCAATTAGATTGTCATTAATATGTGATCATGTGGACCTGTTTGCTCTTTGGTAAGCATATAAATGACAGTCCTCCTGTGCGTAATGCGAGCCTAAATGAATCCGGCGCTACTCGGCCTACTGGGCGAGATAGAACTCCAAAGAGGTGACGGCGATGGCGACTGCACCCACATAAGGGCACCATCAGTGAATGAATACGTCTATGTGAATCGCTAAAATGTGCACACTAGAAATACCCAAATCATATGTGACATGCTCATCACAAGTGTAGTGGCACGGTGGCCTGGCTCCACGCATGACTCATCCTGGCGCACAGCAGGGTAGGGGCTAGACTGGAGGCAGGCGCTGCGCGTGACGGCTGGCTTGTTGGTGTGTCCATAACCAAGATACATATTCTTTGTCTTATTTACTTTTAATCTTTATTAGCATTTTCCATCCATACAACGACAATACAATAAAACATAAAAACCTACAATAACAGCTTATGGGTACATCCATCCATGCAGCTTTTTTTTCTTACTCAAATATGACAATTTTAATATTAGTGGTATCATCACACTTCCTTCTATAATCCATCCATTTTTCCCATCTCCCTTCAAACTTTCCTTCCTGCATCCTCAATGCATGCGTGAACCTCTCCCTAACATACATCTCCTCCACAACACCCAGCCACTGCTCCTTGGTTGGGCGTTCCACCTTATACCAAGCCCTCGTTATTGTCTTTTTACTAGCAACCAATAGTACTTTCACTAGGTATCTGTCCCCTCCTTGTACATCATCCCGTGTTATGTTTGCCAAGATATATATTCAAAGCTGATAAGAAGGTGGAGGTCGACGTGGCGCTGGATGTAGAGGCTACAACTCGCGGGGGCACGACCGTCAGGTCCAGGACCACTGCAGACTCCCCCTCCTCTGAGTCCCACCCCACGTCAGAGTCTGGAGAAACAATTTCAATCATTTTCTTTGAGTTTGTCTGTGAACTTGATTATGCATTAAACATTTCATTGTGCAGCCATATTCATTTGATATGTTTTTCTGTTGGCAGCCAAATAAATGCTTAAGTGTGATTTACCGGGTGATTTAGATGAGAGTCTTAATAATGTGGTCTAACATTATGAAGTGGTCATCTGTTTTATCGTTCCCTGTTTTTGGTCCTGAATCAATCATAGCCTACCACAGAATGTGTGGAATGTTTGCTTTCCAACACTTTCAAATGTAGGCTCGTACAAATAGCTTACCTTCCGAAGATGATTTTCTTTCCTTGCGTGGACCTCACCAACAAGCACATGCACCTCCGTCTCCGAAAAGTTTCTCTTCTTTCCGCGTTTTTCCATAAACGTCTCGTCTGTCCTAATGCTCCACGCTATATTATATGTCGGTTCCTTCCGGGGAATCCCCGTTGTTCGCTGTCATAGTTTTGACCATATATGGTTGAATTTGGGCGTGGAGAGGGCGGAACACGGGGCGCGTGCGCGTACACTCTATTCTCCGCCCGTCTCGGATTTACCGTGCAGAAAAGGGCATACGACATTTTTGATAGATCCGAAAAGCGTGTAAATATTCTCGTCGTACGCTACATTGTGCATTTTCCGCGTTTTCGTCGTACGCCCTCTTTTACACCTGAATTTACACGCTCTTTGATAAATGAGGTAAGAGTGGCATGTACTGCTGTGGTGTTGTGATGTCTACCTGTTAATGTCTTAATTTATTTTCCTTCAAATGCCAGAAGCCAAAGCATGCTGCCAACACCATACAGTTTCCTGCTAATCCCTTTCCTTTATCCCTTTTGTTTTTCAGTTAGGTCTGTGATGCCGTCGCCCAAGAAAACGGCTCCAGCACCATTGACTCCATGTACCCCTCTACCGAATCGATGCTGCTCTGCAGATGCTGGTATGGAACTACTTCATGTTTCATGCAGGGATATATTTTGAGTTTCATTTAGTTTTATGTCAATGTACTTATAGCCACATCTGTGTTTATCTAGATTTCCAGAGGTCTGTACATCAGCAGTTCTCAGACTTGTGGGAGCAACTCCGTGAGCTTGCACAGAGTGTGAGGGAACTGGCCCAGAGCATGCGGCCTGGGGCGTCTGGAGCCCAGGGAGAAGTGCTGGATGTACTGGACCCTGCCCAAACGGAGAAGGAGCTGCAGGTCTTTGAGGCCAGGTTGAAGGACCGGGAACATCAGAGGAAGATGGTGAGTGTCTGCAGGGCAGAACTTTGTCTTATTTTTGCAGGGAAGGGTACAGTAAATGACTGTCTTTGTTTTGCAGACATAATACCTAGGTGCCATTGGTGGCAGAGACTTGGCGGACACAGTCCGGCGGGTGCTGTCAGCTGTTGCCACACATGCGGTGTGGAGCGCCTACAGTGTGCACGGGAAGAAGGGGAAGAAGCCACTGAAGAGTATGACACTCTTCAATGTTCTAACACTTAAGAAATGGTTCATATTTTTAATATTTTTTAATACATCGTCTTTGTTCCATGACCGATGTGAATTGAAACCATTACCTTTCTTGATAACTTAAAGGTGCAGTTATGGTCTCCATGCCGAAGGCTACGATGGTGGAGGTGGCCGCCCAGCTGCAGGAGACATTAAAACATGCCCCTGCTAAATGCAGAAGGGTAAGTGATGTCTTTTTTTTTTGGTTTCTCCTACCCAGTGACACTGCATGGTTCCAACGATTGTGTACCACTTTTTTGTGCATGTATGTGCGTTGTGTATTTACGGCCATTTCATTGTCTTTAGGTATCTGCAGAAGTCCGCCTGAGCACAGCCCATCCAAGAACAGTCCATCTGAGCACTCCCCAGCATTCTGATGAGGAAGACTTCCCTTCCTAGCTGCCCCCCAGCCCATCTGACGCCCACCCGCAGCCCATTTAAGCACAGCCCCCCCCCCCCCCCCCAGCCTATCTGAGCACAGCCTGTCATTTTTTTTGTAAATAACTTTTTTTGGAAATAACTGTTTTTTTGTTGTTGTTTTTTTTAAAATCCTTTTTGTTTTTAAAACTTGTTTATCATGTTGCAGGCCAGACATTGTGTGTACTTTTTAAATAAAATAAATTGTTCTTAACTGTTAATGGTGTTGTGTCATAACTTTTGTACCATAATTTTGCTTGCTGCATTGACTATGACATTAATAGGCTCCTTGCACAAGCTCCACTACTTCCTGACACTCTACAGGCGTATTTCTTTCCTGTCCTATACTAGTGGATGGAAGTGATTGATCAGGTGTGCTGCACACCGGATTCATCGCTATTGCTATCCAATAGTATAGGACGGTAAAGAAAGTAGAGTAGACCTGTAGAGTTTCAGGAAGTAGTGGAGCTTGTGCAAGGAGCTGATTTGTTTTGTAATGCAAATTATAAATGTAGCCAACGGAAGTGTAGACCACGTTGCAGCAATATATATCGAAATCATCACGGAAATCACAACGTTGTGTGCACATTGCAGCAACTTGTGTGCAGATACCGCGTTTGCGTTGCATGCACGTTTAACTTGACGTTGAGTGGACCATACAAAAGTCTACATTGCACGTTTCTGCAACATTGCTGCAACCTGATTGTGTTAGTAGGGGTGAAGATCGTTTGTGCAGGACAGTCTGAAGATGTAGTGTAGCAATTGGGCTGTCAATTGACAAAAAAAATGTGGGAGGAGTAGGGTTTGATAGGTTTAACAGTTGTTGAGAAAAACAGAGTGATAGACTTCAGAATTCCTGCCTGCTCAAAGCATATGGAAGTTTCTAGTCACTTGGGCCTACAGGTTGGTGGTAGTTGCAAAGTGATAGCATGTATGGCTGATTTGTTTTGATATTGTAATTGTTAAGACGGTTGCTGTAGCACCACCACCAGGACAATTGGCCCCCAATGCCAGTTCAGGACCTCTGGCATAGGGCAGGACCTATGTGCAAATTTTGGCAATTTTTCATGCATGGGAAGTCAGACTTCCGAAGAAGAAGGCAAATACAAGAGGGTTCCGGCAGCTGAGGCTGCCTGGCCCCTAATAACCAAATAAAAAGAAAAAGCACAAATGCAAATACGCAATATTTACAGAATGAAGTGTGGTAAGAGTATATCCAGTGTGTGTGCAGAGTGTAGCGTCATGTATGTGCGATGCTTTATACATACAGTACAATGTGTGTGCCGTTGTCATATGTAGTACAATCAGTGGTCGTGTGCAAGTGGTGCAAAGGTCAGAGTCAGCGGGGTGGGTGACACCAGCCTTGTTGATGAGGCTGTCCACTTTCTCTACAGGGGACCCATTGATATTTAAAGGTCTGTAGTTCCTCTCCTGCTTACTCCCAAAGTCCACCAGCTTCTCCTTTGTCTTGCTGACGTTCAGATGGAGGTTGTTATTTTGGCACCACTGGGTCGGGTGCATCACCTCCTCCAGATAGGCCTTCTCATCATTTTTGGAGATCAGGCCTACCGCGGCTGTATCGTCCGCAAACTTAATGATGGAGCTGGAGTTAAAGGTGGCTACACCGTCGTGGGTACAGGGAGTACAGTAGTGGGCACAGGACACAGCCCTGGTGGGCTCCCGTGTTGAGGGTGAGGGAGGATAAGGTGTGGCTGCCAGCCTTCACTACCTGGGGTCTGCACGTCAGGAAGTCCACCTACAGAGTGCACCGTTTAGCCCCCCTACAGAGTGCACCGTTTAGCCCCCGGTTCTTGAGCTTGGTGACGGGTTTGGAGGGAGTTAGGAGGGAGTTATGGTGTTAAATCAACCATTCGTTTGGTGGCTGCTTTTGAACATTTAGCCTATTACTAAACATATTGACACGGGTCTATTCAGCTAGTCACAAAGAGTGGCATCAGAGGTAATTGAAATGTCTTCCGCTCAATGTTAACCCAAGGTTCACAAATCAGCTGGCTGTTTCTGCTCTCCACTTCAATCAATGGCGAGGCCTACTTCTAATCTTTTCAGCCTTTAACATTATTTTATATTCTTTTATTGTATCTTCTAGTCCACCCCCCTTCAACTTAAGTGTCTCCTGTCACTTCCCAGGCTGCCATAAATAAAAAATATGTTCTTTATAACTGTCTGTTTCTGCTCTCCACTTCAATCAATGGCGAGGCCTACTTCTAATCTTTTCAGCCTTTAACATTATTTTATATTCTTTTACTGTATCTTCAAGCCCACCCCCCTTCAACTTAAGTGGCTCCTGTCACTTGCCAGGCTGCCATAAATAAGAATCTGTTCTTAATGACTTGCCTGTCAAAAAAAAAGGGAAAAAAAATGAAAGAAAAAAGCACAAAGATCAAAGCATGGTCCCCATTCCTGCAACATAGCTACAGCAGCCCCATCCGTCACTCCACCCTTCCCTGTGAGATAGCAGGACACTGTCAAGAGCAGGGAATGGAATCCCAGAAGAGGGATAGGGTACAAAGCCAGAGACAGACCCAAGCTGGTAGCCTGAGCTGATGCATGGCAGGCTCTCTGCGACATGAAGATGCCAGATCTCTGATCTTTGTGACCAGCGCTCTCAGAGGGGCTGACATGAGACGCTGGGATCCGATGGAAGACCGTGGAGCAGATGAAAACAGCAGCTTCATTGGCTGGGAACAGAACCTGTCTATGAGATATTGAGTGGGCCCATGCCGGAGCTCAATGAGCTCTTTGCACAAGCTCCACTACTTCCTGAAACTCTAAAGGCATATTTATTTCCTGTCCTATACTATTGGATGGAAGTGATTAATCGGGTGTGATCAGGTGTGCCGTGATTAATCACTTCCATCCAATAGTATAGGACAGGAAATAAAGATGCCTGTAGAATTTCAAGAAGTAATGGAGCTTGTGCAAAAAAGCCTATTGAGCTCAGCTCGACCAGTTGGGGTCGCTGTGATGTGTTGATTGGTTACAGGGTGGAAGTGAGAACGATGCGTGTGACACACACCTTCCCAGGAAGACTTCAGTATGGCCTTGAAGTACTCAGGATTTTGTTCTCATGAACATCTCATTTCTCATTTCGGTGGTAGCCTACTTGGTTAGACCCTGTAGAATGCCTTGATCCACTATGGCGCAGTAACACTATACGGACAACAGAGGGAGGCATATACCAAATGTATAGTAGATTATCGTACAATTTTATTGCATGACCCATGATTTCCATAGGTGAGTATCAGGGTTAGGTGCATTGTAGGTACAATTGTCATTAGTTATAGATGGTATGTTCACAACTATAGATAGTTGACTATAGACAGCATAGATCAGATGACTCTTATTTAGGTAGTTTGATCATGTTGGATAGATCAGAGATAGAGTGGCTATGCCAACTGTCACCATGCCGTTACATGGGACGTCTGTGGAATTTCGTCATGAATGCAAGATGACTGGCTGTACCCTTACCTTAGATGCCCTAACAGGCCAATGAGGATCTCTTAATAGTAGGCTATGTCCGTTCAGAAGCCTACACTGCATATAGCTCCTGGAACTTCTGGAGATCCACAATCATTAGCTGAAAATTTGACGACATAGGCTACATCTTGGGTGGGAGACAAGTTCACTATGTACTTGTTTTAAGTGTAAATTGAGATGGTGAGATTGTGTCACTGTGCCCCAATCGGTAATCGCTGCTGCTGTGTCAATCACAGATGTTACCATTACCATACTCCACTGCTCTCCCTCAGTGCATGGCACTTATACATCGATTCCGGTAAATTGTGGTTTGAGATGGCAAAAATTAAATGTATGGATTTGTCTAAATAAATGGTATAACAAAACACAATGAGCAATGCTGTTTGAATTCTGTCAATGAATGCTTGGTAGACAGTGATTCAGATTGAGTAAAATCAATGTCCCAATTTTAAGCAACAGGCTTCACACACCTCGTGATGAGCCAACATTCATGTTGCAGCTATTCTCCAATAAGATACAGTGCACAAATAACTGTGACATTTCAATATTGTATTAATTACTCCGTGAGATTTCCATGGAGACCTTATCCAGAGAAATGTAGGCCCAATTGTTCACCAAAATGAAAACACCCTGGCCACCAAAATGCTTTAGCCCTGAAAACATGTGCAAAACATATTAGAAATATATATATATAAAAAATATTGAAAACATAATCCTCAAATGGCATGCATGGATCGAGTAAATATGAAAATAATGTTTTCATAGAGACCGTTAGACCTTTCATATGGTAAAAGCAATCACACATTACTTTCCCTGGTGTTTGTTCCACTGGATGCATGTTCAACAGCGTGCGGGGTGGAAGGACCGAAGTGAGACTCAGCGAACCATATGTGCGCTGCCTGCCTGCTAGGGAGGAGCTTCGGGGATTTCACTTGTTCCGCTCAATATCTCATAATAAAGACTCACGTACCAGAAGAGATATAGATTATTGTTGGGAGAAAAGGTGAGTGTTTAAACGCATGCTTGCTGTAAATATGTGTTTTATACCTATATGAGGCTATATACAATAGATATGTACAGCATGCAGTGTCAAGACACAATACATGTGAAAATGTGATCAATAGTTATTAAAAGTAACACGCGTAATTTGGAGGAAAAGTCTGATCTCTAACGCACCTCTGCCGTCTTTGTTGTCAGATTCTGAATATTGCAGCACTATGTTCTGAAAAATTTGACATAATTGAATGTGATGTTACAGCATGTAGTCTGTAGGTTCCCACAGGAGGGATCAATTACGCACGGCTTGAGCAGCACTACGCTTCGTTTAAATACGACATTCGTCTGTGACGGTGAGATTTCATGCAGTGATTCTCATATTTATAGTTGTGCAAGATGATGAAAATGTGAATATAGTTAGGAAAAGCTTTAAAGGGGTCCTAACCAACTTGGCATATAGCAGGTGCTGGCCTATTCGTGCACTAAATGAGCCAAATTATGATAATTATTCTAATAATCTTCTGTCTGTCCCTCTGTCCCAAAAACATTGGTGGCCTGGTTAAGGAGATATAGAGACAGTGCTGTTCTGTTTGGTGTTGTTTTAGCAGTTATGGTCATAATCTCAGTTGTATATCAATTCAGTCAGATATATCTATCCACTTTACATAACTCAGCGTGATTCTCTTATATCCTCACACAATCTCAACCTCAAACTATCTTTCCCTCAGCATCCATGTTGGTCATCCTTTTTTTTATCTGTTGTGTTTTTTATCTGTTTTTCCTTTGGAACTGGAGATGCAAGGTGTGCAGATGCATTGACCACGGTTCATCTAGATGCTTAGATAGCCATGGTCTCTGGAATGAGTACAATACAAGGTCTCTCTCTTTCTTCTCTTCCCCCCTCCCCTCTCCCTCCATCAATCTCTTTCTTTCCCTCTTTCTCCTCTCTCTTCCTCTCTCTATCAGATGTGACCAGTGCATGTTACCCCACTGTTGTGTATTTCCAAAATTACAGATGTGTTTATATAGGTCTATCACTCTGAGCGACTCTGGTAAAAAGAAAACATTTTGAGGTCCACATTTGGCACTTGAACAAGCAACATTTTAGAGGGCAGAATGACAGAATGTCTCTTGGTCACTTCAATTCACATACTGTCAACAATATTCCAAAACAGATGATCCCCAAAAGAATCCAGGGAGTGTCTGTCACTGAAGAAAATGACCTTTTAGTAAGTGGTGCCCTCTCTGTCTTGGTGATGTCCCAGAAGAAAACATCCAGAGATTTTCAGTGACGCCTAAGAGCGATGTAAAAGGGTCCTTCAGACCAATCAATACTCAGAAAAGTCTCTCCCTCAGTTATCCTGGTGGAGGCTCGCTCTCATCATGGACGAGAACGCTTCATGGACGAGAACGCTATAAATATGAGTTTTATGCCATCGGATCATGACAAGAGGACACATTTGCATGTTAGACATGCACAGCAGTCAGTCACGCCACAGGCATGGGGGCCAGGGAGTTTCTGTCCTTAGTACTCAGCAGTGGTAGTCGGATTGATAAGAGTGACAGGGTAATAGGGAGGAGGGAGAGGAGCACGAGTGGACATGGGAGGGGGGGTTAGGAGTGAACATGGGAGGGGGGGTTAGGAGTGAACATGGGAGGAGGGGTTAGGAGTGAACATGGGAGGGGGGTTAGGAGTGAACATGGGAGGGGGGGTTAGGAGTGAACATGGGAGGGGGGGTTAGGAGTGAACATGGGAGTAGGGGTTAGGAGTGAACATGGGAGGAGAAGTTAGGAGTGAACATGGGAGGAGGGGTTAGGAGTGAACATGGGAGGAGAAGTTAGGAGTGAACATGGGAGTAGGGGTTAGGAGTGAACATGGGAGGAGGGGTTAGGAGTGAACATGGGAGGGGGGGGTTAGGAGTGAACATGGGAGGGGGGGGTTAGGAGTGAACATGGGAGGGGGGGGGTGTAGGAGTGAACATGGGAGGAGGGGGGGGGGTGAACATATATAGAGGGACAGGAGCCAGTAGTCAGGAACCAGCATGACAGCTTAATATTACTCCGGTGGGAGGTCGAGTGAGGCTGTGAAAGGCACCTGAACTGACTCACCGAGGCAGCATAGCCCATATCCATATTCTCAAAGCTGCCATAATGAAATAGGTGTTCATCTGCTATTTGCTAAATAAACACACCTTAAGAATAGCCCCATTAACAGAACACTGATGATATCTCTAATCAATTTAAGTCGCAGTGTCACTTGATTAGGTAGCAATGCTTGAGAGAATAGACATGCCTGATTTTCAATTGATTCTTATCCATTCCCTGAACTGGCATAAAAAAATCCTCCTTAACCTTTAACTTTTATCAGGGAATCCAATTCTCCAATCCAATCTTGTCTGACTGTTTTGATGATTGGACAATTTACTCTGGGGAAAAACTGGAGAAGATTATAGAGAATGAAAAATGATCTGCTACAGAGATAAGATACTGGATGTTTAGAATGAAAGTGTGATAGTGTATATTGCATGAGCTGTTTATGTAAGAGAGACACAAGACAGTCGCTGCACCATCCTTTTCTGGGCTGGAGTATGTAAACATGAGATAGGGATGCCCACCCATTATGTCCATGAATTATACACACTTCATTGAATTATGACACTAACATTGTGCACAACACTGTAGTTCAGGACAGAGGGAGAGAGAGAGAGAGAGAGAGAGACAGAGGGGGAGAGAAAGAGACAGAGGGAGGGAGGGAAAGAGATAAATAGAAATCTTGCAGACATTATATCTGCTGTCTTCCTTCACCCCAGGCATTAGGACTGAGAGGGCCCGGTGTCTCCAGCTACAATGACTCCCTCAGACCTATCCAACAGCACAGGAGAGGGGCGTCAGGAGAGCCTGGGGAACGACACCGTGGACCCCCGCCGGCCTGATTTCCACACGGACATTACCAAGCACCCGTGGGTCCAGATTACCCTCATCACCGCCTACTCCCTCATTATCCTGCTGGGCCTGGTAGGGAACGCCCTGGTCATCTACATGATAGCCCGCTTCAGGAACATGCGCACCGTCACCAACTTCTTCATCGCCAACCTGGCCCTGGCAGACCTGCTGGTGGACTCTCTGTGCCTGCCCTTCACCCTGGTCTACACTCTCCTGGACGAGTGGAAGTTCGGCGCGGTGCTGTGTCACATGGTGCCCTTCGCCCAGGCGCTGAGCGTGCACGTGTCCATCCTGACGCTGACCGTCATCGCCCTGGAGAGGTACCGCTGCATCGTCTTTCACCTGGGCCAGCGGCTCACGTGGCGCTCCAGCTTCCTGATCATGGGGCTCACCTGGACGCTGTCCTCAGTCCTGGCCGGACCCCTCGCCATCTTCAGGGTGTACCGCTACGAGGAGTTCCCTTCCATCAACCTGCGCATCGCCGTCTGCTTCGAGAAGTGGCCGCACGGGACCAGCCGCGACGGCGTCATCTACAGCCTCTCCATGCTGCTCCTGCAGTACGTTCTCCCCTTGGCCATCATCAGCTACGCCTACATCTGCATCTGGGTCAAGCTGAAGAACCACGTCAGCCCCTCCAGCCGCATCGACAGCATCAACCGCCGGAAGAAGACCACCAAGATGCTGGCCCTGGTAGTGGTGGTGTTCGCCACCCTCTGGCTGCCCTTCCACCTGTTCCAGCTGGCCAGTGACCTGGACCTGGTGCTGAGGTTCAAAGAGTACAAGCTGATCTACACCGTGTTCCACATTGTGGCCATGTGCTCCACCTTCGTCAACCCGCTGCTCTACGGGTGGATGAATAAGAACTACAGGAACGGCTTCATCATGGTGTTCCGCTGTGAGGATAAGCCAGACGCCATCCATCCCGAGGCCTCCTTCAGGACCCGGTCCGTGAGGGGTTTGACTTTAACCGGCCGCTATGGCGGGCCCCCTCCCACTGCCGTCTAAGACCCTGACGTAGGTTCAAGCAAGCGATAGGTATCAAACGCAAATGTGAGAGATTATATGGGCTTCTGGTTTGTGGGGAAATTACAACCTTTAGACTTGAATGACTTTACCTTGAATACCTTACAAAGGAGGAGGTTGACAGTAAATGCATGTGAAACACTGTGTCTAGGACTATTCTTTCCTGTTGATGGTACTTTGCAAACATACTTTTGTCCAATGAATTCCAAGATGTTTAAACAATTAACTAATCTAAACATTGTACTGTCAATTGTAACTGCAGTGGCTTGTACATTGTTATGATTGCACACAGTTCGGGGTGAATGAACTTATGAGGCTGTATATTCCATATCAGTGAAGTGTATGAGGTCATGGGTCCGCTGGATGGCCTT